>NC_086350.1:4623515-4988515 GCF_036324505.1 Eleginops maclovinus | reverse complement strand
GGAAACATGAACCGAATTGCTGCCAGGATCTTTTTATATATTGTAGTTATAGGAAATGTGGTTGCTATAATTTAAGATATCAGATTTGGATCAATGTGTGATGTGTCACGTGTCAGTGTCAGCGTGGAGGGTGGGATTTAGGGTGTGTGTGTTTGGGTAAATATGGGGTAGTGTTGACTCTTAAGGTGTGTGTGTGTTGAGAGGAGGGGACAGAAACTTAAAGGTAAGGAAAGCTTTGTGTTGCAGGATTTAGGGGAGGAGGTGGTGGTGGTGTGTGTGTGTTTAGGGCTATCGATACCAGGAGGGGTAAATACTGTTCGTGTAAACAAAACGAAAAAACCTGAATTTTGTTTGGGGTATCGTTGCTGCACAAAGTCCTACAAAAATGTTTTCTCGCATGAGTCTTTTTGGCTTATTGTGCGTATTTAATACCAGCAGATCCCCTCAAAAAAAAAGCAACATTATGGGTGTTTAAGGGGCGCAGGACACAATAAGATCCGACTATGTTCGTGCACTTTATGTGTGTGCTTTGAGTCTTTAGTGTCCTGCAGATTTCACACACACATGTAGACATGTTGACAGGGAAATGTGCAAAACTAAATCCACATTTTCTCTCTTGTTTTCAGCTGATGGGCATGCGAGGACACCAACGAGACGTGAAGGTGGACTCTCAAAACGTCCGACAGCCGTGTGTGTGTGTGTGTGTGTGTGTAGTGTGTGTAATGTGTGAAACGTGTGAAATTTGACGGTATTTAATTGTATTAGTTTAAGCACGATTTAAGGCTACTCTCTTATAAATAAAATGTAGTTTAATGGCTGTGTTACACTAAACTTTAAAAATGTGCTGTTTCAAAGTGAAAATATGCATCAACTACTTCCATAATAAAGCCTTTAAATTAATAATATAATATATATAATAATAGGTACAATAATATTGACTTTGCAATGATGCCAAAGTATAAAATCGCTGCTTTAAAAGCTGTACAAATATTTTTGTGTCAGAGGACATTTTGCACATATATTTTTATTGCACATTGTAATAACTAAGACTGAGAGACAGCTGTTGAGAATTGCATTTAATTCCCCCCCTGTTTGAGCTTGTTACACAACTTGCTGCTGCTTCCTGTCGGTGTCACGTTGACTTCGATGCCTCCACTTGTGTCAAAGAATGCGAGCAGCTGCACGATGCCTGTCAGCATGTACACACATTTGTATACTCTTGTCCCTCTGCTGAGTACACAACATGTTTTGCTTTGTGCCATGGAGCATCGGTGTGTCAGAATTCGATGTTTAGTTTTGGAGTGTGTGTGTGAGAGAGAGAGGGAGACAGGGAGCATGGCGGCAGAGGGGGTGAGTTGGATCTAAAAAAAAAAAAAATGCTGTTTCAGAACGCCTTTTTGGGTCGAAGTGGGTAAAAGAGAGCACAGACGAGCTTGTAGGAGTAAAACCTGATTTTGCAGCAACATCCAACATCTGTAAGGCGTATTGATGTGTGTGGATATGTTAAACTGTCAAATAAAGCGATGGAAATGCACGTGTCTGTCTCAATGTTTATGTAACACACACATCACATCTCATCTCCCCCTCCAAAATGTAAGAAACGGGGAATATACTATGTGCATACTCTCGCGAGAGTCTGAAAGCAAAAGTTGGACTGGAGATTGTAGTTGTTCATGTTTGGGGAACCTGTATTCGAGCATGTTGCAGCAGAGGTGCCTTTGGACGAGATACCTGGCGAAATACAGGTGGAAATGTGCGCTAATATGTCTCACTGCAGCACATTTCAGTCGTTATCAGCAGTATGATGCAGGCGGAATACCTAAAATAGACGAGTGACTCATGCCTAGGAGGGAGCATGCTGACTTCACAGACTGGCACTACTTTAGCCAATAAACTGTCTCCCAGGGGCGGGAGCAGGTGCACATTTTTCACCAATGAGGACATCGTTTCATTCATAAAGTGGTGCGGGCAGTTTTTTTCCGAAAGCGTGGGTTTGGAGGGTTTCATAATCATGACTGAAACCGACAAACCTGCTCCGTTGAGAGCCAATGGCAGCCTCCGGATGCGAGCTGCCGTAATGTTTGCCCAATCGCTCCTCATCCCGGTCGCCCTTTGACCCACCCAGCTTCATACAGAAAACCTAATGAATGGGGAGCGCTGGGGAGTTGATTGACAAGCATATGCACCAATCCAGAGGCTGAATCATCCGACAGACAGCTGCTGCAGCCAATGACAGCATAAAGGGGCGGGGTTGAAGCACCAGGTGGGCGGTGCGTTTTAAATCAGGCTAGACAAGTGTTGGGGGAGTGTGTGTGATGCTACAACCTCCTTATAAAGGGACTCTCTCTCACGTTGTGGCTTGCAAATTAGAGCACATTGCCTAAAATTGAGGTCTCCATATATACACACACACACACGCCGAGTCGCCGCTGCCATGAACTGGATGAACGTGGAGGAGACGCTGCGCAGGGCCGAGGCGCCTCTCTTCTGGGTCGGTGCGTTCACCGTGGCCTCCCTGGCGCTGTGGGTCCTCTACAGGCTGCTCTCAGGCTTCAGGATCTGGGTCTTAGGGAACGGGACGCTGCTCTCACCAAAGCTGGGCAAATGGGCAGGTGAGTTCGGTCACATCAATTTTACACCACGGTCACGAAGAGGGCAGTAGACTCGACGTGCAAACACCAGAATGAGGTTATTGAGCTCAAACTTCACTTTGGCACAAAGAAAAAGCTGCATTCTGGTGCGTTTTTGTGATTTAATTCAAGGGGGAGGTTGGTGTTGCGTAACAAGCGCAGGTAAGCAGCTGATTGACTGGCAGCATAATGGTCCTTATTAGCTCAATTGGCTTTTTTTCTCTCTCTGTCGCGTCAAAACCAGCTGCCAGGGGCTCCAGTCAGCATTTTCACCCACATTTTATTGCGGGATGGGGATGCCCCACATTGGTGAGCCAGGAGCCAAATTGCGCAGGCTATACGCACTTTTTTCACAGAGCCGTTTTATGTGGGTGAGCTCTCTGCCGGCGCACTACTGAACCACATTAGCCCATCCGCATGATGCAGGACAAACCCTTATGCCCAATTAAAACGTTACATACACCCCACATAGCTTCTGACTCCTGGAAATGTGTCACATTTTTGTCCAACATTTTTGAGTGTTAATCATCTTTACCTGACTTTTTGTGTGATTTATACTCAGGCGGTGTTTGGTCATGCTTGTGTCGCCGCTTTCTTTCCTTGTCATATTACCTTATCCAATTGGCCCTACATGTTGTTTAACACAAAACCGGCTTCAATTGGATTTCAGACTGTTTCATTTACTTTTTCACCGTGGCTGTTCACATAGGAGCGAGTTCGTGGTTGAATCTAAGTGTATTTTGGTTTGGTAGTCTCCTAGGAATCGCCACTGCCATGGCTTGACCCACTTCTACAGTCTCCTTTTTTGGAGAAGACTGCTGCGTCTGGAGCCTTTTGCTGCGCAATTTTTGCCGAGCTCTACTCTTTGAGACAGTACAGGTTGATAATCCCCTCAACCAGTCGACCAAGATAATTGAAATGCTTGTTGTTGTTAATTTTTTTTTTTAAACTAGAGGTTTATCTTCTTACGTTGGCTTTCTAAATCTTCGGTTTTTTTATGACTGAGTGTTTAATTGATGCCTTGTGCGACGTAAGAAGTGATGACACGCGTGGCGCAAAGGTAGGGTGCCTTAAGCATGACTAGTGTACATTTATTTTGTGATTTCTGCAGAAAAATGCGGAGGAATACCGGTGCACACCGATGACTCATGCACTTGCTCATCGCTTCGTCATCCATTGGTCATATAGATCTCACCCCCACCCTCCTCCACTGCACCCCAGTGTCTTGTCAGTGAAATCTCTTTTTTGTAGTGACCAGAAATGGTTAATTTAAGTCCAACAGAGTTAATTTCTGGTGCAGGAAAGCATCTTTCTTTGCATAATGGGTTGAATGTAATCCCTGTGACTGAGGAACTCAATTTAGAGTCCAGGAAATTGTCGGAAAACAGTTTTTAAAGAGAGCATTTTTGCATAACTATCAAACATGAACTTGCATGGCACTCCCTAAAACCTGTTCTTGGCACCTGTCTGACGAGCCAACGGTTGGAGTCATGGCAGGAAGTGAGCAGGTAGAGGAGGGTAGATGTTTGAGTTTGCCCTCCTTCAGCTGGTTGTACCAGATGTGCAGGTCAGGCCCGCTCAGGCAGGGGTGTGATTTGTCTTTTTTTACATACGTCAAGTGGTGCGATTCTGGTCTCCACCTTTCACCCAAAGACTGAGGCACCTGTTGCAACAAGTTAAACCACCATTAACTCTTGAATAGGCTCTTTATTCTTTATTTTAAAGCCCAGAAGGCAACAATGGTGTAATTTGTGAAGAACTGTTGGAGCTGCTCAACAGAAACTGCATGTAGTTTCAATCATGTGCCTATTATCCCTTCAAATCTTCTCTTTGTTTCCAGCGTGAAGTCATTGTATAACTCCTCATGTCAGGGGTTTGCACAAAACATAGCCCTTTGTGTCAACCAGTGGCAATAAATATTATCTTAAAGCTTGAGAGTTGATGAAGTTTGCCTTTTTTTGGATGCTTACTATGTGGAAAATCACTTGAATGATGGACAATGGCGGAATTTAGCTAAATAATCCTCCTGTCATAGATTGAATGATAAAGTAAGAAAGGGATGTTAACTAACAAAGCAAATATTAAACTACTTTTCCCAGAAATATAATCACATGTATCAGCCACAGATATGGACTGACATGTTTCCTAAAAAGATTTGTCATGCCCATCTCATCCTTTAAGCATGTGCGTTTAGCAATCCACATGGTTGTTATTGCAACTCAGGAGACAGCAGGTATTTCCTGGTCAGACAGGTTTGAGTCTGTGCCGGTTATTGAGGTTAAGTTTACCTAGTAAGCCCTTTCCTTTTTTGCAAAGTACAATTTTATTTTAAGATACTTTTTTTGTGTTCAGAGGTTCATGTAATCACTGCACTGTGAGTTCTGCAGCTCTAACAGGGAGAGGAGAGCAGGGATTTCTCTGGAGTTCCTCTGCTGGTCTTCCCCTTAATAGAGACTCCTAGTGGCAGAACAGGAGCATTGCATCATAGGAGCAGGCGGCTTCCCCAGCCTCTCTGCTGCACTGTGCAGCCACCTGCACGCACACCCCACCTCCTGCCATGTCTGTGGCTCTGATTTATTTTGTCTTTTTCCAAACCTTAAGCATAGAAAGCCGTTTTCTAAACAACTGTGCATTATACTCTCACTAGAATTAGAGAAAAGACGAATTTTAACATGTAGTCAACCTTTCATTGTATTTTTAGAAGATCCTTTTCATAAATCAGTATGAATACGTCTTTTATTATTTTCAATGGGGCAGCTTTTCACTCCATTGTGTCCATCTGGTTTTGTTGCTTGTGCATTAAACTCCTTTTTATATAGGTAAGTCAATCAGACCAATGGGAGCTTTTTGCACAGAGGGTTAGGATAGCGATGAGACATGAGGTTTAGAAGTCCTCCCTCTCTTTGAAATCATTGTTTATTGAGAACATGTTCCTATTTCATTTTATGAGACGCATGCAGCCATTCATCTGTGCAGCACAAGTGACAAAGGCTCGGGTTGGGAAGAATTTAGTTGCATTATATTTGACTTCAGTAATAAAACAAACTTGGGTGTGAAAGTTTAACAACATTAACTGCAGGCGAGTTGCAGACACTGGGTGGTGTTTAATTATATGTGACGGATAAATGTCAGAGTTTTATTTTTATGAAGAGGCCATAGGCATCCTCCCAGGTTAGGAGAATGCACATGTGTGAATGAAATGTGTTTCAGCTGAAGCAGGGGCTGCACTTCAGCCTTATGAATGTGCTTCCCCCTAGTTCTTTGTAAGTGTGTGTGTGTGTGTGTGTGTGTGGGTGGAGCGAGAGGGAGGAAAACGACTGTTCATATAATGAACACGCTCTGTGACACGTGCCGAAGCCAGGGATGATGGGTAAAAATCCTCTGCTTCTCCCTCATTTAAACCTCTTCTCAATCCCTCCCTGCCTCCCTCCCTCATCCAGCTAGTGTGTGTTTCTGTTCCTCTACATCTTGCTCTTTATTTCACTCTGCAGCACCTTCCTCCTCTGAGCATGTTGTTCTCAAGTCATGTGTTTCTCATTCTCCCTACATTGCAATTTGTTTGCACACAACCTGTTGTCTTGGCTGAATCCCCCCTCATTCATTGTGCATATTTCTTATATTGTTCATGGTAGATAGTATTTAGGTTTACCTCCTAATGTTTGGTCAATGTGCAAGAAAGTAGTCCATTTGTGGTTTAGTAATCAATCCAAAACAACAACAACAAATTAATTAGATGAAGCTTCACTGACTCTAAGATATTGCATCACGTTGTTTTCTAATTGGTTTAGGAAGGCACCACAAGATTATTTCATCACTCACTAACCAGCCCAATATTCTCTCGCTTTCAATTGTTTTGTTGTTAAAATTATTGCCACTTAACTTCCTGTTGAATTCTGAAAATGACACAGCCGCAAAATATTTCAGCACTAGCTTCACGTCAAATACTTAAACCATGTCCTTCTGCTTTTTCTGTTTACTATAAACTCATTCCAAGTGTCTAGATTTAACGCAAGGCCCTCTTGAAGAAAACCAGTTTATAAGTGAGCACCTGTGCGTTCTTGTTCTCTAAACGCGCATTACTGGACCACCAGCATATCTGTGGTTAATTGCATTCTGTGCAATCAGGTTCATGTTGCTGGTAGTCCAACATGCCAGAGAGGCAGGTTATTCAGTATAGAGTATTCCAGTATCTGTTGAAATGTACTTTGAGGTGTTTGCTTCAGTCTTTGTGGGACACACTTGAGAGGAATGTATGATCTCAGGTTTTGAAATGTAAGTCATTGCGTAACCTCTGTACAAAAAATAATAATACATCAATCACACGAAGCCAGTTACTCACACTTTGGATAAACACGCAATCTGTGAGATGAAGTAGGGGATTTTTGAGTTTAAGGCCAAACAAAGGCCTTCAGTGTTTTATTTGAGAGGTTTGTTTCTAAATGAGGACGCCTTTGATTGACAAAATGTCTTCGGAATATTCGGCAGCTTAACAATTATTGGTACCATGTATACCTGCTGCTAAATACAAGTTGAACAATAAGTGTCTATACATCTGTAAAACAGAGGTGGAAGAAGTACTCTGATATTTTACTTACAAAATTGTCAAAATACTCTAAACTAATTAACGTTACAAAAGTAAAAGAGCTTGCCTCAATATCTGATTCCTAAATATTGAATTCCCGGAGAGTTTGATAGTTGGGAGTGGACAGTGGAGCTACTTTAAATACTGCTGATTAATATTAAACCTTTTACTTGTTTATCAGTGTTTATTTATCAGTGGAATTTTATTTTTAATTGGCTAATAATCTGAATTTATAGTCAGATAAATGTAGTGCAGTAATAAGTACAAGCTGCACTGCTGAACTATAGTAGAGTTAAAGTAGGGTACAATTAATAGTATCCTACTTTAGTCCTGCTATAAAGGAACCATGCATCAATGTAATCTACCAATATGAGTTATTGTAAATGTGCAGGGATGTAATTGAGTACAGAGTTTGCAGGATTTACCCTCAGACACCAGCAGGTGACTTCACTGATTAACTCTGCTCCAGTCAGAGAGGAAGGACTGACAAGTGGAATCACCCGTTGGAATGAAACACAGTACAGTGTGTCCTTAATGGCACAAGTCAAATCCAAGTTATTGCAGTGAAGCAAACTATTGTTTTTAAAGCAGGCATGTGACTGCAGGAGGGAGGCGGAGGTGGCTATTTTCTCCTCTGTACCCAAATATAGACGCTGCTTCTATCTTGGGCAGCTCTGAAGTTCTCTCTTTGTCTCCCTCTCCCTCATTTTTCCCCCGGCCCGATCCTGCTTTATTTTTGTCGACTTTTATACCACCCATGTGACTCTCCTCCTCCACCTCCTCCTCCCCTGCTATTTAAAGCAGCATGTTTGAATGTGGAAGGTGGGCGGATGGATGTGTTTGGGTGAGGGTGATGAGCTGTCTTTGGAGCTTCATGCTGCATCCCTCCCTCCCTCCCTCTCTCCCTCCCTGCATCTTTTTTTTCTGAGGAAGGAAGGAAGGAGGGGGCTGCTCGTTGATAGGAGAGTTTGGGGTGCGACAGATTACATAAGAGTACGTAACGAGAGCGGGGCATACAAGGACCGCAGTCTCTCCTCACTGAGAATCTTAATTGGGGATGTGTTGGTGATGGGGAGGGTTGAAGAGGGAGTTTTTGCACTCCTGTTAGCTCTGTCTCGCTCTCTATTTGCATAGGAAGTTGAATCTTCCAAAATAACCCACCCTTTTGGGTAACTGATAGTCACACCTTTTCTACAACTTGACACTAGAGCAGCTAATGTTACTCACTCTTTATATTCTTAAAGATGTGATGTTGTTCGGTGCATTTTCCTGCTAATGCTAACTCTCTCGCTCTGGGATTTTCAATCTTTGACATAACTCACGCTTTTCTGTAACTCATAGCCACATCATTTACTCTCAGAAAACCTCCAACTTGACATGGAATAATCATTTGAATCTCCATATTCCTACAGATTTGCAGTTTAATACCAGCTGTTCTTCCTCACCCATGCTAATCTAAATCTTTCCTCACATTTATCAGTGAGCTTCTTCCAGCCTGCTCATTGTGGTATCTGCAGGCTTTAGGTAAAGGGCTGAGGATGCAGCAGCCTGGTCGTCCTGGTGATGGGGATGATTGTGGGGGGGGGGGGGGGAAATCTTGTTGGTATTCAGGTGCTGCGGCAGGCAGGCAGCTCCCAGACGAGGCAGTGCAGGCGCGCTGCTATTTTTACTCCTCCTGCTGCTTTTTTTAGACCCTCGGAATAGTGAGCAGGCAGTGGCAGAGGCTGCTCCACTGCTGAGGAGGGGAGGGAAGAGGGAGGGAGACAGAAAAGGCTGGGGGATGTCAATACCTCTGGTGATGTGCAGCACTAAGCATGGCAGAGATGTGGTGCAAATGCGCCCCCGTCAGGATGCTTCAGAGCAGGCAGGGTTGAGCGGCTCTGAGGGGACTGAACGGGGATCAGAGCATTGGTGCTGGGACTCAGAGGCAGCAGTGCACTCACTCACTCACTCACTCACTCACTCACTCACTCACTCTTAATACATTCATGGATTCACACACTCCTCTTCCCCAGCATTGTACTATTTTCACACACTAGTCTATTACATTTCGGGAGTAAATGTTGTCCACTACATATTTGCTAGTTATTTGTACATATAAAACACATCAAATGTTTAAATGATGTCATGCAGTACTAATCCACTGCTGTTAACCAAAATTGTCATTTCATTTGGCATAAAAGTGACATTATATGATATTGATTAAACATGGGATCATGCAATATCCTGTAACACCGTCAAAAGAGCCAGTCTGCATGATCGCTTTTGATATTTGAAGCCGGATGACAATGCTTCTGTATTTCTTCTTAAGTCACATTTTCAATCCAGGACTTTCACTAGTAACCCGGTATTGTAACACTATTGTTTCTACTTAAGTAATCTGAGGACTTTTCCCACCTCTACTTTACTCTTCCCCGCCCTCTACAGAATCATCTAGTTTTTTATTATTGCACACTTCATTATCATTTGTGGTTGCCACATCAAAACACTTTCACCCTTTGTTGTCGTGGTGTCTGTTTCCTCTGAGCGTCAGTCGCGTGTGTGTGTGGTGTGTGTCCGTCCAAGGTGAGGGAAATTAAGTCCTGCTGGGAGCACCGGGGAGTTTGTTTTTGACTGAACTGAACAATGCTATTTTTGGACCTTGTGTTCAGGGCTAAATGCGGTCTTTTTACATTTACTCATATTTACTGTGTATGATTTGTATTTGCACATGTATGTAGTGTACAGTGGAGGATTACACCACCTTTCACGTGTTAAGTGTGGTGTAAAAGCAAGTGATAGCACATGTATTTTTGGAATAATTTAGGCTAGCTGATAATAATTCCGATATCCATAACTTACTGTTACTTTACAGATGATTTGCTGCACTAATGATGACTGATTTGAACTTGAAATGGTCTCTCTGAGATGTTTTTCTAAAGTGATATTCAGTAAGTCCTGTCTGGCTGACGGCTTCATTTCCTCAAATTCAGAAGACCTCGTTTTCTTTTTGAATTGCTGCAGACTTTGCGAATAAGAATGATTTAACTTATTCAATGATGAGCGTTAGTCAAGCTGTTTGTTTTGTGATAGAAGTTGTACTATAAAGTGAAGTTAAGATGGATCACAGTACCGTACGTTCTTTACTGTCACCTTCAAGTTCAAAACGGTCATGTGTTCCTTGGAGCATGACTCATTGCACAGCTCCTTTACCAGGTTCAAGTTCACATGCCGATGCCATACGTGCATTTTAACACATACTTTCACGTATATGCAAGTGAGCGTCAGTCATGCGAGGTGAACGACATCCCTGGAGTTTTTCTTTAGGGTATATCTGCAGTCCTGTACGACGGGAATGTGGTCGGCGCACTGAGGCGCCTCGTTGGGTTTCATTGTTTCATTTTTATCTAAGGTACTTTTAAAGTTTCAGTTGACATATCTATCTTGACGGCATTAGAGGCCTCGAGTGGTTTCTATCAGACAGGTTTTTTTACTTCCGATTGGTACAAAATGTCTCAAGAGGCTGGACTGATGTTACCCTCAACTTGAACTTCATTGCAACTCCAGTCGTCTTCATTTTCACGCTGTTCTCGTCTCTTATCTCATTTTATACCTTTAAAACTCATAGATGTGCTCACATTTTGCATGATTGTCAACGAAAAGGAAGCACATTTCTCACAGATCCTGGCCCTTTTGAAGAATATCAATAAGATGTATACAGACGATCATCCTACTTTATTTTTGCATGCGTGATATAGATTTGACTGAAGTGTAAACCGTGACGCAAATGAGCCTTGTTCACTTCCATTGATTATATTAGAAAAAGCAGATTTTATGTCGAGGTGGTTGTTGTCGTCTCCCCCCCCCTCAGCCATTTTACTTCACAGCGCTGCATCCTCTCCCGCCTCCCCCCTCTCCCCCTCCTGCATCTGCAGCTAACGCCCGAGTTGGTACAGCCCGCGCCCATTGAGGCTTTTCTGCCACGGAGCGTTTCATTCTTAACATGGGGGGAGGTTTAAAAATAACCAGGGATTCTGCTCTTCTCACTTTTGACTTTGTGCTCCCCTCTTCTTCTCCCCCCTCTTCCTCTCTTCCCCTCTTCTGTCTCTTTTCTCCTTCATTCGTTCGTTCTCTTGCTTCGCTCCAGTTCTATTTTTAGCCGCCCCCAGGATCCCTCCTCACCCATCCTCCCTACCCCACTTCACCCTCCTCCTTTCTCCCGCTCGATGTTCGTCATCACTCCCTCCTCTTCCTCCCTGCACCCCCCCCCCCCTGCTCTCATCTTGTCTCTTTTTGCTGCTCTTTGCCAGAGAATGTCCTCTACCTCTATTAATCTTTCATCAAGCCCTGCTAATAATATATTCAGTGTGTGTTTGAGTACCCCAATCCCTTCTCACCAACCTTCACCCCCTTTTTGTCGTCCTTCTCTTCCCCTTCCATCTTTTCTCCCCCTTTTCTCCGTCATTTAAGAAGGAGCTAGAGTTGATGGGCAGTGAGTGTTTAAAAATAGCCTTGCTTGCTTGACAAGGTGAGGAGATCTCGGAACACTGGAAGTCCATCAGCTCCCTCTCTCGGTCTCCCCACTGTTTGACCATTTTTGGTGTCCTTTTTTTATGAAATATTTGCTCAGATTTCTGCAGAATTGCTCAGTTTTTTTCCCGTCATTCTCCTTCCACTTTTTGTATAAACTGCAGATACGCTTGATTATGTCAGTCGGATAAACCTGATCTTGAGAATCATATCGTATTGTCCTCACGTTGAGGTGAATCCTATACTTCTACCTTTAATCTATACCATCTTATCTCCACTGCTATACAATCTTCATCTCCTTTCTTGTGTAGCTTTGCGTAGTACCTCCTATCTTATCTTTGGTTGTTTTTATATTCATATCTACTCCAAAAATCTGACTTCACACTCCCTTTTTTGTGTGAAAATGGACACCTTCATTCAAAAGAAACGATGCTTGACTGAAAAAAGTTGTCATGTAAGGGCTTAGAAAGAGGCTTTCCTGGATAGCAGTCTAGTTGTACTTTAAGGTGTGGCTGATGATGGCTTTACTGCTTGTAAATGATTCCTATACCTGACTCGTCATCACCCGTGAACAGCCCCGGGCTCGAGTCCCGACCTGGAGTTGAGTTGAAAATACTAAAAGTGGTCCAACCTGATGTGAAGGCATGTTGTAACTCTGAACAATGAGGCTCATATTTGCGCGTTTCATTTTGACTGTCGAGGAGATCCAAGATAACACAAACGGTGAAAGATTGATAAACGATGTTGGTATAATTTGACATGTTTTGAGAACACAGATCAAAGTGAAATCAGATTCTCCAGGTTTATGATCTGGTTTCTTTAACTTTTTGGGGACTTTTTAAGAACATCTACTCCCTTTTTTAGTTAAATAGACTCCACCTCTGACCTGCTACATGGTGTATAATTGTTGTTCAAAAAGAGAAACAATACTAACCTCTTTTTATCTCTTCTGTCTCCAGTTGTGACGGGCGCCACGGATGGAATCGGGAAATCCTATGCGGAGGAGGTGAGGCTCCCAGACCCTTATTTATTTAATTTCTTTCATAGGTGTGACTCATGCATACACACACGGTGTTCACTCATAGGCCACGGTAGGGGAGAGCTCTTATGGGCCTGTTAGCGTGGCAGAGAGTCCTCACACACACTTCAGTACAGGTTCGTCATCGAGAGGTAACAAGCACACGTTGTATCTGGGCTACCCTGCCTCGTGTCGGCCAATACTGCTGTGGGTGTGCTGGCTGTATAATGTAGTCATGGAGGCCCTTTGACTCGTACTGTTGGTGCTACACTGGGGCTAGCTGCTTGTCACACAATGCTAGGCTGCCATTTTACCCAGTGTATTATACTTTGTGGTAGTATTTAGGCAGAAATGCACCACTTGAATGCATCACAAGTGCAACAAAACATCTAAAGAGCACAAGATGATGTGCAAAAGCAACATCATACACAAAGATCAACCTGGCTGCAGAAACTTCTGTTTGTAAGTCATTGTACATCGCAAATAATTGGGTATAAATTGAGGAAATGATGTCTAAGTTGAGGCTAAAGCTCTCGTAAATCTTTTTAGCCTTAATGGAGTTTATTTCCAATACATTTAGCACATGCAGATCGAGCTAAATGATCAATCTAGAGACACTGAATACATTTGGATGTTCTGTACACATTGTTCTCCCAAGCATATTTATCACAAGTTAAGGAATATGAGACTTGATATATTGTATAAGACAGGGATTTCTGGGCACATTGTCTGTCTCTTATGCTGCCATCTGTACTTCCACTTGACATGAAGTTGTCCACCAACATATTAAATGATGCATTCGTTACCTGACATACTGTATTTCTTTTCTAGCTGGCTCGTCGGGGATTTGCCTTGATGTTGATCAGTCGCTCCCAGGACAAGCTGGATGACGTGGCAAGGTTACTCGGTAAGTGTTTTCCTTTTTTTTTTGGTCATCATGGAAAGCTATTTGGTGTGAGTGGGCTGATGAGAATGTGTGTACGGACAGGGTGTAACATGCAACCTCCCACCCTGTCGACTACAGGGTTTCCCAGGCCCTGATGAGATGTCCTTCATAGGCTTGACATGAGGATGTATAATGAAAACAAAAGGGAAAATAATCACTGCACTGTTTTAAGGAAAGAAATCCAAGTTAGCATGAGTTTGTTTTATGTTGTACTCTGTATTGTTGCAACAAAGTGCGGATCGATTAGCTTCCTATTTGTTTTGCATCCACTAAGTCGTGCCTCCATTCTGTTTGAGTGTTGTTGATTTGCAAATGTGCAGCTAACAAAGGCAGGCTGTGTCTAAGAACTTCCCCACGATTGGTATGAAGGAGCACCGGTTAAATATCTTGATTTTTGAAAGGGACTCCTTTATGATCCTGTTTCTGAGATATTTGGGTAAAAAACAAGACCAGGCATTCCTCATTCAGATGTAAAATGAGCATCTGTGTAAAAGGGGAAAAACAGTCTTCCTCCTCCGTTCTGGCCCGTCTCCAGGTTTGAACAGAGTCTGAATGGTGAGTGCCCCCCCCCCCCTTGTTTAAATAGTGCCCTCTCCCTGACTTGCTCTCTTTCCATCTGTCTCTGACGTCTCCCACAGCGCAATTTCCCCTGTCGTGCTTCAAGTCCACAGAGGGGGCTGATGGGTAGTCACGAGCGGGATGCAATGTGCCAAACTCTGGCACTCCTCCCTCACGATTAGTGGGGATAAAAACCCCGCCCTCCTTTGCATGTATCCGCGTGAACCGCCCTGTCCCGCCTATAATTTAATTAAAAATAAAGTTTCTCTCTCTATCCCACTTTTAATCACATACCTGGCAACCCCAAATGACTCCTCCAATTTGGCCACCTTGATGTTTCTGCTTCTTTGCCACCATGTCCAAAGCTTATGATCTTTTTTTACCCCCCTTGCTTTACCCCAAAGAGGTTGTGATGTCTAAATACTCTGAGCTGGATATAGATTTCAGGGAAGCTACCATCCCTTTATTTGTAAATGCTCCCCCTCAGGTCCCCCCTTTCTGTCCTAGTCTAAACTCTGAATATCCACTGCTGGTCTTTTGTCAAGGCAAATCAGAGGAATTTTCCTCTTATAACTCCCTCTGCCACCTATCAGACAAATGAGTCTTTCGACAATAAATTGTAATTGCAGCAGGCACGTCAAACATGACGGCGTAGCGGAGGGGGGTGGGGGGGTTGCTCTGCTGGTTTGTTGGTGTGCAGTGCCCTCTTCAGTTCAAGTCTCACAGTGACTGGTTTCATGTAACTTTCATTTGAAACGGGTTAATGTCATGTCAGTCTTGCTGCTTTGTGACACATGAATGCATAGTATGAGTGTAGGGTGAAGGCTATGTTAATTAACTTTGAACCTACTGAGTGAGTTTTATCAAAACACTTGTGCAAATGTTACTTTTATTCCTACAATTTAAGCACTTGTTGTCCTTTGCCATGCATAGATAATGACTTAAATGTGCTCCCCTCACTTGGAATACAAAAAGTCTTAAACTAAGTTAATTGTTCTCCTTAAGCCACATTTTAAAACTTAGAACAATTATGGTGAACACATTGGATGCTGCCTTTCACTTTGCATAATGTTTCTGATTTCTTTGTTGTGTGTAATATACTTTCTGGGGCTCTCCAGCAAAGGCAGCCTCGTATAAGTGGTAGCTAATCTCAGCTGGCCATTCACGGTTAAATAATGATTATAAAAGATATTATAGTAAATGAAAACGTGTTTCTCCTTCACAGAGGAACAGTACAAAGTGGAGACCGGGACTATTGCAGTCGACTTCGGCAGGAGTGACATCTACGAAAAGATCGAGGCGGGGCTGGCTGGACTGGAGATCGGTGTTCTTGGTAAGTTTGTTTCTCTGCCACATGTTCCCTTGCTCCTTGAATACATGCTTTGTATTGTTCTTCTACAGTGAAGTCAACATACTCGAAGAACCGGTTGTAATGCAGACATGAGAGAGCAACACAGAATAAGGCAAATGTCACTAAATGATATTGTGTGTTTAAGTGCCATGAGAAGCCCCCTAGTCTGTAGCTTTTTAATAACTACACCATTTGGTTGACGTTTGTTGTACCACTCAACGGTTTTGGGCTTGGGTAAGCTACCTTGAATTTCACTACATGTATCAGCCAAGTGGAAACTAACAGAGATGATATCCGATATATAAGCATTCCTTTTTTCAAAGTCTGTCTAGAGTTTGAGCTAAAGAGACTCAACATAAACTCATGGTGTGTGTGTTTAAAGACCCACTTATATTTCAGCTATTGCAGTATTTTTAGACATCTACACCCAAGAATTGACATCATACTTTATAGTCGAACATTTTAGGAACTCTTTGTTCTTTTTTTTAAGATGCAAAATGTGCCCTACTGGTAAGGTGTGGCTGTGTGGACTAGGAGTGAAATGTCTTGGTTGCTTTTGCTTCCACCTTGTGGTTAATGTGTAAGCTTCCCTCAGCACCCAGTTGTTTTGTAAAAGATGGAATAACCTTTCCTCTTTTTTCGTTTTACAGTGAACAATGTTGGTGTTTCCTACCCCTACCCAGAGTACTACCTCAATATACCCGATCTGGACAATGTGAGTTTTATTTTATTACATATTATTTCAGGTGGAATTGCTGCTAGTTAAGAGCACTCCTTCCTTTTTCAAACATGTGAAACATTTCTTTGTCTTAAGCCTGAACGGTTTCGCAACATTTATTGCATTGAATATCCAAATAATTTGCTTCCTTTTTATGTCTTTGTAAGATCTTTACTGTCTATAATGTGTGAGTGTTTAGCTGACCGGTGCTTTCTGTTACAGTTCATCACAAACATGATCAACGTCAACATCACTTCAGTCTGCCAGGTTAGTTTGTTTTAAACGTCTCTGCATATTTCTGCTCTTCAGGAAGGACATACTCCAAATACTTTCAGTCCTGAACTACTTATTCGTATCAAATGTTTGTTTTTAAAGTTTTCCATGCATATCACTTTCCTGCTCACTTTCCCCCTTTTGTTCTCCTCTTCTTCTTTTTCCTCCTCCTCCTCCTCTTCTGCTGTTTCTGCCACGGTACCTGCAGTGTCTCAGTTGTTCCCAAAGCAACGGTGGACTACACCAACGCTGTCTGTACTCTCCACCCACGCAACTCTCTCTCTCTGCCGGTCTCTCTCTCTAAAACTTCTCGTCTTTTATTAAATAAAACTCTTTCCTCTCTTTCATGAGTTGTATCATTGTTTTGGACTGCGGATGCTGAATGTGCTTTATCTTCTTTTTAGATGACCCGTCTGGTGCTGCCCAGGATGACTGAGAGGTGAGTTGAATGATGGGCTTCCATGTTTTGCGACATGACTGCAGTCAAACATCAGTGTTGTGAATGAGGGGTTGCAACACAAAAGCAGGAATCTCAAAATTCCAACCTTTTTTGGGGGGAATATTACACTTTATATAACTCTTTTATCAGTTAGAGGAATAAGAAATCCTCTCCCAGCCCTTTCCATCACTGCATCTCTCCTTTCCTCCTTTGTTCACAATGCTGACAAGCTTTCAATTCACACAAAGTGCTCTTCCCACCCGATTGGCTGCGCTGCTCCCATGTGACTCTTGCCAGCCAATCGCAGCGTAGCACATTTGGTGCCGTGTGAGGATGGAGCGTCGCTCCACTACATCACTGCAGCAACAGGCTGCCATGGCAACACACGGCCACTACCACACTGTTTTAGTGTGCGTGTGGAGCATCACTTTCTGTGTTGCCCCATTTGTATAGATGCAGGGTTTCCACTGGCATGGACAATGTTTTTTAAAAGTTTGAATTTGTAGGGGGTAAAAAAAGGACTTCTGAAAATCAGTTACAAAAGGATTTCTTTAGGCTTTCTTAACTTAAAAATGATGCACACTTTTGACTGATGCCATGTCATAAAAACAGTCAATTCCAAACCGGAAATGTGACTGATGCAGACCTAAATGTTCTCCTTGCCTTACAATAAAGCAAAGTTCTTGTCTTAAATCAACCTTGTTGTGTTCATCAGGTCCAAAGGAATCATCCTGAACATCTCCTCTGCCAGCGGCATGTACCCCCTCCCTCTGCTCACCGTCTATTCTTCCACAAAGGTATGTAAACATCTCTGCTTCTGTCATTGAAAGGAATTTGTTTCATAATATCGTTCAGTATCTTGCATGTTTCATCCAGCCAACCCTTCCTTTAGTTGCCCCTTTTGTAGTCTTTGATAACAAACATCATTTTACAGAGTGTTAAAATGAACCATCCTTCACTCTTCTGGTTGCAGGCCTTTGTGGATTTCTTCTCTCGTGGCCTTCAGGAGGAGTACAGGCGTCAAGGCATCATCATTCAGGTGAGCTTGGGGCTTGATAGGATTCAACCTCTTTATCGTGCATGTTTTTTGCTAAATGTTCAACACCCATTTAGCTTTTTTGGAGCCTCATGGATGCCAGAAAGAGAACTGCTTAACAACATTGTGTCTCACTGACTTTGAGATACAGTAGAACAAAGCGTACCATTGTTTTATAGGAATTGTATACAGTGTGGAAAGGGATCTAAGATTTGTCCACTTGATGACCCCTGATTGAATTTGGTATCTCATTTAGCTCAATAGACATTGTTGCTCTCAGCCAGTCCTTTTTGAAGTGTAATTCAATAAATAAATAAAAACCTTCATGAAGATGCATTTATACTGCAGAGGTATTTCTGAATATATTGTTCCACATGAGGCTGGTTTGTTCTGTTTTTAGCTCCCCTGTAGTAGTCTCAGGTGTGCCACCTGGTGGTTGAAGATTGTACAGCGGTTTCACCTCAGCAAACCCTGAGTGCATCTTCACCTGAAAAGCCAGGTCCCCAAACAAACCTACAGAAATGATCTTATGTATTTTTGAAAGTGCATCTTGTGCCACAATTGGTGAAAAAAAGCCCCTGATTGAACTCGCCTGTGCAGCACACCTGGAGTTAAACTATAGGAGTTCAAATCAAGAAAAAAGACTCAATGCTAACCTGAGGAAGACTGATTTAAAATTGTGTTTTTTTTATTTGAGCTCATCTCACACTTTCCTTTGTCCTCATGTAGAGTGTGCTACCCTTCTTCGTGGTGACCAAAATGACTCGTATCAGGAAGCCCACCCTGGACAAACCCACCCCCGACCGCTATGTGGCCGCTGAGCTCTCCACTGTGGGTCTGCAGAGCCAGACCAATGGCTATTTCCCTCATGCCGTCATGGTAAGAACTGGAATCCTTTTAAAAAATACTCAACCTTTATCCGTAACCATCCAAAACTGTATATGTAAAACACTTTTATATTCATACTGTTACTTAAATGTTATTTTCCTAACCTTTCCTAGCCTGTGTTTGACTCTCATTGAGCTCGCTGCTATGACACTTGAATTTTCCTACGTGGATCAAAAAAAGTTAATCTCATCTTAGTTATCGTAGGTCCTAAAGACCTAAACGATCTTGCTCGGTAGTTGATTTATCACCATTGGCACTTTAATGTAAAGTATATTCAGTTGAAACACATGTCTAATGTACATACAGGCTGCTAGTCTTAATAAAACAATTTGTCAGAATTGTTAATGCTGTGAATTATTTTATATAGACTCATTGCTACGTTGTAGGAGCCTTGGCTTTAGGTGTACTTCGCAAACAGCTATGCGTGAGCTGTAGTGGATAGGACAATAAAACCTTAAAAACCTTTTGTTTTATTATGTCTTTTTTGTTAAAGACTTGTATCACTTGTATGAAAACTACCTTTTTCATGATGTCTTGGAAAAGGTTTTTATTATCTTTCAATTCCCATTTAAAGATGAAGTCCTGAAAGCTGTAGTTTAACCCACATCCTTTTCTTTCCTCCCAGGGCTGGCTGACTACCAAGCTGGTGCCGATCAACCTCGTCATCTTCTTCGGAGCCAGGATGAACCGTCTGCAGCGCACCGGGTACCTAAAGAGGAGGAAGATGCGGGAGCTGAGGAACGGAGACGCTCTGAAGAACGATTAGGAAGGCGGCCGGTGGATCTGTGGACTGCCACCCTGTTCTGACCCGGGGCAGAAATAGAGGAGAGATTGGGATTTTTGTATCTGTGCGGTGAATCCTCCAGGGTTGCCTGAGATTTCACATTTGTGCCTTTAGTAAAATGTGCCTCAGCAAAGCATGTGTAAGACTTTGCATTTAAAACAGTAAACTATTCCCTGTTGTCCTTTCGTCTAGAGAGAACTGGAAGAAGGCAGAAGTTAAAATGTAATGCTGCTCTTGGCAAAGGACATTCATCCATACTGTCAATGACACAATGGTGAAAATAATACAATCAAAAAATAAATGAGGGATTTGTTACCCCTGCTGTTGTAAGCAGTGTAACATGGTGGAGGGCTTCTTTTTTATATGTATGTATAATTATTTATTTTCATATTTGTATGAACACACGAGCCAAACTCAGACCTTTTTTTTAGAGGTTATCTTTCAACCTAGTCCTGTTTACAATTCATTTAGCCATTTTAAAGATGGCGTCATCTGCGTTCTGTCAGTTGTCTTGCAATACTGAACTGTTCATCATCATGCATCGGCTCTTTCATAACATTGCGTGTTTGCTTTATGTTTAAAATGTTGCTTTTGTGGTGGGTTGCTGTCGCACCAATGTATCACTTGCTTTAAACCAAAGTCTTTCACAATAACTGCGGTGTTCGTCAGAAGTGCCTTTTCTTCTGAAGTAAATGCTGAACATGGTCAAGTTCAATGAGAGGGTGTTGAATGGTTAAAATGTATTGTTATGTAATTCAACTGGTATGATGTCTATGTGAACTAAACAGTTGCTCAATTTTGTGCCTTTTTTAAATTAAAATGTAAGCCTTTAGCCAAAGAAGGAAAACCTCTTAACCGACTCAATGTAGAGCGAAGATCCTTCCCGTTGAAGTAAAAACTAAAGTGTGAAAGTTTTACATCATTGCCTCTGTATCACATGCCAAGAAATGTTTGCTTCAGAAACAGGACTGCTCCTCTTTACTCAGTTGATGTGTGAAAACCCCGTATGACTTGGTCTGACCTGTGCCTTTACTAAGCGGTTATGTGAAAGCTTTTTGTAACAAGTCTTTTAATATACTTTGAAATAAATTTAAAAAACAATGATTTCTAAATGTAAAGTGCACTGGCAAGTGGCAACTGATGTTTGTTAATAAAAGCTCTGGCACAAAGCGAAAGGGTTATGTATTTGTTTTCCTTTATATCTAAGATTGTGAGGTTGCTGTATATTGTAATCGGCTCGGAAGCAAAAGTTTTTCTATTTTAAATGAAGATTAGGTGTGTCACAAGACTAGGGGTGAGAACGTCATGTATTTAAAAAGGTTAGTAGTAAAGTCATATATGCATATATACTGTATAATCGTCAAAAAGTATGACTACTTATTCACTATAGTCTGATTTAAGGCGCTGTGTTGACACTATATACATGTTATGATTTGATGTGTACTGTTTTTTGCTCCATCAGATCACATTAATAGTTTTCAGGTTCTCAAAGTCACTTTACAGAGGTACATAATACAGAAAGACAACAATAAATAAAGTAAAAGTCGCATTAAAATCGAGCAAAGTATCAACAACAACAAAAACACCTTAAAAGCCAGTTTGAAGAGGTACGTTTTTGTGAGTTTCTTGAAGGTGGTGAGGTCAGTGCAGTCTCTGATGGGTTGTGGGAGTGAGTTCCAGAGAGAGGGGGCAGCGACGGAGAAGGCTCTGTCCCCCCAGGTTGGGTGCTTGGCGCAGGTGGGGATGGATAGGAGGGGTGTGGTGGTTCAGCAGGTCTGTGAGGTAGGAGGGGGCCTGGTTGTTGAGGCTTTGTGGGTGATGAGGAGGACTTTGAAGTTGATTCGTTGGTGGACGGGGAGCCAGTGGAGGTTATGGATTAACATTAACATCAGAGGCAAATCAAAAAAATGTAAACCTTTTTGTAAATGATCTTTTGAAAGGTCTCAATGCTTCCTCATCAATACATATATATATATACAGTGGGGCAAAAAAGTATTTAGTCAGCCACCAATTGTGCAAGTTCTCCCATTTAAAAAGATGAGAGAGGCCTGTAATTGTTATCATAGGTATACCTCAACTATGAGAGACAGAATGGGGGAAACAATCCAGGAAATCACATTGTAGGATTTTTAAAGAATTAATTGGTAAATTCCTCGGTAAAATAAGTATTTGGTCACCTACAAACAAGCAAGATTTCTGGCTCTCACAGACCTGTAACTTCTTCTTTAAGAGGCTCCTCTGTCCTCCACTCGTTACCTGTATTAATGGCACCTTTTTGAACTCGTTATCAGTATAAAAGACACCTGTCCACAACCTCAAACAGTCATACTCCAAACTCCACTATGGCCAAGACCAAAGAGCTGTCTAAGGAGACCAGAGACAAAATTGTAGACCTGCACCAGGCTGGGAAAACTGAATCTGCAATAGGTAAGCAGCTTGGTGTGAAGAAATCAACTGTGGGAGCAATTATTAGAAAATGGAAGACATACAAGACCACTGCTAATCTCCCTCGATCTGGGGCTCCACGCAAGATCTCACCCCGTGGGGTCAAAATGATCACAAGAACGGTGAGCAAAAATCCCAGAACCACACGGGGGGACCTAGTGAATGACCTGCAGAGAGCTGGGACCAAAGTAACAGAGGCTACCATCAGTAACACACTACGCCACCAGGGACTTAAATCCTGCAGTTCCAGACGTGTCCCCCTGCTTAAGCCAGTACATGTCCAGGCCCGTCTGAAGTTTGCTAGAGGGCATTTGGATGATCCAGAAGAGGATTGGGAGAATGTCATATGGTCAGAAGAAACCAAAATAGAACTTTTTGGTAAAAACTCAACTCGTCGTGTTTGGAGGAGAAAGAATGCAGAGTTGCATCCAAAGAACACCATACCTACTGTGAAGCATGGGGGTGGAAACATCATGCTTTGGGGCTGTTTTTCTGCAAAGGGACCAGGACGACTGATCCGTGTAAAGGAAAGAATGAATGGGGCCATGTATCGTGAGATTTTGAGTGAAAACCTCCTTCCATCAGCAAGGGCACTGAAGATGAAGCGCGGCTGGGTCTTTCAGCATGACAATGATCCCAAACACACCGCCAGGGCAACGAAGGAGTGGCTTCGTAAGAAGCATTTCAAGGTCCTGGAGTGGCCTAGCCAGTCTCCAGATCTCAACCCCATAGAAAATCTTTGGAGGGAGTTGAAAGTCTGTGTTGCCCAGCGACAGCCCCAAAACATCACTGCTTTAGAGGAGATCTGCATGGAGGAATGGGCCAAAATACCAGCAACAGTGTGTGAAAACCTTGTGAAGACTTACAGAAAACGTTTGACCTCTGTCATTGCCAACAAAGGGTATATAACAAAGTATTGAGATGAACTTTTGTTATTGACCAAATACTTATTTTCCACAATCATTTGAAATAAATTCATTAAAAATCCTACAATGTGATTTTCTGGATTTTTTTTTCTCATTCTGTCTCTCATAGTTGAGGTTTACCTATGATAAAAATTACAGTCCTCTCTCATCTTTTTAAATGGGAGAACTTGCACAACTTGGCTGACTAAATACTTTTTTGCCCCACTGTATATATATTACCTTGATATTGCATTTAAAGGCAAACAAAAGTTGCTTCTCTGTGATAAATATTCAGAAACCGTTAAAACCTATTTTGACACACACCAAAAAATGGATGAGAGACCGATTTGTCATTTATAAAATATTTGAATACTTTTGTTGGCTAAAATAAATTATTCATATATGTAAAATCAAGCATTAAACAAAAACGAATTCTGTTTATGCCTAAAATATGTTGAGCAATATCTCTAACTATTTTCAAATGTTGACTAACAAAAAGGTGATAATATCTTGTTTTATAATATATATTTTATTTTTGTCTAATGTGGTAAATCCCTGGCTCTGTTGTCGTATTTAATTAATTGCATATTACTCCCAATCAACATAATGAAATAAAAAAAGGAGAAGTAGGGCGGAACCTTACTGCGCCTCTCTGTCCCGGGTCGGATTTATTTTGTTGTGACACATATCCATGGCTGCTGTCAACTGACGTCCTAGCTCATGTGGAGTTTCTCTTCTCTTTATAGGCTGTAGTGTTGCGTTTTAGCAGCCTTTCTGGTAAGTAGTTTAAAGACGTGGTTCAACATGAGTTAACCTGTTATTTGTTTTTAATTCTGAAATGTACAAAGTGTATTTTTTAAATAACTATGAGCAGGTTAAGCTAACTTAGCGTGTATTCTGAGCCTACCAGTCAGACTTTAACACTTATCTTCACGAATTAACTATTAAGTCAAGTTATAAATGGGTTTTTTGTCTGTTCTGTCAACATGCCACTGAAATGCATCTTAAGGAAAGCAATTATCAGTACGTTAATTATCAAGACCAAAAGCAGATCGGTAAAACTACATCAGAGCTTGTGCAGTGAAATACAGAATAAAGTCAAATACACCTTTACAGTTCCACTACCTTAAACAATTCAGTTAGCATTACAAAACGAAAACACTGCCTAAAATAAATCAAGTTAAGAACATATATTGTCATAATTTATGACAGAAGAAAGACTCCTTTATTTCCTCGGGAAGCTCTGGGTTTAAAGTTAATAAAAGTGTTTGGGTTGCTTTGGAGAAATCTACCGAAGCAGAGGTGTCCTTATTTCGGGTTCATGGAGAATTTGTTTCTGAAATCTTGTCTGTCCCTCCCCAGATGTGATTTGATGTCAGATAAGCGTCAGCGGGCCAGAGTCCAGGGCTCCTGGGCCAAACAACTTCCAAAACACTCTGCACCAAAGGGTAAATTAGGAGTTAATGTAAATATGTTATATTGGTAGTATTTGTGGCTCCCTCTGTCTGATCCTGACCTAAAGAGAATACCAATATATATTTACTTCTACAAGACATGGATGCTAGATTTTCAGTCCATTTACACGACTGATATGGAGCCAACATCTTATATTTCGTTTTTTCTAGTTGCAGTCCAAATCAACCAACAGCCCAAAAATGAAAACCCAGCTCCTACTTCGTGGGGTTGTGGTCCCCAGAAAACTCCCAAGACATTTGAGTTTCATCAGCCCACCATGGTAGACAGCAAACACTGAAGTCACCTTTGAATTTTTGGCCAAGTTGGTCATTTTCTGCCTATTGGAAAGGGTTTTAACTTAGTCTCTGTTCTGTCCTTTCTACATCACAGCCAGTTAGAGCTGTCCCACCAGAGAAGGTGATAGAGTAAGTATTTTTATTCATTTATTTTAAATGCGTCTCTTGTCTTTTTTCTCCTGGTATTTGGGGCTTTGTATTGTTCTTGTATACTATGAACATTGTGTGTTGTCTAACACTCATCTTTTCTTATTTAACAGGCAGGCAGGTATTCATGACATCAGCGATGGACCTTCCGGAGTATCCAGGTGAGAACATTGTATTTTTATTGATGAATGGATAAATAGGGAATAAACAATGATGTGATTTTTTTCTTTTTCCAAAGCAGTGATGAAAACAAACCTGTGATCGAGTTTTAAGTCCACTAGATGGCAGTAATCCCTTAAGAGTGTATAAAGCCCTTTGTGAATGTCATACCTCCTGCCTCATTGCCCACAGATGAAAGTGAGACATGTTTTTTTTCTGAATACGTTGTAACATGTGCTTAGAAAGCCTACTGAATCTTGAAGTATATTTAGTTTTTAGACATTGGGCTCATGCTATTATCAATAATAAAATATCTAGTGCCAAGCAATGAAAGATAAACAAGCGCAAGGAAACTAAGACTCAAGGATATAGAAACTGCACAGTTAATCATCTGTAATCAATTATTTGAGCCTGTGCCTGATTTATTATGTCGTAAGAGAAAAAAAGTGTAAAAGGAGAAAACTTTTGTCTCGTAGAATCAACAAAAACCTGCTGAACCAACGTTAAACCTAAATGTAGAAAAACTAGACTTTTCTGAAAGACTGAAACATAACTTGCACACACTGACAACTAACTTTAACTAAACTGAACCCTGAACTAAAATGAAATCACTTAGTCAAAACTAAAATGACCTAACCTAATCTAAGGTAATAATAACTATGATAACCTCTATATAAGGACTCGAACCAGGGACTTTTGATCATTCCTAAACCTACAAGGCATTTCCTAGAGTATGAGCAGTTTGTACACGCGTGTGTTTGGTCTTGCTCTCGGTCCAGACTGCGGCTGCTTCCAGGATTTCTTCCCCCAGAGGAGGCGGACTGGATGTTCAGTAAGCTGCTGGCAGAGCTGCCCTGGTCCCAGAAGACTAACTACAGACAGGGTGGGTACAGACCGGGGAGATAAGGGTGAGTAATGTCTCGGGGGGGGAAATGTGTCACTGTGATGCACCCTGGAAGTAAACAGGGTTCCCTCACTGCAGCTGGTGTCATATTGGGTTCAAGTGTGTTCTAGTTTATTTTAGTGCTGGGCAACAGATCAACATTAGATCCTGTTAGATTTTGGATATCGTAATATGTGTTGTTTTTTTGTCTAGGGGCACCAGTAGAGTAATAGGATATCATTTTGTTATTTTTCTCATTTGTCTTTACTCCCTGAAGTCATTTTACTCACATTTCTGATGATTTTATTCAACCGTACTACACCTACGGAAGAGAATTAGGGTATTCTTTGAGAAAAAAGGTGATTTTCAGTGTCATATGTGCCATAAACCTCTTTGGTAATAACATTTCAATATTGATACTGAGATATTATTGCATAATATTTGAACTATTCCACTAGACATTTTTAGACGTATTCAAGAAGGTCAGAAGGCTACATACCCTCTACATTTTTATTTTACAGCTGGATTTGTTCAGTGATGTATTATTGGTTGTCCAAGCAAGTACAATACATCTTGTTTTTGATTGATGACAAAAGCAAAAACTGCAGACTCTTTGCAAGTGTCTAAGTTGTGCAATGGCTTTCCTTCTCAAAACAGTCGTAATATCCCCTTAAAAAGTACAGAATAACTCTCACTTTGTACCCAGAGAGACTATTTACAGCGATAGTTGAGCCGCAGCCAAACTTTTCCTCCGAATCAGACGTCCTCTCTCACTCAGTTGGCTCTCGTGCATCGTGTGTTTTCCTACAGCATGATAAGGAGCGAGATCATCTCCGAACACGGATCATAAAGTTGTGTAATCTCAATCCATCACTCCTGAGACTTTCTCAACAAAGACCATGTGATGTTTGGGTTAAAGAAGAAGTGGAAAACGGATGTTAACCCCCTCACCCGTTAACTCTCTGTCACTTATCCTGATTTGTTAAAAAAAAAAAAAACTTGACTTTGTTTTTCCAACCGTTACTCACGACTCTAAATTGGATCCTTTTGATTGAGTTTTGCTAATCTCTTCCCCTTGATGGCATCTTGTAATGGAAAGAGTACGGCTTTTGAAAATTGACAAACGATCGCACACGGTATTAGCTCCCAGTGGCCCTGAATAATTCAGTGCCATAAAAGCAATGGCTGTTTCGAGCAGTTTGTTTTGGTGGCTCTGTACCAGAGAGCCGGGTCAAAATACACTAATGGCAGAAAATTGGTTCCTGGAAGAGATCTTGGTGTTCCTAGAGGAAGAAAGAACAACTGAGGAAGACAAACAGAGAGGAACTGAACCTTTGGAAATGTATTCAGTGTACACGTGTGTTAATGCCATAAAGGAATACATTAAGAACAGACTGTGTCAGCTTCTGCCCTACTTATGGTTGTCATTCAGCAAAAATAACAGGTAGTAATGAAAACAGATGGTTCCTTTTTAAAGTAGAAATGCCTTGACCCAATTACTGATGCAATATAGAGATGGATTGGACAGAAAGTGGCCACAGCTGCTGCTTTGAGGAAGACCATTTTACCAGTGTGTTTTAGGCTGTCGGGTGTCAACAAATGTCAATAACATAAAATAAATGATTTAAAAAAGACAAAATCACGCTCTGATTTTTATCAGTGAGTCATCTACTGAAAGTGCAGGTTTAATTTCTTTGCCATACACATCTCAGACGGCTTCAGAGGACTGTAAAGACAGCAGGGAGGTCATGGCACAACTTCATAACAATTGCACCAAATGCTGTGAAAAGAAATCCCAAAACATCCTTAGTATTTGATGCTTACATACCGTACAGGCTGCACTTTGTTGATGTTATTTATTGTCTACTTTAAATGGTGTGTAGTTTCCCCTTGCTGCTGTCTGAGGATGCATGCCTCTTGTGTAAGTCAGAAAGTGCCACTGAGCACAAGCATTTCATTGTCTTTACGTACACATGACAATGAAGTTGGACTTAAACATGAGTACCAACTGTTTAGCCTTCTTTAAATTCATCAGTTGGTAAAATAACAACCATTTTAATCTTCAGATATCACCTCTAGGTTTGGATGTCCAACCATGATACTTTTGAGTACTGACTCAAATGTGTCAGAAAATTCAGATTTTGAATTCCGACTTTTTCCTCTATATCCAAGAGCAAAAATATTTCCTGATTTATATTTGAATAAGTGATGCTGGCTGTGTTAAAAATTCAGTTTGGGATAGATGTATTGAACAGTTTGGCATTTTATGATGTGATATGGGATAACATTTGGAGAACTATATGCAAAAGATGTCCTGACACCGGTCTGAAGTTGCTATTTTCGTGTGTTTGTTTGTGTGTGTTGGTCCAGGTGAGGCGTACGAGGAGCCGAGGCTGACCTGCTGGTTCGGAGAGTTGCCCTATACGTACGCTCGCTCCACCATGGATGCTAACACGCAGGTGAGACAAACTCTCTAAACCTCCAAGGCACCAAAACAAGCAATCTGCACACATGATAATATCTTTATTTATCAAAGGTACTCAAAGATATTTTACTGAAGCAGGGTCAAATGAATGAAAACATCTTTAACATTAATCACACGTGAAAAAGCAGATCTGAAGAGGTGGGTTTTGATTTGTTATTTGAACATGGAGAAGTTGGTTCAGTCTTTGTGTTTTGGGAGACAGTTCCCCACTTCTGTATTAATTATTAGTTCATCATCTTTTTTCTGATAGTTTTTGTAGATATACTTTGTTTGATGTGTTTCTATCCACTTTAAATATTCAAAAACTATATTTTTATTGCTTGCGTCTTATCTTGATTATTTTACTCTTTTCTTCCAAATGATCTCCTGAAACATCTCTTCCTTCCCCTCACAGTGGCACCCCTTGCTGTTGACGCTGCGCGATGCGGTGGAGCAGGCGAGCGGCTGCAGCTTTAACTCCCTGCTCTGTAACATGTACCGGGACTGCCACGACAGCATCGGCTGGCACAGTGACGACGAGGCCTCGCTGGGTAACAAGCCCACCATCGCCTCCCTCAGTCTGGGCGACACGCGAGTGTTCAGCCTCCGCAAGCAGCCTGCACCGGTGAGATGATGGCATGAACAATGGTGTCCATTCTTACACCAGGACTAAGAAGCAGTTGTTGGTTTGTTTTGCTTCTGAACACTGAACGTCTTGGAGCACTTTTACTATGCTGCTCTCACACTAGTTGTATAATTGTTTTGTTTGTTTAGAAGGTTTCATATGTTTTACTCATCCAACTGCGAGTATTCATTAAAGAGGTCTATAAATCCTGCAGACACTCTTTTTTTGAGTTAGTTTGGTGGTAAGACTTGGCTCAAAGACAAAGAGGGCATCTCCTGCTTGCACTGCATGCTACTTAAAAAAGAGTACTGTTCAAATCTTTAATATGGAAAGAAATGACCAAGGGTTACAGACTGTAAGTCAGCTGCCAATGTGAGGTAGTGAAAAACTGGGCACACAGAGGAAGGCTTGAGTCAGGTATTGTGTTTAGACTCAGCGCAGGATTTATATGCCTGTGTTTAAAAGCTGTCTGTTATTTTAAGTGTTAAAGTATACACTTCTTAAGAGACAGGCTTCTTTCGGCCTGATGTAGAAGAGTTAACAGAATGGGTCTTTAAATAAGCTTTTTGCTCCTCCTTTGTGCATTACCATGTGTGTATTATGATAAGCTTTGTGCTCTTTATGTTTAATGTGTTAGGAGGAGAACGGAGACTACACCTATGTGGAGCGGATTCGGGTTCCTCTGAGTCACGGGACGCTCCTGCTCATGGACGGAGCCACACAGGATGATTGGCAGGTAGGATCCACCAATCAAATGCAAGGGCCAGTACAGGCAAAATGGCCTCTTTATAAAAGCCACAGGGTTGGATCAGAATCAGGTATAAATAGAAGACCTCTTTAAAAGGAGTGTAACTTGTTTTGCTGAGGGTTTTTTTCACTTTTGTAAACCCATTTACTGCTCTAAGGGAAGATTTAAGAAATGGTTTTAAGGGTCCAAAAATAACATCACAAATATGCAATTGGCTAAATTGAGCCAAAATGTTTTGCAGAACTTTTATTTTGGACTTACACACCAGAATAGGCGATAAACGTTTAAAATGTTAGCAAAAATGACTTCGGGATTAACCATGAATGAATTTGCCCATTTAATTATTTAGACTACATCTGTAACTTTAGAGATTTACAGTAAACACTTCCTGAAAGGTCAAGACCGGCAGCTCTGCACGTGTTTGTGTGTCATTCATTCATTCACTGTGTGTGTGTGTGTTTGTGTGTGTGTGTGTGTGTGTGTGTGTGTGTGCGTGTGTGTGTGTGCGTGTGTGTGTGTGTGCGTGTGCATTTACTTAACACACGTGAGAGGGTAGGCCCGTGTTTAAGGCTCTCCTGTTCCTGCACTGAGCAACAGGCAGCTTTTACATAAACAAAAACCTATATAACACACTAAAAATCACTACAAGGAAAACTTTTACCTACTTTATACATTTCTTGTGGGAAAAATTGAGCTGGTCACGCCAGAAAGTGAAATTGAAAGCAGTTTGGGTGCACCAAGAAAGCTGGGAGAGGTTCAATATCCAACCTGCAGGCCATTGCTTCATGCCAACAGCGCTCTCTTTTCCCTTGCTTTCCAAGCTCTTATTGGCTAATAAAGCAAATACTGTGAAAGTATCTTTAAAAAAAGGAGAGAGAAGATGAAAAAAGGGGGGGAATAAAGTGAGGGAAATCTACAGAGACAGTGAAAGAGGTTCGGGCTTTAAAATAAAACGGGGAGAAGGTCACAGGTGTTTTATGGTGACACCTCCCAGAGTATCTCAACAAAGGTTTCATCTGTCCTTTAAAGATCTTGCCAGAGAAAGAACATCACATCCATTAATTCCTCCTCTGACACAGCAGCCCTGGTTCTGCCTTATAAAACCTCCTGGAGAGGTTTGGATGCGAGTGCTAAATATTTAACTAAACACGCCAATCCTGCTGAAGTACTTCATTTGTTCAAAGGATGCCGGGTTATTTCTTCCAAAGTCTTTTGACACTGTTGTGGAAACGCAAACCTCTCACCTCCTTCTGAGATGTCGGTGAAGGAGGAGTGTGTGTCACAAGGGGAAATGGTTATCAAATGCAAAAGGTTGATAGTAACTCATAATTTAGTTTAATGTGTGTCTGTGCCTTTTACCCCACATGTAAGAAATGGTGTGTGCTGTCTGGTTTCCACAGTGTGTAGTTGATCTGTGTACGAAGTGCAGAGCTGTGCTTCAGAAAGTCCTTAAAATCTTCTTTCCTTGGTTTCTCTATTTTTGAATCTGTCTCTCTTTTGCCTGATAACACCAGCTTGTTTTCACACGTTTTACTGTTGTTCATGTTGTGTAGTGTGCACAGATGTCTTAATTCTTGCACATTTCTTACTTTTTAATCCTTATCACCTGTCATGTGAATGTCCTCCACTAGCACACACTCTATTATAGTGACATCTGTGTGTGGTTATCTTAGTATTCTTGTTATCTATAATCTATGTTGGGATGTATAAATGTCCCTCTGGATAAGTGCTATCTACCCAGATAAGAATATAGTTTGTGACTAAAAATATATATTTATTTGTATTGCTTTTAGTTGAGTAATGTCTTCATTCAATATCAAGACAATATCTAGATTTGAAAGATGAACAAAGTACAGCCTGTTCTTCTGTCTCATACAAATCCTTTGATATGAAACGTTAATTTGATGACTATTGAACCGAAATCCATGAGACTGCTGCACCGGTCTCATTTTCTGCTGAGAAAACATATGACCTGACACATTATTCTTCAGCTAGTCACACGTTGGGTCCACAAGAGCAAACAGCCCATGAGAACAAGATCGGTATCAGTCGCATGCTAGCCAAAATAACTGGATCTGATGTCATGGGAGGAACGAGGTGTTCTCCAATACGATGTATTAGCTCTGACAATCTGACATCAAGGTTTATTCTACAGTGAGTGTTGAGTATTATCAAGTATTTCAAACTTGAATAATATATCTATAGTTATTCTAAATGCTCTAAGTAAAACTTTTTGCGGAAAGATTGACTTTTAGTTTACCTCTGAATGTTTGAATGTGGCTGACCCTTAAAAATACTGTTAGATTAGTAGTGTTGCTGAGACATGTTGGCTATGTTTGTCTTCCTTTAGGAGAATATTTGTTTTAAATTATGTGTTTTAGAAGGCTAGATAAAGCGAATCCTGTCCATATAAACCTCTTATAAACAGCTTAGTTGTTTAAGAAGAGATGATATCCAGACAAATGTGTAACTTGTGATGTACCAATGGGCTTTTTTTAAATAAAATGCGACTGATGAATATAGATATTAGACATGGAAAAGTGTGCTAAACCACTACCTCCTTCCTTTTATATAAATGTTCTGGATAAAAGACCAACTTAATGTATACATTTTTGACAAACAAGTATAAAGCACATCTGTTATCTGTCTCCACCAGCATCAAGTGGCTAAAGAGTACCACGACCGAGGGCCACGCATCAACCTGACCTTCAGAACGATCTTCCCCGAGCCGGAGGGACACAGGCCGGGGACGAAGCTGCGATTCACACCCAAACAACCGTAAACTCCCCCCAGGGTCCTGTACTAAAGGCTGAGGAAACTATCTAGAAGTTATTCTGCTAAAATACCGATCCACACACTTCTACAAAACTTGAAGCTTATGTTTGATGGAGAGATGTTGTCGGGTGTGAAGCTTGAATCAAGTCTTGTAAACACATTACTGCCAGTCTGACTAAGAGTTTAAACAGGATTTGCAGCTCCAATTGAATTCACTGGTTGCATAATTGAACCATAATAACTCTGCAGTCGTGACGAGCGTTTTCTCTATCAGATAGGAGCGTATTCAGAGAAGCTAAGCAGAAAAGTGGGTGATAATGAAGGTATACAGGCTGGATGAAATGCTAGCTTTGCATATAACTTTATTTGTTCAGCACAGACGGTTGTTTCCGTAAAATTACTTTGATAAAATCTTTGGTCAGTTCGCCAGACTAATGACTCGCCCTTAAGAAAAGTGTCCCACTGACTGCACAGCCTTTCACTGTTGACCTCAAATGTAAAAAGATTCCCTGCCCTGTTTATCTTCAGGAGCTTTTTGCCGGAGAACTCGGTCGCTATTAAAAGGGAAGGAACAAGTAAAGTGGCCACTTAAGCCAATTAAAACTCCATCACGACTGGAACTAGTTAATTGTCAATTAGGTCATTCAAAAAACCTCTCGTGTATATTTTAAAGAAGCACATTAATTCAAGTTCTCTAAAATGTGGTAACCCAAGTTTTTTGAGATAGCTTTTGCACAAAGGTATGAGTTATGTGGCAAAACAGGCATGCATTTTCAACTGGATAGCAACATATATTTAAGTTTAAAATTGTATTGGATCATTTAAAATACACAAATATGACAATACAACAAGTTATATATGCTGCAGGAAGAGGAAAAGGATGCTAAATGTTATAGAGAACACAATATACAGAATATAATATGACTTTATAACAGTAAAGGCAAACTATTGTGTATGAAATGTTTACTTAAAGACAGCAGTGTACCTGAAACAACTGATAAGCACTTCAAAAAATATGCCTACAATAATGTACGACTGTTCAAGAAGGCTTCGCATAAACTCCCATCAACCTGGAGACATCAAACAGACTCAGATTCAGGCTGACATGTTAACTACTGTGGTAAAAGCACCGAAGAATCCCACAGCTATAAAGGGGTTTTAACAACCTGAAGTAAACATGATAAACTCACGGGAAAGACTAGTGTTCTTTGGAAAGACACCAACACAATTCAAATGTAAAGCGTTTCGGAAAGAAACCATGATTTTAGGCTTTTTGTTTCCTGCAATGTGGATTTTGTTCAAGCGTTAAATAACTGTTGTCATTTTGGTGGAGATTCTAAGTTATTTTTAATAGAGAAAGCTAATTAAGTTCCTTTCGTATAGGACATTGTTATGGGAATTTAAGACATGTTTAAGGGGGTGTTGCTTTAACCGCCCGCATGATGGGAGATTCTGTTTGTTTTGCAACACTGAATAAATGCACCTCCTTGTTATTGGTTCCTGCTGTTTGGAAATAAACAATTACTTCTCTGACTTCTCTTCTATTGTGTCCTTTATTCCAAAAAATTGATATTTGTTAGTTAAACATGCATTGTTAAATACATAAAGTGGAATTTAAACCCCGCTGTAACTGCATTCAGTATGAGGAGTTTAAGCAACATGTTGTGTTATGAAAGGAAGTTGTCAAGGATATGTACTGCAATTTCAGCATAATGTTTGCAAAATACAGGGGTCAGTGAAAAGCTCTTTAGTAGATTACACAACTCTTGTTTTCACTTTAACCACAGGGTGTGATTAGGTTGTTTCATGAAAAACAGTGCTTGATTATTATGTTGTTTTTAAATATATCATGTCCCACAGATCCGAAATATTTGCTCACAGTGTTAGGATGAACTAATATACTGACATAATGTGTATGTCCATCGTTTTTGCTTGAGCGTCACTTTTGCGGATAGTTAACTTTTCTGTTTTGGTCATTGAGGATGATGATTGAGGGTCTGGGTGATATCTTCTATGTTATTATCAGAATCAGAAATCCTTTATTCGTCCCACAGCGGGGAAATTACATTTGTGACAGCAAAAGTGGCAGGTAAAAAAAGGCATGCAATAACACAGAATAAGCTCACATATTTGTACATACTGTAGAACAAAAGCACACATTTGTTATACTAGAATAAAGTAGGTACACATCCATGGCAAAATAAAAATGAGTTTTTGGCCCATGTTCCACTTTCAATAAACAGGAACAAAATATAGGCGTTTTTTGCTCAGGCTGTATGAGATATGCAGGTAGAAAACAAGCCTTATATCATAAGCAGACACAATCCATTACTTTGTAAATAAAATACACTGTAATTCTTTAGAACCCCTTGCAATCTTAGTATTACAAGCTTTTTTTTTGGTCAACAAGGCTGCATTTTTACTTCAGAAAATTCCAATATCTACGTTTGCATGGACCATTGAAGGCTGGAAACAGGACACATTCAAAGTATAATCAATTAACGGCACTTATTACATGGTATAGTTGAATACTCGATTCTGATTGGTCAATTCAGAACATGTGACACGTTGTTAATCCAGTAGTACAGACCGCTGTCAAAGACTATATTGACCGTTGTTAAGGAGGATAAATACGGAGCGCTGGACGGCAGATAAATCTCCAGAAGAAGACGGACAGGAAGTAAACACTAACAGGAACACGGTATGGGCTCTGCAGTGTTTGAGGACTTGTTAGTGGATCAGAAACTGTGAACAGACTTGCACAGTTACAAAAAAAACTCGATCAGTGCTGCCGTAAAGTTGTTGTTGTTGTCGCAGTTCCAGCTGTTGGTGTGACGTTTTTGCTTAGCGGAAGAAATACGATCATTTTTGAGTCAATCAAATAATTTCAATTAATATTGGGAGTCGAGTCGATAGTTATGTAACATACGATTTAAAAAAAAAAACCCAATCAGTGCAGCACTCACTGTAACCATGACTACTACTTCCTGATCACCTGACTTACTTCAGTCTTCTTAAGTCTGACATGCCCGACATAGTCTTTCCACGATATTCAATAAGAATCATAAATGTGTGTGTGTGTGTGTGTGTGTGTGTGTGTGTGTGTGTGTGTGTGTGTGTGTGTGTGTGTGTGTGTGTGTGTGTGTGTGTGTGTGTGTGTGTGTGTGTGTGTGTGTGTGTGTTAATGAGGGCGTCCCACAGTGTGTGCAGCAGGTTGTAGTACTTTGTTGTTGCAGTGGAGGTGAGAAATGTGCCATGCTGTGCCCGACTTTCCATGGCTCCTTGATGTGGGGGCCTCCTGAGGCACAGATTGGGACATTTTGAACCGAAAGGGAACGGCACTCCACTGATTCGCTCCGTGCTGAACATTTTAATTTGTTTCGGGACATTGCCTTATGATCAAGACAGTGTTTTTGCCTTTATGGGAAATGCTTTCTTGTGGTTGTGCACCTGCTCACAGGTTGTTCTGATAGATGTGGAGTTTCAGAATCAGAACAATTCAAGTGAGAATAGGACGAATAAAACGACATGTTCTTTTAAATGTGGTTGTTTATTGCTCCTGGAAGATGCACAGTGATTGAAAACATGTGTTTATATTGCATCATGCTGTTTATTTATATTAAATTATGATTTAATCTACATTTTTACGTTTATGGAAACCTTTTGGTCTAATCTTTCGCGTCAAGCTGGTAACTGCAGTTAGTAAAACATCTCCTATAACCTACAGCGTTACCTAGCGTTACTACTTACATTTTTTTTAAAGTGACATTAATGCAAATAGAAATAGTGTGAGCACTACACTTTTCCCTAGAACTGTACACATTTCTATAATTAATTTGGTATTTATGCTGCAGAATGCTTATTGCAAAATGCTCACACACATTTAGTCTTACTAATGGTTTACAAGGCTTTAAACAACTTTGCCCCAAACTACCTAAGTGACTGTCTCTCATTTTATCAACCTGCAAGGAAACTCAGATCCTCCAATGTTCTACTTTGAGAAGTTCCTAGAGTACACTACAAGAAACCAGGGGAGGCTGCTTTCAGTTTTTATGGCCCCAAACTGTGGAACTGCCTCCCATCGGATCTAAGAACAGTAACCTCTTTTGGAATAAAAGTAAATTAAAGACCTATCTTTTTAATTTGGCTTTTAATTTAGGGGAATTGTAATTTTAGCTGTATCACTGTTCCTGTTTTATTGTTGTATGATATACCTCTTTCTGTTTGTTCATACCTTGTTTTTAATGATGTTTCTCCACTCCACTTTGGGCTACATAAATAAAGTGTATTATTATTAATTATTACTGAAACAACAAACAATAAATCCGATATGTAAGATGTAAAAACACCTATGATCTACACATTCAGAATTAGAGCTTGTCTTCCTGTATCTGCAACACTTCCCCAGCTTAGTCTTGTTGATGTTTTCCACTCTGCCTGGAAAGGAACTTGGCATGTGACTCGATAGCTAGCTAACAAGCTGCCTGCATTCTTGCGTTAACCCCCCGTTTGCTGGTTTAGATCCCGACACCTGTTCGGGGGTTTGGATTTAAGGGAGCTGTGGTTGTTGCTAACTCCTTTTTGGCTTTTGTTGGAGCCACTGTATGGATCACACCTGATTAGGCCGCGGTCCAGAGTATTCCTGTCCTCGCAGTTTACTGTGGCCGCCTGATCTCCAGCCAGTCTGTGGTCAAACATCAGCAGACAGTGAACTGTAAACCGATAGATCATGTTTCACTACAGGGCTTTAGCTAGGCTGTGTGCAATCTGAAGGACTGATTTAAATTAATCCTGCGCGAATATATAGCATGCAGAGCGGTGGACAGTAACTAAACACTTTTTAATTATGTCTATGTGAAACCAAGCTGTGCATAAAAATACACTAATCTCAAAATGTAATTTTTCTTAGAGAGGATCCAAATATTCCCTCCACCACTGACCATGACAGTGTTACATGATGTTATTATTAGCTACAAATTGACCGGCATAATGATTCTTAATTAATGCACCAGCTTATTTAGCCTATTCCTAAATATGGTACAATTTGTTGAACATACTGTCAAATGAAAAAGGCACCGACCGCCGCCAAGGCTCATTCAAGTACTCCTTGAATGAGCCTTTTCCCATGAGCTTTAAGTCGTAATGTGGAAACAACATGGACGCGGCAAAGATGTTCAAACAACACGTTGATAAATCTTTCTCAGGTATTGTTCCAGCTCTAGGGGATGTTCACTTTCTTTCTCCCAATCGGGAACTTTTATACCACTTTATGAAAGCAATTAGCAATTACCAGAGTTTGTTTTCCACTGAAGGTTTTCAACTCACTGCAGGTGTCATGTCATGTTTCATTGTGGAAAAGCTGCAGGTGTTGGAGTAGTAATAAATCGTGTTTGTTTTTTGCAGCAAAGTCATGTCTTCCTTTGTAGAGTTAAAGTTGAACACAATAACAATAACACAACAATAACAATAACAAGTGGTCTTTTAGTCACTCAAATGTATACTGCAAGATTACAAGCTTGTAATTAGTTTTACATCTGTGTGTGTGTGTGTGTGTGTGTGTGTGTGTGTGTGTGTGTGTGTGTGTGTGTGTGTGTGTGTGTGTGTGTGTGTGTGTGTGTGTGTGTGTGTGTGTGTGTGTGTGTGTGTGTGTTTAATAACCTTTTGTGAAGTTAAAGTCATGCTGTGTTTTGTTGGGAAGCTGCTCTGGGAACGAGTTGACCGATTCACTTCAACCTCCAAGCTCCCCTCTCTCCTCCCCCCTCCACCGGGCTTCATGACTTTAGTTGACTCTCCTCTGTGCCTCTTCCTCCTACTCGACCTCCTCTGCCTCTCTTCATCCCTGTCTTCTATCACCTTTTCTCCTCTCGTTATCCTGCTGAGTTGAGTTGTTCTGTCAGTCAGGTCATTGTACAGCAGCCTCTCTCTGGTCCGTCCTGACTCTAAATGTTTTGACTTGCTGTTGGGCTTTAGAGACATCCCAGTTATTGATGATAATTACATTGTTTGTTAGGAGTTTCAAGCTCTTCTTCCGCCTCCATTCCAGCCATCACTCCTCTTCTGTCCTCTTCTCAGCCTTTTGAACATATTTGCCTTTTTAAAACCTTCAAATATAGCCTATTTTGTACATTAGGTATGTTTTGCATCATAAATCTAATCCCACTATTTGGATTATCTGTTGTTGCTGTTTTGTTTTTTACAGGAATGTTCTGGGGTCAAACTAACAAGCTTTACATTCATCTTTCCTGTTCGTTTTTCGGTGAAAACGGTAGCATTTTTATGTGTCAGTCCTTCATATTTCTATTTAAATGCCTTGTTCTAATTTCGGATTTGATGGAAAATTCAACCACAGTTGGTCTCTCCCACAGATTTGCGTATCCGCCTCCTGCCCTGTGAGGTCACGTCTTTCCTGTGTGACTTCTAGCGGCTGACACTAACCTCACGTCATTGTAGCGTGGCATCCTGATGCATAACAGCTGATTTTAATGCACCACCAATATGGAAACGCTACAGAAAACAATGCAGAAGCTATACATTTGAACTGTGCTATGATTGCTAGATACAGGGAGAGTATTTCAGGACAATTTTGGCACAGCGATGGGTCCCCTGAAAGCACGCTCTTAGTAAAGGATCATTAAACACAATTAGACTTGAAGACTCATATTTATTATTTTCAAGACCTTTGTTTCTCTCATGATCAGTTTTAGGAATTTGTAGTTAAGAGAACACATTGCCTCTAACCGCCTTCCCATCCTGAAAAAGACAAATTGTTTTTGTTGGACTGGCTGAAAATGAAGGAACAGCTACCCTGACAAACCAGTTTGACCTTAATCTTCTGTCCACTTACATTTAATGGGTCGGGGAAAAATTGATAGTGCAGAAACGAATTCAAACAAACTGCAAAACAAATCAATAATACTTTTTTTAAAAACACATTTAAAAGAGACTTCATGCGTTGCTTTTGTAGCAAAACCTGCACATCTTCACGTCCTAAGCATTGACTAAAATCTAAATATGATCTCCAGCGATTGAGCGCTGGCTTCTACCTACAAAGAGGACATCCTTTAATGTGAACCAGGACATATGTGCATACACAATGCAAAAGAAATGTGGGCAAATGCAGCACAGACTACATTTAAAAAATATTTTTATGAAGGATCCCTCTGAATATGATCCGAGGGATGTGATCTCTTTGTGTCCTCAATGCTACTCGGATGCATTCACCCCTTAACTTAAAGCTGTCCATTTGTGATTAGATCAAAAAAACTGCACACTATCCAGGTAGGAACAAGGCTTGTATACATGTATACTCTTCCTGAATTAAAATACAAGCAAATAGCAACAGAGATTTCTTTATTTTCTGTATGTGACACTAGACTAAATTGACTATCCGTGGATGCATGTGGTGGTTCAGCGTAAACAGACACTGTGGTCCCGGGATGGGAATCCTTCCCAGTCTCCAAGTCTATAAATAACGTCCCTGTGGCGTCTTCCTGACTCAGCCTCAGCAGAGGGAGAGCAGGGAAACCAGGCCAACCCCAGGGAATGACGTGCTTATTGGTTTACACGAACGCCACCTCTGTTGCTGTCTCGTGTATTTTCAAACGGAACTAAAAGCTGCCTTTCTTTATACAAACACCATAGATTGATATTAGTCAAATACTTCATACTGCAATGAATAAAGATGCAATATTGTGTAGTATTGTAATTTAAATGTTTCTGTATTTATTAAAAATGTGTTGGTATTTTTTTAAAGCCACCAAACTAATGCTACACAAGCCAGGCCGATAGAGGTAACTTGGTTTTTCAGTTTTTTTGATTATGGTTTGTTTGTTTGTTTGTTTTGTTTTGCTCTTCCTTGTTTGTCCACCCTCCCTCACACTGTAAAGCATCTTTGAGTTCCTGAAAAGTGCTATACAAATATAATTTATTATTGTTATTATTAGCCGTGGACAAGCATCATATACTGTTGTCTCTATACTTTATGTACCGTGGTCTGTAGGTGCCCAACATTTTATATTTCCTTAAGGTAGATCTTCAGTGCACAGTGTCACATACAAACATGTGTCATACAGATATAGTGGCACCTCTGCTGCAAGAAAGAAAAAGGTAATGCAAAATCATATATTTTCAACACATTGTAAGAGGTGCTTTACAAATACAAACATTATATATATTATACTATGCAACCTAAGCATCCCACTTATTGGTAGGCTTCAATTTACAATCCAGATTGTGTGAATCTGTGGTGCCTTTCACGAAAAAATAGGAGAAAGAAAACGTGACCGTTCATATAAAGACAAATGTTGCACTCTCTGATTGTTTTTCAAAGTATTATTTTGTTCCAGCTCGTCCTGGCTACACCAGTTGCAGGCAGCCATGAAATCAGTACAGCACGTGGGCAACAAATGAACAAAGTCAGAGATTTGTGATCGTTGATCGGTTTTTCGACAGGCTTACCTGACTCATAGCGGACACTAACGAGATTTGTTATTTGTTTTGATCATTTTCGAAAATCACTCAGCTATCATTGCACCCCTGAAACAGTAAACACTTAAGCGAGAATGGCCCTTCAAATCATTGCACAATATGTGTCCTGCTTGATCTACATTGTACCTGAGATTTTATGTAACTTCCCAACTTTGGTTGCCCCCCTCTCGTGTGTCCCCTGACATTTGGGTTTCCCCGGTTACAGGGGCATCCCATTGAGAGGGTACAGGGCGATCTGTTGTCTGGGAATGTTGCCTGTGGCGTGTACCTCACCTCCTGACCCGTGGACGTAGATGATGGGTTTTCCTTGACTTTTTGACTTTCCCTCCTGCTCTCTTTCATTATTTTCATTTTCTTCTTATGCACACTGAGTTTAAGTCGTTGTTTTGGACCTTTTTATAAATAAAATATATTATTTTCAGGGTTTTTTTGTTAGCAAACCAACAAAACTCCCTTTTCAAAAATTAAAACTGAATAGGCTACTAGAATTATTCTATATTCAAACAATGACTATAAGAACTGGACTACTTTATGAAGCTGAAAGTAGTTTAGTGTCCTCTATTCTACATTTCCTCTTTGAAAATAGATTTAACTACTAAATATACTCAGATCCAGACTCCTTCGCTGTGAAATCCACCTTGTGAAAACTCACACATAAGAAGAGTTTCAAACACAGGAAAAGGTCCCTCCAAAATAAGAACAAACACTGGTGATACAATCCAGGACAGGCAATGTGTTCATTTAATGCAGATCTATTTGTGGGAATTTATCCATAGTAGATGTTGAGATATTTCACAGATGAGGAACACACACACACACACACACAAACACACACACACACACACACACACACACACACACACACACACACACACACACACACACACACACACACACACTTAGACTAATGAAGTGGAACATAGTGAAAGTCGAACCTGCTTGTTAATTACAATGTCACTTTATATGTTTCCTCTGGCGGATGCCCTTGTTTCCAACCATGTTTCATAACCAGGACTAGTATTTATATGCATATTATGTCACTGACTCTGGCTCATATTCAACTTAAGGTCTCATAGTTGCAAGCACCTATGCATGTGCATAACAAACGCTTCTATTTTTAAAGCTTAATTGTGAGCAGTGATATATATTGGCATAGTTTTTGATGGCCTTTTTAGTTAAATGCTTGGATTGGTTGGTTACACAGTTGTTGTTCTTTCTGAGACTAAACCACATGCTGTAAAAACAAAACAAGCTAAAACAGTCTAAAACATTTTCTAATAATTGTTCACGGGTGCAAGAAACCTCAGTCATTTTGCATGGATTCATTTTATTATTGTTAGAAATATTACAAAGTGGAGCTTAAAGTAAAGTTCAAGAGACATTTACATAGCCATATCCACTTACACTTCTTTCGAGCACATTACAGTAGTTTAAATGAATGGCTTTTCACTTCCCACCACATCATATCCTCCAAATTCCCATTAGGATGTCGGGAAGAGGACAGGCAGTAGTGATGCATTGATCAACTGTAATATATAAAGGTGTAAATACCAACAGAATGTTATATTGTAGCTTAAAACACATCAATGTTGTTACGTTTTTCCCCTCTGTGAAGGGTTTCAAAATGTCTCTCCCCGGCAACTGTTAATTAATAATCCAATGGAAGAGAGGGAGTAATATTATTAAAAGGCTTCCCATATCGCATGGCCCTGCTAACATTTATTGATGTCTCACCACCTCTTCATTTTAAATCAAGCGGTTAACAACCTTATTAAAAGACGCAATGCACATTTTTTTTTCTGTGAATTGTTTTTGCCAAATGATGTCCTTGTGAACAACACGTGCAACCTCAGCCAACTGTTTTAGGAAAACACAGTGTCCCCAAGGACACACACAGTGCATGCTCAAAACACTTCTCTCGCGTCAAGCAAGGAACAAAACACTCAGGCTAAATCAAACGGGGGTTGATATGAAATGAAATATCAATCAAACACATGCTTGTATGCATACACACACACACACACACACACCTATGGTTGAACAGGAATGACATGTGATGTCACTTGACTAGCAGCTGCTGGCTTGATCACGTGTGACCTTCTACTCAAATAGAGCAAGGAGGTATTTGCAAGTTCACTTCCACGTCTTACAACCACACTGAATGTGTGTGTGTGTGTGTGTGTGTGTGTGTGTGTGTGTGTGTGTGTGTGTGTGTGTGTGTGTGTGTGTGTGTGTGTGTGTGTGTGTGTGTGTGTGTGTGTGTGTGTGTGTGTGTGTGTGTGTGTGTGTGTGTGTGTGTGTGTGTGTGTGTGTGTGTAAGACAAGACAGAGGGTGAACTGATCCCTGTCCCACCATCTTGAGGTGACATCCAGGAATGCATGACGAAACTGTGGAGCTGCTTCAGACCATGCTGTCACTCCTGAAAACTCAAATGTGGGAAAGAAAAGATCATGAAGTCAGCCGTTGAAAAGCAATAAAGTTGTCACCTCAGTGAGACTGATGGTATGTTGCGTGGTGAACATGCCACTGTTGTCGGTACTACAAGTTAATTTTAGTAACTGCAGATGTAACATTAGTAACTTTATTTGTGATATTACTGACTATGGATGACACTGGGGTTTGCCCTCCGGAGTTTCTGGTGTTTGTGTATGTGTTGCCTTGCCTACTGTGACCCTGACTGCAAATATGGATTATGATATGATCTGTAGGTGTGTGTCTTTGACCTATACATCCCCCTGCTATCATCGATGTGCATTTATAACGTTACATAAAGAAACCGTAGTGCCTAATAATGTCTATGTGCTGATATACAGATCCTTACATCCTTCTTCAACGAATACTTTCCACGTTATTATTTTCTATATTGAATCTGTTTTCAGAGCTACACTGTTTGTTTTAAGGAAACATAAAGTATATTGGGGTATTTAGATCATAAACAGCCTGCGTTCTTTGGTAGTGGTGTGATGTTTCAGGAATTGGTTAGACGATGACGCTGATTTAATAATAGCTCCGTGAATTTGAAGCCTATTCAGACACGAAATGATGAAAGGTTTATAAATGCTATCAGTCAGCGTTTTACTGCTCTGGAAAGTGAATTTATGCTATATCTTTTGAGTCATAACACACACACAGTGTAACTTTCAACATCCTGAAGGTAAAAATAATGAAACTGCTCAATAATTAATCAGAGAGATCACTCTAATTATCACATCAGTAGAAATTCAATGTTAACTATCTCTTTCCCTGAACCCTGGTCCAAATAAACTTTGTAAGAATATTTTTCTTACTTTATTTGTCCAGTCTTGTTCAAATTGCACCGGCAATTTATTATCCCGTCACACCCGCTCTGTGCGTCAGTCTATGACTTAACTGTGTGTGACGGGGAGAAATCTGTCTGATCTCATGTGCCCCTCACCCTCATTTTGACCATGTGAGGGGCAGACCGAAGTTGCTTATTTTCATTGCCGCATTAACGATGTATCTGTTAAAGACGACAGGTATTTTGGACGGATCATTTACAGATAGTTACCGCCTTTAAAATGTTGCTTTAAAAGTAAATATGGCTTTATTTATAATATACTTTACACGTACATTTTAAATTACTTACAAATCATATTTGAAAACAAGGTTAATTTTGAAGAAAAGTATGATTGTTAGAGGGGCAAATGACCTCTTCCTCCATGGCATTTATTACTAACTTCCCTTTCATTCATTAATTAGGGCATTAATATGGGAGAAAATCATAACCCATCCAATTAAAAAAAGAGCAAGTAGACATCATTTATTCATAGTCTTCATTTGGTAACACAACATACTCTCTTGGTAATTTGTTGTTGTCTCTGAATGTGATGGATGCCAAATGTCTCATGGTAATGTCGTCCAACTCCATCTGTCCTGCCAGGAAACTCTTTAGATTCAGCTGTGCTGCTAAAGAAATCCAGATTCAGTGTGTCGGGTTTTCCTCAGCGTGCTCCAGATTCTTCCTACTGTCCAATCCATCCAATGCAGGTGGATCTTTATCAGTTTTATATTAATCAACGTTTGCAGGTACTCGTTTGGCTAGACACATACGGGATGAGTTGGTTGTATCAACACAGGGACTGTATTTACCTCCTGACATTGTTTATCTCATCAACAGTCATGTTTACATTATGAACACTGCAGCGAGTGTCTAATTTTTCAGAACATGCAAAACAAAATTCTGTTTCGGCTGTGGGCTTAATGACTAGTCGATCGTTTGGGAGACATCCAACTTATTTGACCCTGACAATTGGAGCATTTCTATGGCATTCACTACGTTGCAAATACATTTTTCTTTCATTCAGTCATGATTTGCTTGTATGATCTACAGAGACTTGATTGGATTTGATCCAGCTCCAGTATGTCAGTAATTCTGAAAAAATCCCTATCCTTTTGAGGCTGTTTAATTGAAACTTTAAATAATAATCTAAATTTGGCTGGTTATTTCTCAGCCAGGCCCTTAAGCTTCAGGCAAACATTTACTGAATCTGCTATAAACTAGGGGCAAAACATGTCAAATCAGACAATAAGAACCTCCAACATAATGCAGTGCGACACAAAAACACTAAACCCTGCAGATACCAACATTATATCACACCTCTGTAACTGATTCAGCTTTAAGCAGTTATATATCTTGCAGAGAAGAACCCACTAGAGATTTACACGTGTAATATTATGTGAGTCTTTCCACCTTGACTTTGGTTTGGTCCACTTTTCTCGCTGCTCTAATTCTTTGTCTGTCTCTCTCCATTTCTGTCTCAGCTGTCTTCCCCCTCCCTCTGTCTCTAAACCTCTGTCACCCCTACAAGCTCATCAGCGCTTCCTCGCCCAGGCATACACACAGATATTCTCTCCTCATATGTTTATTTTGGTGGAGTGACTCTGACTGGTTTACTGCTCCGAAGGCCGGAACAGTGACGGAGAGGGAGGGAGGGAGGGGAGTGGGAGGGACCTGGCAAACGAGGAGCCAGAGAGAGAGTGAGACTGTGAGTGGGTTGTGAGCTGCTATAAAAGAGAGAGCTAGAGCTGTCGGTGGCATTAACCTCAGCAGACTGAGAGTCACACATACAAACAAGAAAGAGAAGAGACATCAGGCAGCGGAGGCAAACAGAAGAATATCATCGAGCAGCTCAAGACTTCAGACGACTTGGAGGTTTAAGGAGTTTTGTTTGACTTGAGCAAAACTTGAAGTAGGAAAAAGCAAGGAAAGACACTTTTGAGACCAGCACAGGTTGTCACACTTTCTTGCAACTAATTTCCTACCAATTTTGGGCTTCTTCTCCACCAATGGCTGCAGTGCGTCAGATGGTTATGGAGGCCTCTGGCTTCCACGTCCTGCCAGCTCACCTTATGGCCTCGGCCATGGAGGAGTTCCCCCAGCAGCTTCCTGTCCCCAAGGGCCCAGCGAGGGGCAAGAGCCGCTCCCGGAGACCCCGTGAGGCCCGCTTCAAAACACAACCTGTCACCTTTGCTGAGATTGCGGAGGTGGAGGAAGAGGGTTCCTCCCCCCTGGAGGAGGAGAGGGCACGCCGGTCCTTCCTGCAGTCGTTGGAGAACCTTAGGCGGAGCACACAGACCCTCCACTGCCCGCCATCTGCCCATCACAGCTGCACCCCTACTCCTACACAGGCCAGCATGGACTCCAGTGACTCCGACTCCACCCACTGAGATGTGGTGGTCCATGTTCCTCCCTTTCACCTTGACGCCGCTTCAAAGGAGGCCAACTGAACTGAACCAAACTGGCCTGTCTAGCAGCCTGCAGTAAGCTGCTGCTGCTGCTGCTGCTGCTGCTGCTGCCTGCATTTATTATATACTAACATATCAACATACAGTATGCACATCTGTAAAGATACCTGTGCCACAGACTGGTTAAACTGCTGTATAGATATGATGAGTCAGAGAGTAGCAGGTGACGCTGTGTTGAACACACTCTTCAAATGTATTCCTTTTCTACTGTAGACGTCTACAAGGAAAACTTGAATGATGAAAGCTGGTTGAGATCTTTTTCCATTTTAAAGATGTATAGGTATTTTTGTTTCAATCCAGATTTTTCTACTTGACAGGTCACTATAGAGAGGAGTGCTCGGTTAGTATTATGACTTTCGACACGGTAAATACTTTGACTAAGCAATGTAAGCAATTGGGAGTGACCCGTCTGTCACTGAAGCAGTAGAGAACACAAAGCTTTTTCAGGAGTTCAAGCTCTTGCTTTCCACAGTGATTGAACTGTCTGCTGTCCACAGAGCAAACACAATGCCTTTCTAAATGTCTTTATTTATTCTCTTGTTTTGTTCATAACCAAGTGGAGTTGTAGATGTGATACTTTATTGCTCTTACTGACTTCTAAAGTCTCCTCGACTTTCAAAGAAAATCATAACCTTTATACTTTATTTTTATTTTACTTTATACATGTATGTTTCAATGTTTGGTATCTGTACTTTAATAAATATTTTCAAGTATATTGAGTCATTCTCTGTTTCCATTTCTTATTCAATTACTCTTAAGGAATTGCATTTGTTTAAAAAAAAGTTGGCATGAGTTATCCTATACACTGACAAATACAACCTGACTCAAACTCAGTCAACTACAGTGAAACAGATTGGAAAAAGGCCCATTTATTTCACGCATATTTCAAAAACAAGGAAATTCAAAGTGCTTTCAAAACACCATTAAAGCATTAAAGGAAAATTTAAATCCAAGAGAATACGAATAAAAACAACATGTTAAAATACAGATCCTGAAAGGTTTTACAGCAGCTCGTTGTGCACGGAGTACATGGGAGTTTCTGAATCAGAAGGTCAGTGGTTTGAACCCAGTCTCTGTGGCCAACATGACAAAGCATCCCTGGGCCAGACACTTAACCTCAAATCGCTCCCTTCGGCAGGTCGATGATATTAGGGTGGATGATAAAAGCGGAAGTTAAAAACCACGTAATGTAAGAGAGACATTGTTGGTGAAGGAACATAAGAAAGGGATATAACCAACTCAGGATTACAAAGAGGAAGTTAGGAGACAGTGGGCGGTGATGTGTAGCCTTTACTGGCTCTCCATCTTGAGTGTTATTGTTGAAATAAGCTGACGTCTGACCCATGAACACTCAATATTTAAGCTGCGTCTACTGCATGCTTGCTGAGCTGGTGACGTACTTTCAGTAATGTCACGATGTCATGAGTGAACTCAGCCACAAAAATCACCGTCCTGCTGAGAGGAGAGCCCTCTGCAGACTTCCCTCCTGTAGTTTACACTCCTACTCTCCTAATCCACTCAGAGACAACTGATGCGTGCTGACTTCTCGGAGAGCAAGTCAGCGGCTTGCTGCAGACTGAGATGATGCTGCATGGGGCTTGAGTTGAGATTCAGCTTGGGTTGCATGAGGCTGGACTAAGGAAGAATAAACTCTGATTGAGTAAATCTGCGAGATGGGAGAGACGTTATCTCCAGACGTATGATGGTTAAAGTGTTTAAGTGTTAAGTGTTGGATGGAGAATCCCAGAGGTACACAAACTGCAGAGATCATGAAGTGTGAGGCAGAAACAGGTTTTACTTATTCCCAGCAAATCCCATGAAAAGGATTAAACAACACTTTCTCAGTTCCTTATACCCTGTCTGTGGCACATAGACGCAAGCCCATTGGTTCCAACAAAGGACGTTCTGCAAGTCCTCAAAAACAAGAAATAAATATGTTGATTCTTTTTATAAAAAACGGTAAGTTCTTCAAACAGTAGTCTGCATTTGACCCTGAGCCCCTGGACACAAACATGCAAAATGTCCTGCAAACTATCCAGCAGTACATAGTGGCAAGACACAAAGGATATTTAGTTGGTAAGCATCTTTTTGTAGTTGTTTTCCCCCTTATTGTGGTCATTGTTTAGCTTTGAAGTGTCTCTTTGTCATATTTAAAAATGTCTTTGTAGTTGATTTGGTCTCACTTTTAGTCCTTGTTTTATTTTTTGATCATCATCTCTTTGAGGTGTTTTCAACAATGAATACAGAAGAATATTAAATAGGAGTCAATGCAAAAATTATCTAGGTGACAATAAGTCAAATATCACATACTGCTGGCAATTCTTTCAACTATCATGCAAATAAGAGGCAAGTAAAGCAAACCATCCTCTGACCCTGCTGCTCCATCTGACATAAAGCAAAGCACGACTTCTATCGACAACAGCTACTTCCTGTCTCCCAGCCAATGAGGAGGATAGATAAACACCAGCTGGTGGCACATAGGTCTCCTGACCTCTCTCCTCATCTCTACACAGAACAAACGTTAGTCATTGTTTGTCTGATGCCTGTAAAGCTGTCATGCTTAAGTATACCACTTCCACAGCAGAATTACTGCCTGTTTCACATGGGACGACGCAACTCTGGAAGAATTTGCGTCAACGTATTTCTGCTAAAGGAGTGTTGGACAGTTGGGAGAAAAACATATTTGTCATCTGTCAGGGTGACAGATTGATCCGGTTCATGCGTACACACCTTCTTCCTCCAGCAACCTAGTTTTTTGCAAAGCAGATTAGGGAGTGTGTTAAAGCATCACTGTAATGAATCAAACACTATTTTTTCTGCACAAAATCAAAATGAATGAGGATGTTTCCCGCCTAATCCGTTTTACTGTCGGCTTCTAACTGCATGACAGATGCTTAAAGTCCTAAAGCGTGAAATATTTATCATAATGATTGATTATAGTCCCGATGTGTTTCAAATGACAAGTGAGGAGTGTCACTGACTGTACACCTCAAAATTAAATCCTGCTGCAGAGACAATAAGGCTTTTATATGTTTAAAAATCAGTGCAGAGGAGGTCATGTTACTGAGACGTGCATGGTGTTTTTGCTAACAACATGACAGGACACATGATTGCATAAAAGGGCAAACGTGTTAAAAAGAACATGGAACACATGGAACAAACTGTACCAGCCGTCAAAGCATCAGGATGTCCGAGGGAGAAAATACGTAATCTTGTTGAAGTGCCTATATTTTTCCTTCCCTGCAGGTGGGATGCCAAGATGTTTGAAACGCAACGTCACCTCTTTAAGTGCACTTTTAGTGTAATGGCAGTGTGTTAGCTGGAGTCTGACAAACATCTTTCATCCAAACAAAAGTGCACACTTTTTAACTTTGGATCAACAGATGTAAATTCACTAAATATATATAGGAAGTGCTTTGTCATAGTCTGCATGAATCACCATATATTTGCATTACATGCTAAAAGTTAGTGAAATGAAATGCATTTACTTGTTGATGCTTTGAGGCCATTGTTTTGTTCTTTAAGCTAAACCACTTTCCTGCTTCCTTTAAAAACTAGGACCATAATGTGTTGCTGATTTCTGCTTCACAACACTTTTCTTTTAGTTGTTTGTATCATGTTTTTTTTTCACAGCATCAAGGAAACACCCACTAAACATGAGCTGTGTGTAATCAGTAAATAAAAGAGACAACAAAACATGTTTTAATAATGATAATACAGATACAGGGACATAAAATAGGAATTGGAAACACCTGCAACTAAGAAAGAGTCAAGTTTCAAAATTCAGCAGCAGGAAGAACACGTTAGAACTTTTTAAAATCATTTAAATCAAATATGAAAATAATATCTAATTTGCCCCCCACTCTCATTATTCTAGTTTGAATAGTAAAATCTAGCTTTTATATTGTCTTTTTTATTCTCTGTCTCCGTCAACATATGTATTTTTTAATTGTATTCGGCATCTAATTTATTGCACCAGGTTCTACAATTTGGAGATCACTAAATAAGGGCCACGTCATTGGAAAACGTCCTAAGAACAAGTAGAAAATGTCCCCAAAACAAGCCAGCTCTCTGCCCTGTTTGTAATACAAACACAAGCCGGCAGACCAGATCAGAAAAATGTTTTCAAGATGGCACTGAATGAATAATGTTCCACTTCTGTGACGTAAATAAGACTTTATTTACATCTTGGCACGGCTATTCTAGCAATGCGCACAGATATGCAGGCCAGTATGATAAAATATCTGGTACCATATTTGCTTTGGAAAGAATCCTTTCTGCCAAAGGATGGCATCTGCTGAGTGATTCCACCAGCATGAAGAACATTATGGAGGGCAGCATGTTTGTTTTTTTGCGTGTTTGTACTGTTTCTGTCCCACAATTCACCACACATTTACCCTAATTACAATTTGATGAATCTGTTGATATAGCAGTGGATGTATGGCGACCACTTGCCTGGTCACTGTCAACTTAAGTATGCAATTAATTCCAAAATGACCTGCTGAATATGTTTAAACCTTCTTAAGAATTACACGAAAATGTAAGAAAAGGGCAAACATAAATGATGGATGAACAAGAGACAACTTTGCTGCTTATAAGGTTGGATCTGTACAGTGGTTGGCCATTTAAGGGGACATCGCTCTTTGGTTGTCAGGCACAGCTTCTTGGCCTCTATTCTCAAGCTTTCTTTAGCTTATCGAGATGACGCATTTCACTGTCTCCATTATGTCTTGTGATTTACTTTTTATTTAAACTTGGGAATAAATAAATGATGGTGATGATGATTCTTAAGTTTTCTCTTCAAGCTATACTTCCAGGACTCTGATGTCATGATGGACAATACATTATTGGACAACTCGACATGGCCACTATTACTAATAGAGAGTGTAATTTACCCACTGATTAAATACTTTAGACATAGATATGTTGGAAGTTTATTAGGAATCATCCTCTGGGCAGCAGGAAGGGCACTACATCCAACATTGTTTAAGACATTTCTCTCTGGAACTCAGGAGTCACTGTTCAATAACAAATGTGAAAACAGGAGAAACACCCGGACAAATGTTGTGGTGCAAATGTGAAAATTCTCTCATTGCAGTTACGTTGCACACTTTGACCCCTGGCCCTGACAATGATTACTTTTGCGTGTGTTTGTGTATGTATGCAAATTTATGCACACAATATTTGTGCATTCATGTCCTAGCAGCAGCAGCATTCTCCTCAAAGCATCCCTGACCTACATCCTGGTATCATGACTGGGGGGGGGTGTCTGGTGTGGTAGGACACAGAAAGCAGAGTCTGGAACATTCAGCTTCTTTTATCCCTGTCTCTCTCTCTCTATTTCAAAGCTTTTCTCAGCTCTTCATCTCCCCCTGGTGCTGCAGAAAAGAGGTGAATATGGATGCAAAACAGAAGGTGACCCACATACCTCCTCTGCCGGTGTTCTATTTCCCGAAATCTTTCTTTTTATGGTTTGCCCTTCAGCCCTGAGGAGTTGGTGGAAGATGAAACACTTGTCCTGTCCATGTGATTTGACAAAATGTCCTGAAAAAAACTCAGTGTAGCTCAGATGATACTGCTTTTTTTGTTATGATGCAAACATTTTCATTATACACTCGGAAAGTTCATACTCAATTTCATTTATTATATTTATATATGTTGTTGAAGTTGTAGACCAACTACTATTACATTAAATATGATTCTTTTCTGGTCAAACTCAGAGCATCATTCTTTGCTTAAAACATGAGAAAACATTGAAACCCCAGTGAGAAGACCCAGGCCTCCAGATCAAAGCCAAACATCGCTCTGAATGACTGTTTTTCCATTTTAGGCAGTGACACAGAATGGTTGAGGATGCCAATCTCTTTATCGCATTGCTTTACTTGGCAAATATAGCATGTGATTATTCATATTTGAACAAACATTATAAAAATAACTGCCTGAGTCCTTTACCCAATTTTTATTTTATCTCTTTCCTATTAATAACACCCGGAGCAGGAAGACTTGATTTAACCTTTTTATATTTGTACCAGTAATAGTTGACTGGTGCCTTTATTCTTTCCTACATTATACTGCAACGGCTGCACAACAAATTCCTTTGGCATGATTAAAATAATAATGTGTTATCTTATTGACTTCTGACATGTAGCCGTCTCAACTTAGCTACCTTGATGTTTCCATTCTTATTATAGCTGGTAATATCTGGTCCAATCTGTAGTGTATATTTGGAAAAATGTCTTCACACGTCTTTGCACTATGGTGTGTCTGGATCTATTTCATACAGTATATGGTCTGAATACAACAGTGTTACACAATGCTAGATAAATATATAACTATATTAGTTCACTTTCTAACTCAAAAAATGGCAGAAGTATTTAATTGATCCTAAAGTTACAGGCCACATATCGAAAAGACGGCTACACAACGCGTTTCCAACAAGTAATGTTTGCTTTTAGAAGTTAAATGCCAGTTGTGTTGTCTGTTCATTTGCCATACGGTGTAGGTTTGATTGACAGTGCCGTCCCCAAATAAGAAAGTCAACATGAGATTTGTAGCGAACCACCGTGTAGTTTACGCCTTGTTTCGACCAATAAGCTTGATGTTATCACGACATGTAACCAATCACAACGAAGGGGTGGGCTCCCGTTCAAGGAGCGCGAACGGTTAAGGACAGAGACGGCCACGAGAAAATGGCGAATATGGAGGGGTTTTTCTACGGGTATAACGTCATATTTTAATCTTTACGCAATTTTGAAAGCTTTTTAGATTCAGTGGTGTTTAAAGTTGTACATTTCGGGCACGGTTAGTTCATTTAACGGCGGGCGCTACTTGTATTTCACACTAACGGAAGCTAATGGGAAATTAAATGTTGTTGTTACTCTAGCTAGCTACATTAGCATAATAGCAGGAGACATGAAGGTGCCTCGTTAGCAACGAAATGACCAATACATTAATTGTTTTAATGATTGAGTAAAAGGACTCTGTCACACTTCATCTGAAGTCATGGCTTTACAAAACTTGGTTTTTGTCATCGATGTGGATTATGGAGATCACGAGTCAGGAGAGCAACTGGATGTCAACAATCATCTGGTGAAACGAGGAATATTACAAACTCTGCTGCATTTCGGATACAAATATGGATTTGACAAAGTGCGCTGGGGTTATAAATTCTTTCAATCCAAGACTGGCCGCAATGCAAGCCTCATATCAAGGGGGTCAGACTTCAAGGAACTCCGCCACAAGACTTTTGAGGACTTTGAAATAGAGTTTGAAGCCAAGTTTGACGTGAAGGATAAATGTTGTCTGTCGCAGCAGAAGCAGAAATCCAATCATTCTGCCTCTGTTCACAATGCACTCAAAGAAACCCTGCTGGACTTCCAATGGGACAGACCAGACATCACCTCTCCCACAAAGCTGTCTCTCAGGCCGAGGAAGTCGATCCAGGCTGGAAAGCCCAGTGTTTCACAGGAGGATGAGATTTCCAGCAACGGGAGGAATTTGGTGTTTGTTGTTTCGGAATGTCCACGATCCAGGTCACAATTTGTGGATTATCTTTCTCTGGGAAACAAGGACCTTCCAACAGATGTGACGGAACACATATTACCCAGAGGCCTGTACGACATGCTGGTTCAGCGACAGGTTGTGCTGCACTGGATTGACAGTAGATCTCATCTCCAGGTGAGTACATTTACTGTGCTGAAGAAGTCAAAAATATAACCATTAAGCCCCCCAAAAAGAAGTGCACAACTTTGACAAAATCACAATACATGTAAATCAGTAAGTAAGTATAAATCATTTGGATAAAAATTTTGTTTATTTGGACTTTTCCTTTGCAAACCCACCTTAAAGGATTTAAGTTAGGTTCCTTCTCATGTCACAGGATTCCTGAATTTAGTTGGGATAAACAGTGTATATGTTTTAAAATCTGCATGATCGATGCATTAATCTACTCTAAGATCATAGTTGCCAGTGTGACACAAATGTAATTTTTCCACTGACTATAGAACCTTTGATCTTTTGTCTTGCTGAAGGTCATGAGGTGTGAGGATCACATTGGCGCTGACAAGCTGTCCGAGGTCCTCGCTCAGCTGGGTGGCAGAGTGATCCCTGTGATTGCTCTGTTGAACCTCTGCTACACTCAAAAGGAAGACTCAGGCTTCAGCAGACAGACCTTTGCATTCAAGTCCAACGTTGGATACCTACTGTCTTCTGAAAGGCTCCACCGCCTGGCTTTTCCCGTCACAGGTGGTGTTATGCAGTGGGAGCAAGGTTGGTAACATGGAAATGGAAACCTAGCAACATCTGTATGACTCAGACATGCTCTAAATAGTCCAAATGAGTACACTTAAGTTAGGAAAGACCTTTAATTATTCATGTTTTGTGTTTTTCCTAACCCGACCAGGTGACTTGACACAGAGTTGTGGCGTCATGATTGAGCCAGTGTCTCGCAGACACCGGCTTCTCCCAGAGTGGGTGGAAGTGTGTCTGAAAGCAGTTCTGCAGGACTGGGATGCCTCTTCACTGACGCAGACCTCCACAGAGTCGTGGCTGCTTCAGTGCTCAAGCGGCAGTGAGGAGCAGGGAGCTGCTGCTGCCCTCCAGCACCTCCTGATGGAGCTGTCGTCTCGTGCTCTGCACATGGTGAGATCACAGGGCTGTCATACACAAGTGTGGTCTCCATAAACAGTTATTTGTATTTATCTTTTTCTTGAACATACTAAATCACTAGTCCTCTGTCTTGCTTTGACACATTACAGGAAGAAATGCATTAATTACATTTCCTGTTTGATATCAGAACAAGTTTAAGGACAAAGTCAAAATAAAATATCATCATTTCACAATAATTGTGATTTAAAGGGTGTAGAGATACAGGGGTTGGGAGAAAACTTGAATCTGTGGCCATTTGATAATTAACTTTTTCTTCTTTTTGTATCTTTTGCTTGTTCTTCCAGCTGTCCGAAGTGAAAGACAGCGGCCTGGTGTATTCGGCTGTCCTCTCCCCCTTGTCTCACACTACAGCTCTGCTCACCATTCTCCAGTCTGGAGTCGCCCAGAACGAGCAGATCCTAACCAGTGAAATCATTGCCCCTGCCACAGCAGAAACCTTGGCTGAACTGCCCGATGTTGTGAGCAGTGTCCTGGGTGTAGTGTATGACATCATGGCGGAGGATTGTGACACTGTTGAGGGTGAGGAAAGAAAATGATTATTTAGGTTGACATGGAAAGAAGAGAGCCTGTCCCCTCCAGTTGATGCATGGTTGTTCATTTCTATTGCCCTTTTTAATTCCTCAGACCTACCTGAGGATCATAAGGTACCTGAGTGGGCTCAGCAGGAAGTCAGCCATTGCCCGCTGACAACAGGCGTGTTGGAGTGTTGGTTCCCTCAGTCAGACCAGTCGGGAGTGAGTTCCCATTTAATGGAGTCGATGAGGTAAGACTTCACTTTAATTATAGAGTTTGTTTATAGTGCTTTGAAGGAATAATTGTAATAAACAAATTCAATCTTGAAACAAAGTAAGTCCTGATGTTTTACCTTCTTTGTTGCAGGTTGCTGGATGCAGTGCCAGAGCCAAAAGAAGAGGGGGAGTTGTCTGTCGTACAGCAGGAGCTGATCGGTGGTCTGGCTGACTTGTATCAAACATCCAGGGGGGCAGATGCCAAGAGGGGCAAGAAGAAACGTGAGAAAACCTCAACTCAGTTTTTTGCATATATTTTGATCAAATGTGTGATATTTGTAAAAGCAGAGAAAATAGAAAAATAATTCCAGTTTTTTTAAGAATTCGACCTGAGGGAAAGCAGCAGCTTTTTCTCATCATTTCCCGTCTCTGATCTACAGGTGGCGCCCAGCGTACACCGGTGAAGCAGAAGATGAAGACCATGAGCCGCTCTCTGCAGATGCTGAATGTGGCACGGCTGAATGTCAAAGCCCAAAAGGATCAGGCAGAGGAGGAGCAGCTGGGGGCCGAGGGAAAGGGCTCTGACAGACAGGGGAAGAGAAGGACCAGTAACAGGAACAAATCTGGAGGAGTGAACACCATCAGTAAGTGTTAAAACTGTCACCTCTCCTGCTCAAATATCACCCTGATGTTGGGGAGAAGCATATCTCCTTAGGTTCTTAAATTAAATAATGTCTCTTCTCCTTTTCTTTAGCTTTCACTAGTGAGGAGGAGCTGCTGTCCCATCTGAAGAGCAGTTACGAGAAGGCTTTGGCAGAGAGAGACTCGTCCCTTCTCACCGGTGTCCAGCAGCTCCTGTTTGCTGTGAAATCCTTCTTTGGGACAGGGTCCGACCTGGAGGTCAGACACGTTGCTTTAAATGAGCCTTAAGCTTCTGACCCGACCCACTTTCATCTTAACAGCTGGTCATTTCCTTAGTACATTGGGTACACAGTCAGATAGGTAGTTTTATCAAGATACAGTGTGCATGTCCACAGTAGGAATAACAGGATAAAGAAAACCTCTTATCTAGATCTTAAAAGTATTCAGTGCATCACATAAAAGAAATTGAAGTCCAATTGGACAGTCGTTAATTTCCATATCTGAAATGTTGTCTTCTCAGGTAAAGACCTCTCAGATTGTCCAGCAGCATCTCCTCAAGACCAGCAAATCCATCCGACAGCTGTATAGCACGGCTGCTGATGTTGACAGCAAAATCATAGAGTGAGTGCTTTCTATCTTTGTGTTTTATCTCAGATATCTAAAAGGTGTCAAACTCAGCTCATTGCCACTTAAACACCTTTCTGTGGTTATAATGGCTCTTTTCTGGGTTTGTGTAAGTGTGTTATTGTCTGGTACTGGAAATAAGCCATATTGCGATTGTATTCTGAAGTCAAATGAACTCTTTATGTGTCAGTAACACTGGTTGTGTCGTCTAGGTGCAAGCTGCAGGCGTTACTGAGGCTGGAGTTATGCAGACTTTTCTCAGCGAAGCAGTCTGACTCACTGGATGTTGATCAGATGGCAGAGGAGGTAAGATTCTTGAGGTTAATCTTGCAAGCCTTACAGTGCCTTTAAAAGTGTGGAAATCATGTCAATGGAATCAAGCCCTAATTAATTGATTGCATACGTAATCAACACAGAATAATACATTTTATGACTGCTTTGCAATGTTTATTTATTTGAAATGCATTTATTTCACAGTAGAGATTTCTTTGCACTCTGACCCGTCCTGTTCCTCAGGTGGCTGACATGCTCAGGATAATCTCCCTTACTAAAGACGCAGTTGTCGTAGAGAGGTTCCTTGGAGACGAAGTCCTGCCGGGGTAAGTGTGAAGGGCTGCAGACTCAAATTACAGTTAAAGTCAACGTTTAAATAGTAGCAATTTGTCCTTTTTAAGAGATACTGTATTTGTATTTACAACATTATTTAGAATTCCCGTACACGCAACTTATTTTATTACACACTTTTGTTTCTTGTTTTCCATAAATTGTTAGTTTTTAAAATCATGACTGTTAAAAAAATGTAATGTTTGAGTTAGGGTTAACACTTCAAAATTGAATCCAAGGATTTTTCCTCTGTGGTTGTTATATACTCTGGTGTTCCTGTGTCCTGGCAGGTTCCTGACCGCTGTCCCCAGAGTGCTGGCAGACGTCTACCACAGTCTGGGCACTCAGCTCCCCGAGGCTCTGGTGGCTTCTCTGCCTGCGGACTTCTTCAGCGACGAGTCGGTTACTAAGGACAGCGTCTCTCCTTCGGCCTCCTCCCCTCCCCTCTCCACACACAGCCTGCTTTCAGATAGCAGAGATCACCTGCAGAGCCTGAGAAATCGCTCCCCCGGCAAGAGGAGGTGAGGGCAGGCTGCCGAAATTACATTTGAGCAGTTGTGAAATTCAGGAATTTAAATAAATGTCAGTAAAGATGATGATGTTGCTATTCGAGTCACTGGAATGGAAACAGTAATTGCTCAATTTTATGATAAAACCATGACTTACTACTTTTGAAATTTTAGGAGTGGGATGCTGACTCGTCACCGCAGTATGACTGAATCCTCACAGAGTCTTCGCCAAATAGAGATCCCCAAAAGGACGACAAGAGCTGTAAGATGATGATAGATAATGAATCTGATACACAACTTTGATCTGCTAATGTTTTTTAAAATATTGTTTTATTTTGTCATTTCTTTTCATTCAAACTGTCTTTATTTTCATGCTGCCAAGGACCCCGATCACATGGTATAGAGCACAAACACAATATACATATAGAAAACATTGTTTATGGTTAAATAAAAACATCTATTACTTAAACAAATGCTTAATTTTTACACACAAAGATGCAGATCCTCTGGTTCTTTAGGTGTTATTTAAAGTCAAAACTTTCAAAGGTGGTCGAAATTATCGTAGGCTAACTGTGTTTTCCTGTGTGAAGACCATCACTATTAAGAGACCTCAGAGGACATTTGCTCATATGTTACATGATTATTATAGCTTTCTAATCCAGATTATTTGACCATCTTTATTGTCTTCTCTTTAGTCCAAATCAAAGGTCTGCGTTGCTTTGGAGAAACCTGCTGCACAACCTCCAGCTCCACCTCAGAAACAAGAAACACAAGGTATGTTCGGTTTTACAACTCATTTAAAAACAACTCCTCTCTTATACCAAAAGGCTTTTGAACGAAAAAGCACCTGTTTGTTTCGCTATTGAGCATTTGTAGCTTGCTTCCTAATGAAGAACAGGGACTGTGGACAGCCAGAATGTCCTGAAGTAGTGTCTAAAACATCCTAAAACCTTAAACCCCTCATGCAGAATAACCCGCTCAACAACTGTCCAGTAGTTTGGAAGGACAAGGATCTTTAACAGACTAAATTCCTGCTGAAATTAGATTTTTTTTTTTCACGTGACGCAAACTAGAAAGACTCTCGAGGGTCTTCTTTTCAAGCTGACAGGGCATGATTGTTTTCTACTTAAAGATTGAGTCCTAAATCCAGACCTTATTTCTGATTGTCCACAGAGGTGACGAAGGTGAGAAGAAACCTGTTCAATCAGGAGATGGTTTCCCCCTCAAAGAAAGCCAAGCTGCCGAGGAGCAAGTCTGTGTCTGCAGTGGAAGGATTGAAACGCAAACGATCTGCAGAATCTGAAGGTAAACTAATGCGTTATTGCAAATTGAATAAAAAAACATCTGCTGTAAAAGATTTAATGAAAGCTGAATATTTATCTGGAGGTATCCCAACCTTTTTATTTCAGTATTCATGCATTTAACCTTAACGTTCAGATAAACACTACTAGATTAAAAGACAAACAGTTTCTTAGTCTATTTTTTCAGTTATAGGAGTCTGACAGACCTTGGATGTGTTTAAATGTTCAGTTATTTATCTCATAGCAATATCTTCCCTTTCAGAGCGCCACAAACTTATGACAAAGAAAGTGTGTGAAACACCGCACCACAAGCAAGGGTCAAACCGCCTCCTATACCGGCAGAAAATGGGACGGTATGTATTTATGAACAGTTTGCCTTTATTGTAACTAAAAGAATGATCTGAAATTGCTAATTATCGTATCTTTAAAATGTTTTGGTTTGCAGGAGATCTGTCCCATCTGAGGAGTGCATTGTGGAAGAGTCGCCTGTAAAACCTGCAGATGGTACTTTATTAAATAGTTGTCTTTCACACACAGTGTATATTTACATGGAGTAAGAAGTATATCCTGTAGTTGTCTTTTGTTTAAGAACAAAAGAAAGTGTGTGTTGTTTCTTGAAATTAAGAATAATCAGAGATATAAACAGAAACTGAATCCAATATACCTGGAAATACAATTACCCACATTACCTATTAACTCATTATTGTGTATAACAATTTAAGATTAGTTATGATTAGGATAAAACAAATTGGATACTCGTACCATAACTTACTCTCTTTTTATTTTATTTTTTGCATCAGACCTAAGAAGGAGCCCAAGGATAAAGAAGTTTGCTCAACGACAGTCGAACGTCTTCTACTCCAGTTCTCAACCTCGCTCCCGTAACCTGGAAAGAGCTCTCTCTGCCTCCCAGCTTTCTCTCAGCGATGGAAAGATCAGTGGAATAAATGTGAAGGCGGTTCGATCCCCGATGAGACTTCTGTTCGGGGCGGTTGCGTCCTCCAGTCGTCTATCTGACCAGCCGACTGCAACCAGGGCCACCAGGTCCCGCCTGTACACAGATTCTAGTGTCTTTGAGGTGAGTTCTCTCTTTCAAATAACCAGGGAGAGTTTTGTTTGGCAAGAGGATATTGAGTTCATATTAACAAAGGTGACTATATGTCGGGGTTGTTGTTACCACTGCCTCCAGAGGTGTTGATTATTGCAGGTTTATTGACCTTTTTGTTTGTGTGTTTGATTTAGAGTCCAAATAAAACGCCGACTAAGTCACCTGGTAAACATGGGAAGACCACGCATGGGAACACGACACCCAGAACTCCTAAGACCCCTCGAACCCCAGGATCCCTCAGAACCCCACCTCGATTCAGGATGCTTGTTTCCCCTGCTGCACAGAGCCCTGTAGCAGGCAGCTCTCGGGAAGTGGGTATGGCTCTGAGAGGCAGTCCTTTCAGATCTCCAGCCAAACAGACTCTGGTGTTAGAGAGCCCGCTGAGGAGCCCGCTGAGGAGCCCGCTGAAGGGTATTCTCAGGACTCCGATCAAGACCATGGGTGAATCTTCTTCCGGGTTGCATCTTCTGAATAGCCCAATTTACCATACTCCCAAGAAAAGCGTCACATGGTCTCCATCTCCTCGAAAATGTAGAGTGGCAGAGACCAATGGTACCTTCAAGGTGCCCGAGTCGCCTAGCGTTGCATCTCGCTCTTCTCCGAGACTGGGCAACACACCGAACATGTTCTGCAGTCCGGTCAAAAGCACAAACACTAAAAGAGACATTTTTAAGACTCCAGAAATGAACTGTCAGGTGAGCCTGGTAAGGATGTCTGAAAGTCCAAGTAAAGTACTTTTGATGTCCTCTGAAAAACCGAACAGGATGAAAACACCTGGAAAAGTAATGCCTCCTCCACAATCCACACCACCTCAAAACCGCGACGCATCACCAAAACCCAACACTAGAACTCAATCCAAGAGTCCTAGTCCGAATCACATGGTGACTCGTTCTGGACGAACTCCAGCCAAACATTTAAACATTTCATCTCCATGTAAGCCGGTCTTTGCACCAGCAGAAGGTACTACCATTTCAGAAGGACCAGACACGTCAGGAAAGTGTCCAGTAGAGTCCTTCAGAATCCCCAGACACAACCTGAGATCCAAGTCTGGTGAGAATCTTACCTCGACACTAAACTGTGAGCTTGTGTTAAAGGACATGCAGTCCGATATAAATGAGGAGGTAGAAGCAGAACCTTCACGAACCTCTGTAACGGACTCTAGTCCCCACGCAGATTCACAGCAGCTCGACTCTTCACGTTTTAACTTGGCATCCACAGACGATGAGAGTATAGAAATCGTCGATGCTGCAGTGGTCAAGACTCAGTTCAGTGGAGGCATCAAGATGCACATCAGCTTTTCACGAAAGCCCTCAAAGTCCGGGGAAGACTTTTTGTCCAACATGTCGTCTCCTAAATCACGTCCGGTTACACCGAGCCAGAGTTACGGTTTCCGGCAGACCCCCGACCGCCAACAGAGGGAAGCTGCAGCTCGTTTGGGCTACGGAAATGAATCCGCTCGAATTTCAACCCCAAGAGGTCCATCAAAACATAATCGTCAAAAGAGCACGGGCACTCCCAACCCTAAGACTTACCAGGTAGAAATGGAAATGCAAACATCGGGACTTCCTAAGCTCAAATTCAAACGCACAGACTCCATGAATGCGGGCGAATCGGCCTCAGATGGAGGCCCTCGATCAGGAGCTTGGAGCCCCATAGTCGGTGTGAAACCTCCCCAGCTGGATAGCACCTTGGCTTTGTTCTCTAAGCACAGAGATCCGGGATGTGTCTCACCCTCGCTCTGTACTCATGTCACCCCGGCAAAGAGCACGCCTGGAAAAGGTGGAAGCGTCCAAACGTTCATTTGTCAGTCCTACACCCCGACACGCTATCCTGGGGGGACAATGTCTCCAATGGCAATGGCAGACATAATTCCCCTCACTCCTTCACCACAGAGCGGAGGTAGAGTCACTCCAGACAACTTGAACAGCTGGCCCCGCAGGAAGAGAGCTCAGGTTGGGGTGGGTGGAGGCAAAGATCGGAGCCTGAAGATGGAGCCTATGCTGGCGGAGTTGATAGAGGAAGCTGAGCTCGGAGTTAGCAGACTGCAGGACGTTGAAGACACGGATGAGCCGCCAAACGACGATTTGACCTCCAGACTGTCGCCCCTAGCTGGAGCAGATACCTCTCCTCTGTCTCCGATGGAAGGCTTGTGCTGGATTGAGAAGCTGGCTGGTGCTGATCCTCAGAGAGACGACGAAGACATCCTCTGGGCCACTGGGACGGGAGATGTCAAGTCAGGTAAGCTTCTGTTCACACCTCAATGCTTTCATTCTGGAGGGTAACATCGGTGCACCGGGTCAACACATTTTCCTTTCGTGCTGTAAACCGTTGTAATACCAGTTCTGTTTTCTACATCTTGACAGTAGCGACTCCCCCCAGCTCCACGGCGAGGAAGCCGGTGACGGCGAGTGGGATTCTGGCCCTCACTCACTCTCCGCTGTTGTTCAAGGGCAAAGCAGGCTCTGCTAGTAAGAGGACACCAAACTGTAAAGGTATGATTTCAGTGCTCTGACATGGTAACAAACCAAAGTCTCACATCTACAAAATAAAAGGCAGGGTTTGAACACCCCTCTAACATCTTTACAAATCTCACCTACATATGAGTGTATAAAGTCATCTTAAAACTATACTGACATGCCCATCCTCTCACTGGAACTGTTCCTTCTTTCCATACTAACCAGTTAGAAATCACTTCTTTAAGCAACTACTAATTTGAATTTATAAAAATACCGTGAAACAGTCACAAATGGATAAGTAAATCACAACAAAACTCATCAACTATTTTGGTAACAAATTCTTCAGTAAATTATTGTTTGAAGTGGAAAATGCCCCAAAAATAAGGTCCTGGCCTCTCAAACTTGCCCTTTCTTTGCTTTTCTTTGTATTATCTATATTAAATTGAAGATCTTTGGGGTTAATAAAATGTAAATACATTACCTCTGTGGAAATATAACTGCAATTATTCTCTATTTTCTGGCATTTTACTGACAAAGGTCATTGCATAATTCATTGTTAATGAAGCATTGGTAAGATATGTTGGACTGACCACATATTCTTGGTCATATCATGTACTTTTTACTTGAGGTGAGCCCGTAGGTCATTGCCTTAGCATTCTTTGACGAGCCTATTAGCAAAAATGAAGAAATAACCTGATAAATCCAAGGAATTTGACATTCCTCTTATACTACATGCCAAACACTCCTCCTTTTTTCCTTATATCTGTAGATGAAGCAGCATCAGGGAGGAGGATAGAGGTTGAAGCAGTGGAGGTTTCTCCCTTCAGCCAGCCCATCAGACATTCAAACACAGGACGGTCCTACAGCAGGAAGAGGCTGCTGCACTGAGCCTCAGAACCGTCTGGAAGCAAAGCAGAACATCGTCCGTTCTGTTTCACTGTGAACTTATGAGCCTTTGTCTGCGAGCGCTTTTGATGGCAGATCTGAAGGATGTCTTTCAAGCGCCACTTGAAAGGCAAGAGCATGAATGTCCCTCTCTGTCTCCACTAACACTTTCCACCCTCATATTTTCTGTCCTAACCAGATGTTTCTGTTTCAATCAGGAGATTTTAAGATGATAGATATGTTTAGCTGTGAGTTGTAAAGCTAACGGTTCTTCAAGATGTTTAAAATTGTTCCTATTAATGATTTTATCAAAGTCCAAGTCTCTCTGAAGCTGAAATGGTGATGTTATGTCATCAGTGTTTTTTTTAATAAGCAATTTTACAATCAAGTCTAAAGCCCAAATGTGTTGCTATGAATATTCATGTTTATTTATTAGTTTGTCTTTGTCATGATCTTGGTTTTTATGTGAAAGGTAAGTGCCTGATGATTGATGGGTATTGTATTGTAAATATCTCATGTTGCAAATACTTTATGTAAATAAAAATCTGTTTTCTTAATTAAGTCTGCTTCTACCGGTTGCTTTGATAATTTGACAAAGGGAAACACTTTGCAGAAATGCAAACAGAAAACATGTCACTGCTCAGGTGTCTCCTCTTAAAATGTGACTTTGATTGGCCTTTGTCCAGAGTTTAGTCTCTACTTTGCAGATCTGAAAGCTGAACATTTCCCCCACCCTTGCAAACGAAACAGCTTGAGCTCTGTGATGTCGTAAACAGGACCGTGACTCAGCAGCAGCAGCTTTAAAATCTTGCCACATATGAAGGATTATGTTATGGTCTGAGCTCTTGACTTCTCTACAACATTAACATTGTTGCTCTGTACTTCTATGACATTCTAACCATTTCCTTATGGTGGACCGTACCGACTCTGAGGGATATTCAGTGGATCAGCTAATAGATGCAGATGTATTTTAACATTAATCACTTATCACTCCCTTATTTCACCGCTTATTTTAAGTTCATTTCTTAATTGCGACCATTTGCTTCAAAAATATTATTTTGTAAATGCAGGATCTTTTTGTTAAACTTTTTCTAAATAAACGTGATGTATTACTCATGTTTAGCATTGTAACAAACGCCTCTAGGTAGTTCTCCTGTGTTTCAGTGTCGTAAAACAATAAAGCAAGTGCAAGTGAGGTGAATCCTTTTCATAGGCTGTGTAAATCCTGCACTGCACGTTATTCCCTCATATTGTTACATCTTTTATCATGTAGGTAGTTGAAGTCCAGTAAAGTAGTTCATCATTTGTTCAAATACACCCTGCTGTGTTATGAACTTTGATCTGAGTATTGTATGCCCACTATTTCCTCTATAATCCACAGACTCCTAAACATAAGGAGCTCAGGCGCTCAGTGTGTAACAGTCTGGCCTCTGTCTGCAAACTACAGCCTGAAGTGGACCTGTAACTGACCAATGAGTTCATTTTAAAAGTGTTTTTTACAAAGAAGAGGCACATTAAATCTTTATATCACCATGCAGCTGTGAAAATGCCCATGGTATATGTACTGTTTTGATCCACATAGAAGAAAAAAATGTTTACCACAGAAATCCTTGTACAGGAGTGAAGAAGAAGCAATATAGTGAGAAGTAAATATATACATACACTGCAGGCTAAGTACAAACTGAACTTACAAAGAACAGCCTTCATCACATATACATATCAACAGTTCAAAGATACATTTATTGTATACAGTATATATAGAGCTTCCATAGAATACACAATTAATCCACAATAAAGGGGAAACACGTTAGACTGTAATAAATCAACACAGGATAATATCTTCATTAAGCATGTGCAGTTTTTTAATTCAAAGTTTCAGTGGGAGTTTCATACGTGCAAAAAGTGCAGGATGATTGAAAAAGACCAGACCAGGTCACTGTCTAAAACTATTTGATCTTTTTTTATCAGCCCATCATTTGTAATACTTCAGAATCATATCAGGACGAATGTGAGATCAGGGGAAGCACCAAATATGTTGTACTTGTTGTTGATGCGTATGGTTGCTTGGAGGTCACAGATAGTTAACCTACTTTGTGTTACTTTCAGTGATAAGAACTTTGGAAAAAGAAAAGTGAGTGCCTCTACTTTCTCCCTGAGAGTAAAGCCAAATCAGCCATGACTCATAAGGAAGTTCCAGTAGGATGACCGGATTGACCTTGTGATAAACTGTAAAGCTGAGAAAGATGACTTATTCTTAAAAGGAACAATTCATGACTTCATGAGTGACTTCATTGTGTGTTTTTGGCCTGTTGGTAACACCTCAGCGGGATATAACGCATTTTAAAGGAGCCCTGTTCACTGATGTCCTTCAGTTTTCACACCACGCACTTCTCTGCCACTGTCAACCGCCAAATTCAGATACGTGACTTCCGGTACAATGCAAGTTTCAAAATAAAACCCTCATCACCTTTTAGTGTGTGCATTTAAATTACAATGCAAAAATAGAAAAACGGAAATGTTTTAAAATACTATTTGAACCATTGCCTTCTTAAGTATGATTAGATTCATTCACACTCTGAATATTTTATTTTTTAGCACTGTCCTGTAGGCTCTTTTTGTAAAGACTAGCTGCCATCAATCCATAATTTTTGCACATACGCAAGGTAGGTTAAAATAGTAAATTGTGGTAACAGAAGTTCTTGGTCTGATTAAATATTACATTCTGATTAAATATTGAATTTAAAATGTTGATGAGCTAGGTTTCTGGGCAACATCAATGGACATCTCTCAGTAAAAAATTACCCATTCAGCATATTCTTTTTGAAAAGGTGAAGGGCCATCTAACGGAATTTTGAGAAGTGCTCTAGAGTTTATGTGTAACAGAATTAACATAGATGTTAAAAACCATGTTGAGGGCTCTTCTGTCGTAGAAACACTGCCTTCTGCTCCACACTGCAGGTTTTTATACCCAGCTGGCCAGCCCATAGTTGATTGCAGGGAGGCGGAAACATTGCTCTCCAGGTCGCTTGGATGAAGAAGTATGCTGAACACCCCTTGGGTTTAGGTGAATGGCAGAGTCCAACCAGGAAGTCACATCTACATAGGCAAGGGTGATTCAGCAGCTCTGCTTTTTGCCAGAAAATTGAGCTGCTGGACACTGACTATAGATGGATTAGCACAATTAACAATTATTGAGTTAGACAAGATTGCGTGCACTCAATCTAGTCAAATAAGTTTGGTTTGAAGAAGTGTCTGGCTGGCTGAATGATGTTAGACAGAATCAGGAAACCTTTAAGAGGTGCTGTTGGTTGTGAGGCCTACAGCCTTCACACTCTTGCATATTGGTCCAAACATCAGTGGTGTAAAGTAAGTAGATTTACTCAAGTACTATATGTAAGTACACTTTTGAGGTACTTGTAATTAACTTGAGTATTTCAGTTGTTTGTTAATTCGTACTTCTACCCCACTTTCAGAGGTAAATCGTGTACTTTTACTTAATAACTACAGTATATTTTGATTGTAATACTTTGGTACTTTAACTCAAGTAACATTTTGACTGCAGGACTTTTACTTGTAACAGAGAATCCCTACACAGTAGTCCTTCTGCTTTTACTCAAGTCCAAGATCTGAGTACTTCTCCCACCTCTGGCAAACATTACCTTAATTATGCAGCGTGCAGTAAATAGTGGAACCGTAGAGTACCTGAAAAATGAATGATCTTTTATTTTGAAGGATACGCTTCCGGTCTGTGTTTCTCCATGCAACTTTGCGCCTCTTTCGGTTAATCCGGTTCCCTGTGCTGTCATTCCATCAGAGGCGCTTCATCACCTGTCTCTGCTGCCACCGTGGGAATCATACGTTTTATTTAACAGAAAAAAATATACAAAAATGGCAAGCAGCTTCTCCAGAATCCTGACCACCCGCCGGAAAATCGGTCTCCTGTCTGCGGTGGGGGGTTCAGTGACGGCTGGGTTTCTGATGCACCGGGAACATGTCAAGGCTGGAACTCCGGTCCGCAGGAGTTACCCCGCCAGGTAACATTTTTATTGACATTTTTTACAAACAGTTATAGAGCCCTAATTAAAAATCTGGTGAAGAAGGCTGGGAGACATCCAAGTAATGTTAATATTGCCATATGAACAAAAACAATGCACCACCCAACAGCCTTAAAAACATGGCATTAATGAAAGTAAAACACTTGATTGTTGGAAAACCATTGCCTGTTTCTTTGTTTTTCGAATACTTTATTAATTGTAAGATTATATATGTTATTGTTGTTAGCATTATTATTATTTGCCTGTTATTATTATTACTATTATTGTTATTTTCTCAAGGTAGGAATATGACTCAGAGGCACCTAGCGGTCACCTTAAGTGAACCGACATCGATAGCTGTATGACTGTTGTCCCGTAGGGGTACAATAGGGATTTTGGGGGACCAAATGTGGAAAATCACGTCTAAATTCCTCATTAAGTGCGAGCAAAAACAGGCCAGAAGATGCATTTATAACCATCCCTTTATAATAATGTATTAAAACCTGCTAATGTCAGATACATATGACCCAAAATGTGTGCTATAGCCTGTATGGAAGGCATACTGATGGGATGGGTGATGCGTACGTGCCCAACTACATGCCGCATGATAAAGCGGTGCAAATAAAAGGTAAATAAAATGTTATCTGCTGCTCAGATAGAGAACCCTGCCAAAAATGTTGCATAACACACTGAAAGAGCTCCTGCAGTGTAAGAGGGTGTGTTTGCTGTGTGTCTGTCTAATGTATGTATATCTACAATGTTTATTTTGATTTATTTTTTACATTTTTATCTCATTTGCAATGGCTTGTTGATAAAAAGATTTCAATTTGGATAACATAAGTATCTAAACATTTTGGGGCGGTGTTTGACTTGGGGACCGTAGGGACTTGGCTTGGAAACCGGGGGGTCATCGGTTCAAGTCCCCGAAAGACCAAGTGCTTACCTAGGTGTCCCTGAGCAAGGCACCATTCCCTACATTGCTTCCCAGGCCCAATATAAATGGCAGCCCACTGCTCCAAACAGTAGGATGGGTCAAATGCAGAATGTAAATTTCCCCTCTGTGGGACGATTAAGGGTTCCTTCTTCCAATTAAAGTCATTAGCTCCAATGTAGTGGATTAAAGGTATACTTTCCTCTGAAAATGTGGTACAGATAAAACATATAGAGTAGCATAACATGGTAATACTCGAGTACAGTAAGTACCCCACATGTGTGCATATGTAGAATATAAATATACTCAGTTACCTTTACACCGCTGACTATAAAGGCAGGGACATTGGATTAGAGATTTAAGGCGCCAACCTTTTGTCTGAGTTACCCAACGGACCCTAATGCCTTTTTCTTATCAAGCCTTATTGACACAACTACCAGGCATCATAATCATAATCTAACATCATAACCCGAGTCCTGCCAGCCGGATACGCCCTATTCCATGTTAACATTAATCATTAAACGTAGAGTCGTGCTAGAGAAACGAGAAGCCTGAGGAAAAAAATGACCATTTATGGCTATGAATCATTTTGTTAATAAAGCACTAACATCAAATATGTATATGGTTTATTTATATAGCAGATATATTTATGATTGATAACTGCTATAATCATTTTGCAAATCGCCTAGTTAGTTTTGAAATTCAGTGTTGAACAGTAATACATCCATTGTTCCTAATGGGAAAATATAACACTATTGACCCGGAAGACGGCAGATATATATCAGTATGAAATCATGCACGAAAAAGTACACCAATGCATACTGTATTACCTGCACATATTAGTGCGACAATTACAGTTTTTTGGGGATAATTTAAATCTGCATATCTTAGACTTACTTACCTTTTGGCAGACAACCGGAAACAGGAACCCATAAGCTACTTAGTCTGCGCTGCTTCGGCAACTTTAGTCTCTGTCATGCCAAACCCAATTTAATTCCAGCCCTGGCCTTAAGAGGGTTTTCTCGTTGTGTTTGGATAAAAGCCAGTGTTTGACAGCAGGTCTTTTTGTTTCCTGCCTAAACACGAAATAATTAATGTAAAGCCTGATAGAATCAGAAACCGGTGTTTTCATCAGCAGGATTAATTTACTGAAACAAGATAAATGTTTAATATGTAAGACATTCAGGTGTCTTCTTTAACATACATTTAGACACACACCACATTCAAGCTTGTACTAATTGCAAGGTTCCCAGGATTAACCCTTGTGGAACTCCTCAGAAAAGTTGGTTTCAACAGATGCAAAACTCTAAGAGCTCACAGAGGGCATTGATTTGATTTATTATAAATCAAGATCAGATCATAGTTCCTTCAGTTTGTGCATTCAAAAGACTTGACATGGATATTAATAAGTATATGTGTGTTATTGGGTTTGGCTATTCCTGAGCCTATACCACACCGAACTAAGCAGAGAGAAAAAGCTGTCATTTGGATATTGAATTATTCTTTTAGCATTGTTCTCGCATCACCTTGTATAAGAATCCTGTATGCAGGGTGGAGTGTATTGTATTTCAGCCGAAAAAAAACCTACACTGTTATCATGACCTAAAATAAAGTGAGTAGACACATTTTCAGCAGGGTGTCCCATAGCCATAAGGTAACAGGTTGGAAGGAACAGTGAGCTGTGCCATGTGGAAGTGTCCTTGAATGACTCACTCACTAGGCACCTGCTCCAAGGACACAGCCCTATGCCCACACTGCTAAAAAAACCCCATTTCCTCCTTTAAAGATTAATGCAGCCCATATGTTATCTTGAGTTTTGTGTTTGTGCAGTGCGGAGTACCCTGACCTGCGCAAACACAACAACTGCATGGCCTCTCACCTGACTCCGGCCATCTATGCCAAGCTGTGTGACAAGGCCACTCCCAATGGGTACACGCTGGACCTGGCCATCCAGACGGGCGTGGACAACCCCGGGCATCCCTTCATCAAGACTGTGGGCATGGTGGCAGGAGACGAGGAATCCTACCAGGTCAGATATCATTGTTTCCAAACACACGCATGCACATCTCCAAGAGTCATCCTCATACTGGATGCTTTCCAGAGGCCCAGAAAATCCATACCGAGTTAAGTGTAAGCCACATTTAGAATAGTTTAAGCGCTTAACGACTAGACAGCAGTCAGATAGTGAATTTACCTTGCAGAACTCGTGAGTTGTGTAAATGAGTGATGGTAAATCCCAACTAAAATGACCAAACGTTAAATCTTAAATGATGGGTCTGTTTCAGGTTTTTGGAGACCTGCTGGACCCTATCATTAAAGAGAGGCACAACGGCTACAACCCACAGACCATGACGCACCCCACCGACCTGGATTCCAGCAAGGTATTATCTCACTGCCACACAGAACTTCTCATTTTCAGGAAACTACAATCAGTGCTACTCTATTTAACTTCCTGCCCTTGTTTCAGATCCACTCGGGCAACTTTGACCCGCGTTACGTGCTCTCGTCCAGGGTGAGAACGGGCCGCAGTATCCGAGGGCTGAGCCTTCCCCCTGCTTGCACCCGGGCGGAGCGCAGGGAGGTGGAGAGGGTGGTGGTGGACGCCCTCGCCGGCCTGAAGGACGACCTGGCCGGAAAGTACTTTAGTCTTACCCAGATGACAGACGCAGATCAGCAACAGCTCATCGATGTGAGTAAAGCAGGGAGGCCACTGAATGCATACTATGAACATGTTGCACATTATGGAGGTACCATCTTTTTACTTGCCGTGTTTTAATACATTCAATAAATAAACATGACCTGTCAGAAGGTCATGCCAGGACACTCTCAGAAATGATAACAACAACCTGCAAATTGATAGTAATAACCAATGTTATCATCTGACTTTGTTGCCACTTTAAGACTAAAATGTCCTTTATCTGTACAATAGGATCACTTCCTATTTGACAAGCCTGTGTCCCCCCTCCTGACCTGCGCAGGCATGGCTCGTGATTGGCCAGATGCTCGTGGTATCTGGTAAGTAATACCTGATTATAATAGTGTCCGGCTGTTCGAGCAAATCTAATTATTCTAAAACTAGGCAAAACAAGGCAGGGTATTGTTGTTATTTGCATTTCAAAGTGCTTTGTGTTACACTTAAACCTGCTACTAAAGCCATTGAGCATGCGTGACCTGTGATAGGTGCATGAACCATTTTTCCAGAAACAGTTTGGGATGTGAATACAGAGACTTTGGATCTGAAGTTAACAGCTCATCATCATTTTGTTGTAAATGGTCCCAGGATTGACCTTTGTGGAACTCCTCAGGAAAGTTTGTTTCAAAGAATGTAAAACGTTCAATGAAAACATAGGAGATCCTGGAAGTTCAAACTAAGTTACAGATCACAAATCGATGCTATTCTATGTGTTTTTTAACCTTGTGACTTTTGTAGAAGTTCCTCTTTATAGCATGCTCACTTCCCCCACCATTTTCTCTCGAAAGGTGCTGCTGTTGCTTTTATGACAGTTGTGTTTCGACACGAGTAAAGTAATCAGTAATCAGAGACGGAGGGCGTTTCATTTTAATTTTGTGTTTTAAATTGAACGATTTGTAATTCTGACATCAGCTATGATTTGTAAGAACCTTTGTTTAGTTTTTCATATGTACCAGTTGTAATGCCTCTCGGCACTTAATGAGCTTTACGTTTTAATGTGTTGCAGCAGTAATGTCCTGATTGCTAAAGCTGTGGGAGAGGTGTATTAGCAATGCAGACAATACTCCCTCGGCCCTGAGTTTCGGCTTGTGCCCAGAAATAGCCCAATGCAACGTGTCGGCCAAACAAAATCAATCAGCAGCTCCCTCTCCTCCCCCCTGCCTGCCGTATCAGCCAGCCTCTCCTCAATAATTCACCTTCACTTCATCCCTCCTTCATCTCTTCTTTCAGGTCTACTGGCAGCTTTCTCTTTCCCTCTCTGGCTCCGTCTCCCCTCCTCTCTGCTTTCATTTTTGAACTTCCCATATGTCATGCTCTACTTTCTCTCCTTTATGCTTATCATCCCCCACACTTCTGCTTCGTCATGTTTCTTTTCCTGTCATCCTGTACTACTTTATTCTAACTCTTCTTCCTCTCTTCCTTTCCCCAACCGGCTGTCTTCTTAACCTATCATTACCTCATTAAATCCTTAACAATGTTAAGTAGGTCAGTGTGGACAAAAAGTCTGTGTAGTGGCTGACAGTGGCTATGTGCACTTCACAATTAAAAATGTCATGTATAAAAAGTTCTTGACCCTACATTGATGTTCGGAGGGGTCATCGGTTCATCAAGATCTAATGGATGCTTCCTCTAGGGTGCATGTTCAGCAAATGTCATTTTGCTTTGCCTCATTTTTATTTAAGATTTGCAAGTTGAAATGTTAGCCCTACTTTTGCATTTTAGGAAAGGTCAGAACTGTACTGCATGCCATGAATATTTTCAGCAAAATATTTTCCTCCAATAAGTTGCCAAATTGTCCCTTAAATTAAGACATTTATGTGTACTCTGTCTTGACAGTGATATTGAGTGTGTAATGTGCAACATGTCTATGTCTTACCTGCTAAGGGTTATAAATAAAGACTCAGGGGTTTAGGAATAAACTGAAGAACGTGAATGTCTGCAAAAATAAATCCAACCCACAGTTTTATAACCATCCATAAAGGCCCATTGCTTGTGTGGCTAAAGATAAACTCGTATATTGACTTGTTTCAAATATTTCCAGAAGTAAAAATGTCTTTTTTCTTAAGCGTTTCTCTTTTCTTCACAGTGTATTTTTTTATAAGACATTTTACTTTGTTTTTTTTGTTTATTGAGACATAGCTTCCTCAAAGTAAAGTGAATTAAATCAATACCAAAGTACCAGGCTTATAACCACCGTGCAGCCTTGCAGACTACTTTGAGCAACCCAGCTGTCAATGACCTGCGGCAGAAAATAGCACTATATCCAATGGTTGATGGCCTCCTCCATACTTATCAATGTCTTATTGATCCTTTGATAGATAAACCCAATCTTCCATCAGTTATTGTTAACTTATCCTACACCCTCATGTGCAGTGACCCCTTCCAGAATATGACATTATGAATGATTTTGTCTCGGGAAAATGTTTCAAATATTGATATGAGTATAAAAGCCTCATGTTTGTTTTCGGAATCAGTAACATTAAGTTGTCCATGAACGCTGTAATGTAAAAATGTAATAATGGGGCAGATAACCCTAACCCACAGGGATTCACATGGTAAAACTCAACATGACTTCTCTCTGTTCAGGCACAACAACGAGAACACGTTCCTGGTTTGGGTGAATGAGGAGGATCACACCAGGGTCATCTCCATGGAGAAGGGAGGCAACATGAAGCGGGTCTTTGAGAGGTTCTGCAAAGGCCTCAAGGAGGTAAAGCTGTGTTTGTGTAAGAGTGTGGACTGTTGATGTTGAGAGGGGAGAGAGAGGCTGTGAATGTGAGGGAGAAAGAGGACTCGGTACTTTGAATTATTTTAAGGTTTTTATTAAATGCATCTCAGGATGTCGCACGTAAACAAGGAGTGTATTTACCTGGATTAAAAGTCTTACACTCCACTTTGGGGGACGTGTTAGTTTAATACAAACAGCCAAAATGTCTCTTTAGGACCAACACAGACATTTCAGTTGAAACTTGGTGCACATCCCAATGTTAATATCCCCAGCGCTAAGTAGGTATGGATAGCCGTTATCAAGAGCTAAAATGATAAGGCAGTTACTATGGGGCGTGTCCATTTACTATAGTAATCAGAGGCCCTGTCAAGCCTAAGCTGATATGGATAGATAGCTCATGAGGGGAGCTATAAAGTTGTAAGCTCAGAAGTTATAGTCTTAGTGAAGGTTTTAGCTGAAAGTAAAAAAGATCCCTAGATATCAAGTGTGTGTAGTCTAGGATTTAAGGTACAGATGCTGGCAGAGGCTAAAATAATCTGCTTATACTTTCCCTGCTGTCAATATAAAGCCTGTAGACCAATGCACCAAAATGAAACTGTCCAAACATGGCCGTGCAAACATAAATTATTTACCCAAGCAGTCCAAGTTCCCCATTAGAGAGAAAGGACAAACAGTGTAACATCTGGTAGTGCGCTGTACAATAAAGTGGATTAAACTCCTACACTATGCCTGTGTTTGTGCCAGTCCACTTCCACCAGAGTTCATTCAACTTCTCAGCACAAAATCAACTCTACTAAGAATCTAAATACGTACACATCTATTAAACGTACCAAAAGTCAGAGACTGTTTAACACTCATTGTGTTTGTCTGATTCAAATTCGTAGGAGCTTTATTGGCATGACCATATCAAAAACATAGTATAGCCAAAGCATGTTGTTTGAGGTGTTTCAACAACAAAGTAGAAAATGAGAACACTAAACATCCATGCTAACGACACATGTGGCACAACATTAAACACGCTAATTGATTGCCTCATCCTCTGTCTCTAAGGTGGAGCGTCTGATCCAGGAGAGAGGCTGGGAGTTCATGTGGAACGAGAAGCTCGGCTACATCCTCACCTGCCCCTCCAACCTGGGCACAGGCCTGAGGGCCGGCGTGCACGTCAAGCTGCCGCTGCTGAGCAAGGTAAACACAGCAGTTGCAATGGAAAGAAAAACGATGTTGTATTCATATTTCAGTAGATCATGAGGCAGCTTCTGTGCCACTTTATAACTTGTTTTGCGCATTTAAAATCAGAGCTTTTGGTGTTAAGTAATAAGTTCTGAAATTGTAAGTGTCATTGAATCGTATTGAACTGTGCTGTACATTACAGATGAGTATGAGTTAGTTCTGTTTTTCTCTTGTTTTGTTACATTATTTGCAGATTTCTCTCCAACATGCCTGTTAACTACAACATCTCTACTGTGTAAAATGTGTTGTTACACCATCAGTCTGTGTATTTGCAATTAGGAACACATACAATGTCATACTGCAATTCTCTGCTGTTCAGAATATGGACCGCTGCATTGTCATGATTACATAATCGAAAAGCTAACAAATGGAGAACCTTGCTTACACAGCCAAACATCAAGCACCTGCAGGAATACAAGTCATAGCAAGCACGCATATATAACTTACTGCTCCGAAAGGCCAGCTCAGCGTCTGTCTGTTAATGCAGGAGGCTCTCGCCAACAACTAAAAGCCAGTCCAGAGATTTACTCAGGACTAATAATAGCAAATTGAGAATTATGGTAATTAAAGTGCTGTGAAGATGTACAGAATAACTCCTCTCCCCCACACCCAAGGATCCCCGCCTCAGTAAGATCCTGGACAACCTGCGTCTGCAGAAGCGCGGGACCGGTGGCGTGGACACCGCTGCTGTGGGCGGCACGTACGACATCTCCAACCTGGACCGCCTGGGTTTGTCTGAGGTAGGAACCGCTAGAAAAAATACACAGAGAGGTGCGAGTAATCGTCTACCTTTCATCTAGTGGGTAAAGCACAAAGCATGTTTCTGCTCATTTACATTTATCGATTGATTTATCAATAGCACTGGGGCACAGATTTGTTCTGATAGAATGTGGTGATATATATCAGTAATTTGCAGGACATATGCATGCTTGTTCAGTTAATCCTCTGTGTGGACAGATCCAATATGTATTGTGTCAGCTTTATCAGAAACCATGTTGCCTTGAAGCCATAATGAATATTAAAACAACTGGACCATTGCCAAATGAATGTTTTGTGCCAAGGATTTTTTAGTGATAGTAGCGATTACATTTCTGCACAGAAGAAAGATGGTTGTTGTTTTAGAGGAGCAAAGGAAGCTACATCTGTTTTTTCACAGATTTCAAGATGAGAGGATAAAGAGAGTAGAGTAAGAGAGAAGGAGAGGAAGAAGAATGAAGGGGGAGACAAAGTAGAGGGGGAGAGGAAGAAGATAGAAGTGTTCTTGTACACTCTGTACATGTAGTTAGTATTTGTCATGTCCTTGTTCATGCCGTCATACATTACAATGGAGCAGCTCTCTATTGGTGTGTGTGTGTGTGTGTGTGTGTGTGTGTGTGTGTGTGTGTGTGTGTGTGTGTGTGTGTGTGTGTGTGTGTGTGTGTGTGTGTGTGTGTGTGTGTGTGTGTGTGTGTGGGTGTGTGTGTGTGGTGTGTGTGTGTGTGTGTGTGGTCATTTATTTAATTCTGATTACATTGAGAGAGGAGATGGCTCTTCACTGTCTCTGAGTGGAGGGATCAGATGAGTGTTCAGTAACTACTAATACATGTAGATGTGTCTTTGTTATTGACCGAACACAAGCAGCTGTTTATCAGTGCAGATTAAATTTAGCGCTTTTAGAGAAGTCTTAATGTTAGAAGTTATGAAGCAGCCGTCTGACTCCAAGATATTTGTTTTTTGAGAGAGTGGACTTGTTAGTCTCTGTTTGGTCTTCCATCATTCAGATGTTTTCCACTTAGGAAAGGAGCACTTTGAAGGTGGAGTCAACAAAGCAATAAATGAGGCAGGAATAGATAAAGCAGGTGGAGCAAATTGAGGAGGGGGAGGAAGAGGAGGAGGAGGAGGAGAATAATTATTAGAGCAGAGGCTGGGTCCTGGATGTGGAACAACTTTGGAAAAGAGTCTTAGAAATGTCTTTTCATGATGGTCTGACTCAGTGAGGAGTTGCAATAAAGAACATCAGTTGTACAGGGACTGATTTAAATAAAAACCTGATTATATAAGTGTGAGTACATAGTCTGCAACCACAGTTTATAAACCTTACAGATGTTGCAGTTTAAATGAGAGCAGCAGGCACGTTTCTGTTTTAGAGGTGGGTTTTACTTTTGACTTCTGTTTGGAGGAGGCATTCCTTCAAAGGTTACTGGCCGCTTGTTGTTGCTCTCATGCTGCTTGGTTAAGAGTGCAGACTGCTTGTGTTGATATTTGGTAATGCCAGTAAGGTCCTTACTTTAGTAGTGAGAGGTTTGCAGATGTCAGTGCTACAAACTGCTCTGTGTCTGCAGTTACAGAGAGTATAAAGCTTTGCCTCCTGAACCCTTCATTAGGGCAAAAATAGGTTGTTAGAAATCAAATAAAGACAAGTTTAAGACATAAGGATATGCTGGGAGACTATTGTTGAGGGATAGAAGGAGAGTGGTGCAAGGACGGACATCATCGAAATAAGAATGCATTTGTAACAAAAGAATATGTATACAATTTTAAAAATCCCCTGCTTTGATTCAAAATTTGTTTCCATTGATGGTCATATTTTTATTTAAGAGTATTTAAAACGTTACCAACTCCCCCCCCCTCCCTCAGGTTCAGCTGGTGCAGACGGTGATCGATGGCGTGAACTACCTGATCGAGTGTGAGAAGAGACTGGAGAAGGGCCAGGACATCAAGGTGCCCCCTCCCCTTAAACAATTCAAGTAGACACTGACCCCCCCCCCACCCCCACCCCCACAAACCTCTGGGCACACACATGCACAAACCCCCCCCCACACACTCTGTTCCCATAGATATTATGAATATCTATGTAATCTCTCATTCACTACCACTACTTATCTCACCCCCCCTCTACGTTCCCTACAGTACTCCTCTCTATATAATATAATCTATACGCAGATATGAGGCTAAACCAAACCCAGATTACTGCATTCTTTCAGATGCTTTTGAAGGGTTTTTATATTAAACTCAAGATCAAGCGTAGCTATAAAATGGCAGCAAACATTTAGGAAGGATGCACAAACTACAGGCTGTTGTAACGGAGCAAAAATGGCCACCAGTGTGCCCATCTCTGCATGGTATCTAAGGCTTCTGAAAACACTCCTCGGCCCACTTAACCTGGCTGTACCTCGCCTCAGTCCCTTCCTGCCGCATGTCCTATACTCAGAATATCTCCTCCCCTCGTCCCTGTGTGATGGTGCCTCATCTTATTGTGTGGTGCTTGTGTAAGTCCGTCCATTTGTGCTCTTACTCTCCATCGTAGGTCGTGTTTCTGTTCACTGTAAATGGTTTTGAATGTAGATTAACCGACGGAAGAGACTCCAGAGGATTTGTATGTTTGGTGACACACTGCTGTCTAACTGTGGTAACACACACTGGCCGGGCTGTACTGTCAACAACAGACGCAATATCATTCCAGCTCATCTTGAATGTCACACTATAATATGTTTTATTAAAGAAAACCTCTATTTAACAGTACGCCCTCTGCCTGTCTCTCATTGTGGTGTTGTTGTTTTGTTTCTACATGAACCTGTCTTTGGTATCCAGGCGGATTTTACTGAGCATGAAGCCCAAGCTTTAGGTAACCATGGTAAACAAGCACGAGGAGCCTGATTGCGATCAGCGTGGTTGCAAAGAGGCTTGAAAGGGTTGCACTTAGGGCTCTTGTTTTCACAGTGCCAAGCCATATAGATATGGAAAATGATAGCTTTTCTTCCCCCTCATTTAAGATTTTAGGACTCTTGCTTTTACTTCAAATGCTGTTTATCTCAGCTACTATGAAAGGATACAGCAGGTAGAATCAGTAGTATTTTATAAAAAGCTTGATATGTTTTCCTCTGTGCCATTACACAAGCTACTGTAGGAAATTCTGATCCAAATACTTTTCTCCTCTGTGTTTTGATTTGTAATGATTGAATTAACAGTTTATAGGACAATAATATGCTCACGCTATCACTCACTACTGGCAAAAGGTATTCATTTTATCACTTTGCATCTGTGACATTGGACCGATCATCATTTAATTGATCCAGTTCGATCGATCGTTTAATAAATAAGTAAACAAAAGTCAGGAACCGTGCGGATGCTGTCACAGACATGCTGAGGAAGGTAAAAACTATGAAGAAAAAGACATGTGTTAATATTGTGTGTTGTGATGGGATGTTTTAATAATAAAATATAGGTTACTGCCGGACAGACCTGGAATAATAAGCTAATTAATTGTGTGCCATTGCTGCCTTATCTGCACCAAAGGTTGAATGTAACACCTAAAAAAAGCGCCCTTCGTTACAGAATGAGTTCAAAGATGCCAGTACTTTTCCAGTACAGTATGTATCAAGTGCTTTGTTCCATTGGGGATGAATAGATTTTTATTGTCTTGAATGAAGAAACGGGCAGCACATTTTCCAGTGTTGTGGTCTGGACTCAGGAAAACAAGGCATCCTGTGTTTGGACGAAGATGCAGCGCAGACGTCAGAAGTGTTGGTGTCGTGAGGAATCTGCTCCTCCCCTCTTTAAGGATTCAGAAGAAGCTTCTGGTGGTCTCAATACATCCTCCTGCTCCTCCTCCCTCCCTCCCTCTCTATCTCTCTCATGCATAAGGCTGCAGACTGTTTTCTCTCCTCCTCCTTCGCTCCAGAGATGGATGATGAGCAAGCAAGTTGCCATGGAAACCTACTCACAGAGGCAACGGGGGCTCAGATTTGATATTGAAGGGGCTTTGTGGGGGAACAGAAAAACAAATCTGTACAGCACAGAGAGAGCTGCAGAGGACGACACACACACACACACAGAAAATAGTCAGGTTTCAGGGCATAAAATGAGGATTAAGTCATTTGCATGAATTAGTCTAAATGTGAAAAGACGATATGCTAAGACATCAGTTGGTTCAGTGACCTTGACACACACTTGAGGCGGCAGTGGCTCAGTCAGTATAGGGACTTGGTCTTGGGACCGAAGGGTCGCCGGTTCACGTCCCGATCGGACCCAAAAAAAAAAATATGGAGTGAGCTGGTAGCTGGAGAGGTGCCAGTTCTCCTCCTAGGCCACTGCCGAGGTGCCCTTGAGCAAGGCACCTAACCTCTATCTGCTCCCTTGGCGCCGGGTACCTGGCTGCCTCTGCTCTGCCACCTCTCCTCTGCATGTGGTTGTGTGTGCATGTATTTCCTCTGTGTTTGTGCATGTATATCCTCTGTGTGTTTAATGTGTGTCAACACAACAGAGTAGAGAAAGCAATTTTCTCTGTAATAAAAGTATGTCTTCTTCTTCTACAGATGTAATGCTGTGTATAGCTCATCTCTGTTGACACACAGTACAGATGAAAAACAAACCCAAGCGTGTCCTCTCACCTCATCCGACCCCCTCAACTGTTTCCTTCTAATTCTGTTATTTCCATCTCCGCTGTAGGTTTACAGTAAACGGTGGCTGCTCTGGAGGAAAGACAGCTCTGCTTTAAGGGATTAGCACAGCAAGAAGGGGGGGGGGGTATAAGAGGTGCTTTTCAAAGAAACTGGTCTTTTCAGGAAACAGGGTTATAATAAGACACATGAAATTCCATGAGGGTATAAATAACCGTGAATGCTTTTAACCTGCTGAAGAAAAAACATTGAATGTATTGTACGGTACCCACAGGAAGCTTAACCTGCAGGCAAATAATACAGAATACAGTAGGTACTATAAAGAGTCCACACAACTATATGGTCAAATTATACAATACTTTATTGACATGTGACATTATACATTGACACAAGTTGTCAAATGCATTGCCGTGGTAGCCCACTCCATGCTTTACAGTAGAAATGAGCTATTAGAAAGTGTGTATTTATAGGTTAGGGTTCATAGGGGGCATATCAAGTGACTATTTCTAGGAATTGCACAGGCTCTTTTTCCAAACGATAAAGCTTTAGACCAGCGATGTGTTGGTTGTGGTGGTTGAGGGAATTGTGTGTCTTTTGTTCATGTTGTAATATGTTTTCAGTTCAATAATTGAGAAAAGAAAATATAAGATGGGAATTCTAAAGTCTGAAAGACCTGTAAATTAAAGCTAAAGGGCTCTATGACTACTAATGTGTGTATAATGAGAGTGCATTCATATAACAGTGATGGAAAAGATTTCTATTTAGATAACAAACCTGTCTTTGAACGTATTGTGGAGTATTGGGTACAACTGTGCTGTCAGAGAGCTTCCTCTGCTGGCATTATAGGTTAACTGCAGCTTTATAAGAAATGAAGAGTATGTGTGTGTGTTAATGAATATGAAGCATGATGTTGCCATGATTTCGTTATCAACAAGGAATAAGAGAACAAAGGAAATCTGCTAGTCAGTCAAATATCAATTTAGCTGAGTAAATTTGAACTTTTATGGAATCACGTTGAGACTGAGATGAATAAGTTATTCACAGTCAGACAACTAACTAGAGTTGTTTCGACAAACACCACCTCTACTTCTCCCTTGTATCAGTTCATTTTGAGTTGAATTCTGAAAAAAACACAGCTGTTGATAAAGAAATGCACAATGTTAGCAGGATCTAAACAAAACAAAAATAGTAATGATGTATAAAACTGAATTCACCTTTATGTTTTTTGTACTTACATTGAGCAAAATGTACAAAATAATTGTAAAATTGATCAACTACATAAAATCAACGGACACTTGAAAATCCAGAGTCTGAATCACGTCTATTGCCAGTTCACACAGAAAAGGAATTTTCTTTGGTGTATAATGGTCCAGATATACAGTAAACACAGTAAGAGGAACTAGGTGGCACATAAGGAGCAAAATAGGGCTATAATTAAAAGCTAAAATCAAATGAATCATGATTCGACGCGTTTATCCTTATTTCTTCCTTTGTATGTGAAGTAGAAGTAAAGTAAACTGTATTTTACATTGTTGGAGGATCCTTGGATTTATAGTTGTAGCCTACTTTGCTAAGAATTAGGTTGCAGATTCAAAACAGGAACAGGGAAGAAAAACAAAGTGGATGAATAAAGAACCAACAGAGCACACACTTTGAGTAAGGGCAATAGTTTTTAAGGAACGTTTGTCATATCACTAATGGCTCCAGCACACGAAATCCTTTGGGCTTAGGGATTTCCACAAGAGATATATACGTGGCACACAGACAGTAGAGACCTGCAGATCGATGTGGTGATCATCAGCTTGCTGTACCTGTCCTCTGACGTCAGAGGCAATGTTGCACTTTATGGTAAAACACCTTTTTTACATTAAAACGTATGACGTCACCAGCAGTGCTGCCAGTCTAGCTGAAAGAAGATCTCCAAAATATAAAAGAGTGTTAATGATAGATAGAATTTCAAGCAATATATTTAACATGTCATTTATTGCACAGGTTTTAGATGTTATAACTTGAAGAGCTGGTCCCCTACAGCACACAGGTGTCTAATCACAGCTGGCTCAACCTGTTAGTGGACCCCGGAGCAAAAACGTGCTGCAGTCTCCCCCCTGTCCTCATTCACTGCACTGGGTTTCCACCTTGTTTTCTCAGGTTTCAGCACAAACCACCTCTTTTCCTCCAGTGTGTATTCGTAAGATAAGATAAGATCAAATAAGATAAGATGTACCTTTATTAATCCCTGTGGGGAAATTCAGTGGTTTAAGCAGCAACAGAATAATGTAGTAGTAATTCTTATCAATCACAACTGTATGCACTGAAATGAAAAGTGTGAGCACGATATACAGTTAAATAATAATGGTATTGATGAAGGCTCTGGGAGAACTAGTAAGAAGAACTAGTGGTAGTGACTAGAACTGCAACCATACGCTCATTAATTGCCCAATGGAAACATAATTGGCTACTATTTTGGTGAAGAACAACTTTTGGGGGAAAAAGCTAAAAAAAAAACTTACATTTTGAGATTATTTCTTTCAATTTAATTGCTTTTTAAGTGATAAATGATACCACGGCTTCTCTTTATTTAATTCATAGAAATGGTTCAATTAAGTCATGCAAATATTTCCAAAGACACCAGCACATATCCTTTCCTAGAATAAATTGCGAAATAAATGAGTTTATCACAAAATGAGCAATTATTAAGATTTAGAGTAAATAATGACACATCTACAGTTATTTGTACCGTATTAAAAAGCCACGATATCAAGCAGTCAACTACTATAACCCCTTATTTGTTTGATAAAGGAGGTTTGATTTTTGTCGAGGTCTGATTTGTCCTGAGACGACGATATCTCATCTGGCTGTTCCCCATTGGCTGATGTAGGCAGAGTGACAGGTCGGGCGGGCCAATGGGAGGCTGCCACACTGTGGTTAGGAGAGGTCCCGCTGTCTGCCTGCACATCTCTCTCTCTCTTTCTCTAACATCAGCCTCCAGTCTGCTTCATTTGGCCCTGTCCGAGGAGATTTCAGCCGCAGAAGAGCTGAAGAGGAAGAGGAGGGCTGCCAACAGAAACAATTTGCATCTTTTTATTTTGTTAAACAAACTAAGTAAGCCCGTTAAACATGTTGAAGGTGCTGGTTTTGGCCGCTCTCACCGGCTTCATCGCGGCCAGCGACGTTCTTGACTACACGGATGATGATTTCGAAAGCAAAATTGGACTCCATGATCTGGCTCTTGTGGAGTTTTTTGCACCTTGGTGAGTATTTATTATAGATTGCATAAAATACGATGTATCTTCATGCTTTGTAGAGAGCATCTGAGCTACTATGTGTCAGATTATCAGAGTCAGCGTCAAATTGTCTTCCTTTTATTGGCTAGTGACCAAACATTAGCATGTTAGCTAGAAGCGGAAAGGTGTACATCCTAGCTGTTCATTCACAGGTTTTGTGCACGCATGCTTGACAGACAGCTATTATTTGATAGTGCATTAAAACAGTAAACTGTTATACATGAAGCTTCGTTTGTAATGGTTTGCAGTTTTCAGCCGATGTGAAGCATTTTCAATAGAAACTGAGAGCTAATTATGCTACCAGGAAGTTAGGGGTGTGTCCTTTCCCTGTTGTAACGTTCTGATTGGTCAGGGAAGTTTTGGTGTCCTTCTTTGATTGGTCCATGGCAACTGTGACGTGGTACACTGTGCCAAACTTGAACAAAAAGTTTAGAATATTTGATAAAACGTTGAAATGTAACACTTAAATAAACGCTGAGGCTTTTTTTAATGTCAAAATACACTTTCTTCTACGTTCTAGTTTAAAGATTGTGAATATGTGCTGATTTCTTACTGGTCTATGTCTAGTTTTTGGAATAAGCACAATAAGCAATTCTGATGAAAACAAAGGCTTCTGACTGGTGAAGTTACATGTTCTACCATCTTGTGAAGCTCATTCCACTTATTTGTACTCGACACACTTTTTGATTTATTTTACAAACCCTATTTAACTCAATGGTGTCAAATTCCACACTGAAATCACTTGATCTCCCTCAGGATTTCCACATAGATGAAACTTGAATACGGCTTAAGTCTAAGTAATCCCCTTGTTTGCTGATCAATATCCTCTGTCCTTTAGGTGTGGCCACTGTAAACGACTGGCACCTGAGTATGAGGCAGCCGCCACACGTCTGAAAGGCAACGTCGCTCTGGTCAAGGTATTGCATAATGCAGTTTAATTACCTCTGTCTGTTTTAATGAGACTTTCTACACTCTGTACTGAAACTCTCTCAAGACTTTTCAGAAAGTGAATTATTTGTTTCCTTTCCTGTCAGGTTGACTGCACAACCAACAGCAACACATGCAGCAAATATGGTGTCAGTGGGTACCCGACCCTGAAGATCTTCAGGGATGGAGAGGAAACGGGTCCCTATGATGGTCCCAGGACTGCAGGTATTTGCCTCAAGCCTCTCCCACTTGCACAAATACTCCTTTTAAATCTGTCAACTTAAGGTTATTTACATTTTTCTGCTTCCCTCCCATCTTTTCTCTGCTGTCCCTCTGCTTTCCTCTGACTCTCTGTAGATGGGATTGTCAGTTTCCTGAAGAAGCAGGCTGGACCAGCTTCTGTGGAGCTCAAGACAGAGGCAGACTTGGCCAAATACACCTCAGACTCAGACGCAAGTGTTGTTGGTGAGTTACTTTTCAAATTTCAGGCACTGTTGGGGAATTTTGGACACGACATGCTTATTGCAACCCGATCTGAACATGATTCATCTTCTCTTTCCCAGGGTTCTTTGCTGATGAAAAGAGCACAGCTCAGGCAGAGTTCGCCAAGGCAGCCAACGCCTTGAGGGACAACTACCGCTTCGCCCACACCAACTCTGAGGCTCTCCTCCAGAGCAACGGTGTTGACGGAGAGTAAGTAGCTCCTCTTGCCTTTTTAATCTATTCATCATTCTTGCTTAAAGTTATTAGGAGCATATATTTGCTGGACAACTTGTTCCCCCTATCACCAGTGGAGCTGCTGTTGTTGCAGGAAGAATACAGTGACATTTCCTTTTGTGTTTACAGGGGAGTCATCCTTTTCCGCCCACCAAGACTCAACAACAAGTTTGAGGACAGCACCGTCAAATACACAGGGGACGTGTACACAAGCAACCAAATCAAGAAGTTCATCCAGGACAACATGTGAGTTAAAGTTATCTCCACCCATCATCGGAAATCTGAATACGAGATTACTCCTTTTCTTTTGCAAAGCACACTTAAAATAGATGGTCTTGTTAGCAGTGGTGAAACCAGCAGTTATCTTGCACAGCAACGGCACATATTTTACATTCATGGCCCGGTTCCAAAAGTACCTTGTGTGGTAAGTGAGGCATCCACTCTGCAAACACAGTCAGCGCTCACTCATGTCTAGGGAATACCTGCATTCAGGCTGTTACTGTTTCATACTTTAGTGTGTGGTTTAATGACATGATGGATGTTCAATCGAAAATAAAAGTGGTTCTTTCAGAGTAGAGAAATGACAGTCTTTGTCAATCATCCCGGCTGCATCATTTTCTACAGAGACGATATCGAGCCAGAGTGATGCCTCTGTTGGTTTTAATGCTATTGAAGGAGTAGGTCAATATCTTCACCGAAAAAGTATTACACTTAGAGATATGTGGGGACATTTAGTTGACCTCTTTATCTTCACAAGTCTGGTTATTTAAGTTGAAGTCATCTTCACGTTCTTTAGTAAGTACTCTTAGGAGTGACACACAGCATGCTTTTTCCATTGTTATTTCTGTCCTGCTACATCTGCATTCAGGGCCCATTAGACTGCACTAAAGCGAAGTGGTGCTAGAGAGTTTCCACTTCTGTGCTTTGTAAAGTTGAGGGCACAGAGGCAATCCACCTTGCAGTGGTTTATTTGTTGCCCATTATGTGCGATAAGTGCCTCTTTCATAGCTTTTCTTTTTTCAATTTACAGGATATATAATGATCATTTTGCCTTTTTTTATTTAGAATTTCAAGCAAACATTTCTATAAAACAGATGTTATCTACATGTGGTTTAAGTCATTTGCAGCTTCCTGTATTTTTTTTTTCTCACATGGGGCGAGGTGTAATCCTATTTACTTTCTTTTACTTTCACTTTGCTCCTGCCTCGCCTCTTGTCTAAACACTGTCTGCATGATGTTAAAATATGCAGCACATCAGTGTGATTGCAGCATTTCAACTAGACTTCCTAAAAGATGTTTACAGTATAATCAGACTGAATCTCTACGGATGATTGCACTTGTCACACTGCTGTAAATCATCTGTGTGTGCTGTGGTTGTCCTAAAGCACCACTTGTTATTTTACATTCCTGTTGTAAACTGATATCGATGTTATTCTCTCTTTTTCAACTCAGCTTTGGAATCTGCCCCCACATGACAGACGACAACAAAGACCAGCTGAGAGGGAAAGACCTGCTGGTGGCTTATTATGAGGTTGATTACGAAAAGAATCCCAAGGGCTCCAACTACTGGAGGAACAGGTACATGTTTCTAAACTCACCCCAGCACTGGAGCTCAAATCCCAGCTTCTCCGTCCTTTTTTTAAACCCAAGAATGGAGTTTAACTATATTTAAATGAAAGAAACACTTGGTTTTTACTTTCTCTTCCTGCTTGAGAACCCGTTGCTGTCACTTGAGATGCCATTTCCTTGAGATGTTTCAAAAGCATCACTTTTTAAACAGGCCACTTTTTTACCACTTTTCAGGGTGATGAAGGTAGCCAAGGGGTTCCTGGATCAGGGCAAGAAGCTGAACTTTGCAGTGGCCAGCAAGAGCGCCTTCAACCACGATATCTCTGAGTTCGGCATGGATGGAAACTCAGGAGAAATCCCCGTGGTGGCTATTCGCACCAGCAAGGGAGACAAATTCGTCATGGCTGAGGAGTTCTCGTAAGTCACGTCAAATGTTAGATATCTTGTTCGGCACAAGTGTATTTCTACCACCAGAAACAACCACAGAAAGCACACGCATTATGAGTAATTTAATCACACACACACCCTCCCTTTGGCCAGATGTTTTAAGAATGTAATTATGTTTGTGCGTTATCTAGACTGAAAAAAGGAGCAACGTACAATCACTCAGATTTGATCAAAGTTTTAGAGGAAAACTGTTGTTAATGGTAGAAGTGTGGATTCTTCTTGGATGTCTCTCCCCTACTTAAACAAGTTGTGTTTTGGTTCTCCTGACAGTCGTGATGGAAAAGCTCTGGAGCGTTTCCTGCAGTCTTACTTTGACGGCACATTGAAGCGTTACCTCAAATCAGAGCCCATCCCAGAGAGCAACGACGGACCTGTCAAGGTGAGTCAAACATCCAGAAAGAGTCTGTGTGTATTTGAATGATTTAGACCAGATCTTTCTGAACCTTTCAACCATTTGCCACATTACCCAATACTTCACCCATACATAGTGTTTTATAAATGAAATCCAAAATGATTAACCCTGTGATAATTTCTCTTCAGGTTCTGGTGGCAGAGAACTTCGACTCCATCGTCAACGACGACAGCAAAGACGTGCTGATCGAGTTTTACGCTCCGTGGTGCGGACACTGCAAGAGCCTGGAGCCCAAATTCAACGAGCTGGGAGAGAAGGTGAGGACCTGAAATAGTACTCTGAATAAAAACAGCACATTTTAACTATCAAGAACTTGAATAGTTTGGTCACTTACTGATTAAACATCTGTATTCAAAAGAGGTTGTTTTTGGCTTGAATGGTTGCTCATTCTCTATAGATGTAGATGTTTTGAACAAGCGTGCTCACAGTTTCTCTCCTCTCCTCTTAAAGCTCGCCAATGATCCCAACGTTGTCATCGCCAAGATGGACGCCACAGCAAACGATGTGCCATCTCCTTATGAAGTCAGCGGGTAAGTGTTGGTTAGTCAGGAAGTGAAACATCCATCGGTTTAGACGTTGGCTGATAAGTTACCCTTAACGAGGGAAATACAGGAATAGGAAAGTAGAAAACAAAAGCATCACATGGTTCCTCAAAGAGAGCGCTCACAAGTACACGTTTCCACTCTTTCATATGGAGGTCAGAGTGTGATGCATATATATGGTTTGTGTTTAGTTTTTAAAAAATCTCCTCAAAAACCTTTTCTGACGAGCTTTAACATCAATTTATGTTTAGTGGATTTGGGAACCTTGGAGAAGGTGTCATTTCTTATGACTTGGTTACAGATTTTACATTAAAAGGTCTAAAGAACAAAGTTTCTAAAGGTACAGTTTGATGTATTAATGATATGATTCCCTCCTCTACCTCCAGATTCCCCACATTGTACTTTTCTCCAGCTGGACGTAAGATGAGCCCAAAGAAATACGAGGTAAGAATCCGTGAACCATATAACCAAAACTAAAGAAAAAGGCCACCGTCCGAACATGACCAAACGTGCAGAGGTCGTTGTTACGTTTGCAATACGGTCAGTCAGCATACACTCTACTTTAAAAAGAATAAAAAAGAGCTAAAACAAAAAGCATGGGGTCAAAAGCTTTGTCCTGCCATATATGGGCATGCACGTTATATCCTGCGTCGTCGCAGCACGTTAAAGGGACAGCAGAGGGGGACCAAAGTTACCTTGTATATTAAAACCCAATGTAATGTCAAATAATTAGGTGAATGTGACCCAAAACATTGACTAAATGACCCTTACGTTTGTGTTTCCACTCTGCTAATTGTCCCGTCTCTCCGCTCGTGTTGCAGGGAGGCCGCGAGGTGAGCGACTTCGTCTCTTACCTGAAGAGGGAGGCCACCAACACCCTGGTGGTGGCGGAGGAGAGCAAGAAGAAGAAAAAGAAGAACGACGACGACGATGACAAGATAGAGCTATAAAAGCTCCCATCAGGAACTCTGCTTCCCCGCCACAACAGGAGGAGGAGGATTGGAGAAATCCATGCAAACAAAGGACTAAATTATATTCCACTCTCTTAGTGAATTTCCGAATGCTCTGAGGCCAAGTCGAAACAGACGCGGCCGTCTCTTTAGGTCCTCCGCTGTTCTGGGATAACTGTGGAAGGAGGAGGTGGCCAGGGCCTGCCCGATGTTTAAAACAAAACAAATTCTTAGGGAAGAGGGGACAGCTTTTCGAAAATTGAGATTTTTATTTCCCTTGGGGTCTTCTACACCTCAGGCTGATGCACTTTGGTTTGACGCCAGTCATCTGTCGCTCTGGTTTTTTTGTTGTCGTCGTCACGGGGATAATGGTAATGGTGAAATCCTTTTTTGTTTTTCTTTTTGTAACACGTCTTTGTTTTTGTACATTTGGAAGGATTGTGAAATAAAAAGGCCCACAAAACCAAAACCTACCCTATGATCTCATTCATGACCTGCACTGAATATGCCTTCAATTGAACTTGTAACGCTCGGTTAAAACCTTTCTGTTAATTCCCAATATTGTTTAAAGTCATAGCCTATAACAGTTGATGAACATACAGGGCTGTAAATTCAATTTTCTGTCAACATTTTCTTTCTCTTATCATTTCTTTAAATAATATCAGAATGGTATAAAATGTCCTAAAGCTTCCAGAGTCCAAGGTCTTTAAATACTTTGTTCTGTTTAATGAACAGAACAAACCCTTAAGATATTCAATTTGTGTTATATAAAACAAATGTGATAAATGTTCATATTGAAGACGCTGGACATATTGGGGGTTTTTCTAACCGTATCAATTAATTTAGCATTTACTCAAAACTGTAAAACAATTTGCAGACATAACTCAGATATATTCACCTTGTGTGTTGAGACGAGAACTGTTCTTGACCTCTGAGAAATTACCAAAAAGTCAGTGCAAACACTTTTATTGAACTCATTAGTCGTAACAATAAATCTGTACAAGCAGTTTCCTGTTCCAATTTCCTGTTTCTGCCATTAAATAATGTGGAAACAAAACAAAGTTCTACATCCAAGTTGCGTGGATTCACAGGAACCGGATTCCTGCTCCGAACTGGAAGCCGTCACATATCCTGCAGGGAACGGAGGAAATCACTTTGAACGAATATCAAGAATCTGAATATTGGAGTATTTGAAATAGGGTTGTGTGAGGTACTTGTGTACAGTCAGTGTTTGGAGAGGCAGGCAGGAGAGAAACCCCACCTCCCTAGTTTATTCTGTTTAAATGCAATATTTTGCTGCCTTATCTTGTGAACGACATAGCTTTTCTACAAGGAACTGAAAGTGAAATTATACTATCTTCAAAGCCACCATTGACAAAAACAGTCAAGAGAAGTTTCACTTACTGGTGTCAAGATACAGCTGAGGAAATATTCTAAAGATGAATTAACATATCTGAGAAAAAATCCCGGTCTCTGTGGCTATGGCAGGACTGCTAATTAGCAATCATTTTAATAATACCAATAATAATGGTAATAGATCGACTATGGAGCTTAAACAAACCCACTTCAGGTGCATCTTCATAATGCAGAAAAGGCTTTGACATTAAACAATATTTCCTCCAATGCTAAGACATGTAAACAGATGTGTGAGGCTCACTGCATGCAGAGAGACTGTTATAGTTTGATTGTTGCAGATCCTACCTGTCTCCGCTCTGGACTCCCATGGGAATGCAGTAGTTCAGCTCCAGCCGGGCAATGTTCCCCAAACGCAGCACGAGGCCGATTCCATACGACCAGCGGATGCATTCTGCGAGTTTCTTCAGATGCGCTTTTGGCCCCTCGCCTGAGTGAAAGGACAGAACGTGTAACCAGCGCTGGAAGAAGCACTCTGATGTTTTATCCAACAGTTTCATTATCTTCTCACCATAGTTGAGGTTACAAAGGTTTCCGGCGTTGAGGAAGAAGTGTGTCCTGAAGAGATCCCCGAAGCCCCCCTTGCCCGGTCTGAAGGGCAGAGGGGTGTAGAGGTGGACTCCCCCCGCCCAGTAGCCCTCTCCTCCCAGGTAGTCTCCTGCCACATCAGTAATCCACGCAAAAAGACATTTAAATAACGACCACACTTCACCGTCTGTTCACCACAAACTCAGAGAGGAGGTCTCACCTTCACTCTGCGGGCCCAGGCTGTACATGCTGAAGCCTCTGATGCTGGTGGGGCCGCCCAGGTAGAACCTAGAGGGTCCACAAAAACACAAGGTATGTACTACAGTTACGACTTTTTAATGCGGTCATATTCAGATTATTATGTACTTTTGTCTTTTAATGCTTTTGCAACAGTCCCATTCCAATAAAGCCACATGGACTTGATCACATGAAGACGGAAATTCAGAAATAATTACATTTTTAAATCAAATTTTGTTTGCCTAGAAATTGCTTAAATTGTGGCACAGGTCAGGTGATGTTTATATTTTCAAACCAAATCTTTTGAGTCTGGCTTATATTTAATGTTTTATACACATTTTTGTTATCTTTGTCATAACGCTACTTAAAAATCATGAAAAAGCCCCTCCCTAAAACTATAAAAACCTGCCATTAAATCATCGCATATTTAGGTTTTCTTCAATATCAAAGTAGTCTAGTGATAGATGTCTAATTGTTGATGAGCATTTTGCAAACACAAACTTAATTTTGTCAAGGCTTTTGCTGCAAATTTGCTAGAATGTAATGCAAATATAGGGGTGGGGGGGGGGACACTGGCTTATGTTGTTTTGAGTGTAGGGACTTCAAACACTCTGGTCTCACGGATAATCGTAATGGTACATAATATTGTGGTGCATTTGTTTCCGTACCTGTCTGCTATGCTTGTTGGTTTGTCCCCTATGGGTAGCAGCAGACCCCCCCACAATGATGTAGAAAGGACCTGGAGGAGAAAACGGTTTCATAAAGTACATAATTCTGCCAACAAAAGATGAATATGTTCCTGGAATCATTTACTAGGATCATAAAGTGCCTTTAAATAAGCAATTTTTGTACTTATAAAATACAATGTGAATCTCACCGAGTCCCAGAAGAGGGTTTTGTTGAGCTGGATCTCAAAGTCCTCCTTCAGGAAACTGGCGTCTCCTCCGGTGTAACCAGCAAGTTCCTGCACATCAAACAGAAACGTCAACACATTTTCATTTAAAACTAGAATTACTGCCCAGTCAATTCCCTTCAGGTTCCAGGCCTGAGATATCAAGTTCAAAAGATTGGCATGGACAGAAACACCCGACAAATGAATATGTGATAAATACACATGAAAAGCTTTGGTTAAGAATGAAACCACTAACCTGATGGATCTTCAACAGGCCACCTTTCCTGGGAAGGATGGAGGAGTTTCTGGTGTCGATGACCATAGAGTGCTGAAAAACCCAAGGATAACCCTGGTTTATTACCCACTGTTTTCCATGCCCACAGTGAAATCTTTAGAGTTAAACGAGAGAGAAATACCGAGAGAGAGGACTTGAGGGAGTGGCCGCTCTCCTCCCGGACGGCGAAGGAGGCGGTGCGAGCGAGACAGCCGAGCTCCCTCCACACACCCTCCCACTTCAGGGTCTGGCTGGTCTTCCACAAGGGGAACTGTGGGAGGTGAATTGGTAATAAGAGGTACGTTTATTTTGTACAGATAACATGCCGTTACAAACATCATATATTGTTCCTAACTCAGCATCTGTTGTGTCCTTAAAACATTATGGCTCTGTGAAAGGCTTCTGTGGGTAGACCTCTTTCATTTTCCATCCTTGAAATCTCAGGCATTCTTAATGATTTCCGTCCTAAAAGCCGTGCACAAATAGGAAAAAGCATGTGTGTATTCTGCACTCTTGGTATGCACCATTATTGATTTTGTTGAATGAAAGAATAAGAACCAAAATGTCAATGTCTTTTAAAAGTTTGACTGGATATGAGAGTTCCCTTTCCTCTTCATCTCTTTGAGTGTTTTCTGTCTGTTACTATTTGTTCATGTTGCTGCCTGCCTGTCTTGTCATGGTGCCAGAAAAGCGATTATCAAAGGGACTCTACTGGTTAAATAAAAAAAAAAGTAAAAGTTCAAAGGTCCAAACCTCCAGACTCATGTTTTTAAGAAGAAACAAAAAACGGAAATCAGAAAAGCGTCAACTATGAATCTTTTAAGCTCAGTTTGTCACAATAATTCATAATTCATTGCAACAATAACTTGAATAAAAGCAAGTGTTTACGCTCAGTTCTCCAGAGATGCCTCGATCCGTCTCCCTCAGTGAACTCCAGGGAAACTGACCCGTTACTTTGTACATGTTGAGCGTGATGCTGGAAGAGAAGCGAGAAGAAGAAGAATATGAACACCAGGCTAGGATTCCTTAGGTTTTTTTAGCTCTCTTGTCTGCTTGTATGTGAAACTGTTTCAAATTTTTATTTTCAGTGTATCCCGGTGAAAATATATAACAAAATATCTGCCAAATATAGACACCACGTATTAAGCTGATTAGACATAGCACTGTGTACTTCATGAAGGTGTTCATATCTTACTTGCGTTCAAAGTTTCCAGGTTGGGGTTTGAAGAAGGACAGACCGTAGGACGTCTCTTTGGTGCCGTAGGAAAACTGGAAGGTCATTTTCTCTGCTCGACCTAAAACGTTGGGTAACTTCAGGCCAAGAACCTGAAAACAGAGCAGGTTTGACGATAACGGTTTCAACTGTGTATTCAGAAGCATCCAAACTTACTAAAGATTACACGCAAAAGACATTTGAACACAGAAGGCCTCAAATATTGAGTCACGGTGAAATCTCATTGCGATATGACAGCAAACTTAAATTCATATCCAAAAGCATCTTTACAGAAGACAGTGGTGATCCAGTTTACTACATCCAAATATGTAAATGTGCACATTTATTTTTACCTGTAGAAAAAACATTCACCATGAAGATATAGTGCAAAAGAAACACATTTTAAAAAGGCACATTTATCTTGGTGCTCACCATGCTTCCTTCATTGTTCCCGACCATGGTGTTGTAGCTGCCGGTCATCCGTCTCAGCTCGGTGACTTCAAACGTCACATCGAGGCCGTTAGGAAGAGCGCCTTCACCTGAAGAAAAGAGAAAAACACAGAAAATCTGAATTCTTTTACGTTTGGTTTTAAACTATTTGTCTTGCGATGATGTATTTAACAGACAGTTCCAGAGAATATGCATTTATTTTACCATCATGTTTTTAATCATGAGGCTTTGCAGTGACTGGCTGTACCTCTCGATGTGTCGATAACAACTTCAACTTTTCTGAAGATACCGAGGCGCAGCAGCTTCTGTCGGGCTTCATGGGACTTTCGCATCACCTGCACGACAAAATGTAATACAATTTTGAAGCTTTTCACAAAACTGTACCGACAGGAATACATTGACAAAGCACTGGTTAGTTCATCTGTGTTAACATGCACCTACATCGATCAAGTTCTTTGCCCGGAAAACTTCTTTGATTTCATACGTCAACAAGTCCTCCTTCGTTCTTCCGAGCCCATCTATGTGGACTTGTTGAACGACAACCTGAAACAGGAGAGAGACAGCGTTAGAATACAAAAGAACTAATTATGTATTACAATTTTGCAAGTAAAAAAACATTTCTGATGCATTTAACGTCTGCAACATAATGAATCTTACATTCTTGTTTTCGAGGACTTCTTGCTTTGGCTCGTGTTCGATCTCAGGAGCCTCGATGTCGTCAGGTTGGACTCCCAGCTCCGGCCCGCGCATGGGCAGAGGGTCCAGGCTCTGCAGCACATTGGGAAAAAATATGTTCAAGCAAGTACGCTTAATGAATTACAACAAGACACTACAATTATTGGTAATTTATAATGAAACAAACAGTGAATATTACATTCTTTTATACAGTCTGTAGTAATGAAGTGCTGTGTGTTCTCTGCTGAAACTAATCTGTGAACTTCCAGGAGTTTTGTTATTATTTTCTTTTTACTTTCACGTAATCTGGTGATTATTTCCCCAATTATAACATCAATCATTTGCTCCATAAAATGTCAAAAGACACAGTTTAAGAAACATCTTTCATTGTCTGGTTTACTGTTCAATAAACAGAACCAAACCCAAGGATATTAAGGAAAACAAAACAAAAGTATAGAGATAAAAGCAGCAAATTCTCACAAAACATATTCTATCACCTAACCTTTGATATATGTTTAGCAGCATTTTTACTTGTAGCTAAATTAATTGATGCCAAACTCCTTATTTTATGATTAATGTGTCGATATAATGCACACCTTTTCTAAAACAACAGCTTCAGCTAAGTTGTTTACAATGCAAATCTTGAAAACCCAGGCTCCTCCATCAATGCAACAAACCCTTTAACACATAAAGACTTAAAGCAGTGTAAATGTTGTTGTTCTTTCACAAAACTATGTGTATGCAAGGCCACACAACACGTCCCTGTTCATTCTATATCATGTAAGGTGTAGTAATAAGAAAGGAAGATGTAATGAACAGTGTGCAGATTGAGGAGCCTGTAGCATCTGTCATTGCTCTCAATGGTTTATATCTAAATACACAGCAGTTTAGTTGTGAGATTATAAACTAACTAGCAGGAAACTAATTCAGTGTCTCACCACAGAGCTGAAAGCCCACTTACAGCTTCTTTAATTAACATTATGGGCCTTTCTGCAGCACAGTGGCCGCTCTGCATGTTTCCAATTGAACACACGGAGAGGTCAAAGAGTCCTAACTACCGCGGGTACCGGACTGTTTCTTACCCGGGCGTGGACGGTGCCCATGCTGAGCTCTGCAGGGCGCTGTCCCGGGAAATATGGTCGAAATTCTGCGTGGAAAAAAGACTCAGTAATTTAACCTACAAGTAACCGGAGCAGAAAAGCGACGAGGCTCCGATAAGGGAGGAGGCGGTTCGCGTCACTTCCTGACCACGCCCCCTCTGCAGGGCGGCGTTCAACACGTCAACGCTGCGAAACGTCAAGAATAACAACATCATGTAGGAGTTCATGTTTACGACCAATTCTAAAAGTCATGTTACTGTGATAAATGTATTTAATTGAGTTATACTACATTATTATGGAAGGCTTAAGCTGCCACTAAAATATATAAATATGGTTAATTAAGTTAGTAAATAAATTGATAAATTAATTAATAAAAAATATAAAGGGATTTTTTAAAATATACTCAGAATTTTATATATTATGTCATTTATGTTTGTACTATAATATCCAATGTAGTTCTTCATACATGTCATATATAATATTAAAATGATTATTAATGAATGATAGCTGTTGATGATATTTTTGCAAAAGAACAATTTAAATTAAAAAAATAATTTCCAACATCCAAAATATATATTTGTGTTGTATTTGACTTTGTAAACTGATCAATGGTTTGAGTTGAAACCAATAGAAAAAATGTATTTTATTATTGCAATATCAGAGTAGAAATTCCACAGTGACATACAGTATAACTTGAAAATGAAAACTCAAATCAGAGTACATATGAGCAGTTTAATAACAACAATTATACAAAATATGCTAAATGTGCAAGACACAGATCCACATAAGGCCCAGTGCTAATGATAACACCCATAATCCACATCAGCAGTACATTGTTGAACAAATAACACATCAGCTGAGTGGGAAAAAAATCTCAAATAAGTTCACGGTTGTTCATATGTTGCTGAGCGTCTCTGTAGGCCTTGCATCCTGTAACAGCAAAAACAGACACAAAAATAAATGTATAATATGGTGAATTTTTAAATGTTGGTAAATATAGTCATTGGCATGCTGTTTATATTTGATAAGCTGCGCTTACGCTTCAGTTCTGAAGGTTTCATGGGATATCTTGTCTTCATTTACGCCTTCAGGACATTCATTAATGTCTTCAATGCCCAGTGTGATCAGAGCTGTGGAGGAAAAAACTCAATTTGTTTAATTTTGCATTTAAAAAAGTATATACAGATACCCACAAATAGGCTACTCAAATAAAAACAATACTTTTGAGTCTTATAAAGAAAGTATGATTGAAGACCTAACATAAAGGCATTGAATTGGTATTATATCCTGGGTTTACCTTAAAATTATTTCACTTTATGAGCATTATGTGTTGATATCAAAAGTGTGTGAATCGTCCCTGTGCTTACCCTGCTTGTATTGGGCAAAAGTAATGTATTTCTGATCAGCGGGGTCCAGGATCCCAAAGACTGCGTCCAGGTTGGCGCTGTTGAACAGATTTGGTCCTTTCAATTGGGTCTTCTGAGAAATCTTCAGCTGCTCCAGCTGCTCGATCAGAAACTCTCTGGGCTTCTCTGAGGAAAACAAGTTAAAACACAGATATATTTTTTTGTGTTATGGCCAGGAAAATGCTTTTTCTTATAAAGCTACATTTTAGTCAGAGTTTGCAACATAAAAAAGACTAACAGTTAGAGTAACATAAAGCTAAACAATATCTAGTAAATAACATACCAATTCAAAACCTATATTAAATGAAATACAATTTGTACACAATATGTTCAAAAAGAATACAAATATTCAATGCTGTATTTCCACACTAACAGTTGTATTAACCACATCAAGTCTAAGTACATCAGTGTAACTCTAATAGTGTGCTTTTACAAATCACTTTTAGGGAATGTTCTATAATGATTATTGGTTATTATGTGTTTCAGTGTAATAACCCTATATTTATTCCTTGAATTATCATCCAGCACAGATACAGTAAAATAAACTAAAACTTAACCAAAAACCTAGCATAGCCTATGCATTAAATCAAGTTAGCTAGCTGGCTTTGCCAAAACGTTTTTAAAAACAGGATGTTCCGTTTTATTTGTTCTATAACAGAAATAAGCTCTGACCAGGTCTGTGGAAGAAGAGCATGCAGCTCAGGTTGTCCAACAGCTCGATGATTCTGTGTTTTTTTAGATACTCAGCGGCGTCCTCCTCTCTCTGCGTCGCCATCTTTCCCACTTTTGTTTTGCTCTGTTGCTAGGATACGCACACGTCCAATGGTTGAAGGGTCGCGCGCACACTTTTTGACGCATATTCAAATCTGATAATGAGTTTGTGATTCACTAAAAATCTTGAATGGTTTTAAAGTCTTACTAACTTTCTGTTGTTTTTGACATTACACGATATGACAAATGTTCTATGTTGTTTAAATTCAAAAGTGGAATGCTGGCTCGGTTCCTGACCTTGGTTTTTCTGTGAAGTCGGTATTTTTTAATTATAAAGTCGTATAACACGTATTGGATATTATTTTCAACATTATTTTGATATAGCATATTTCTTTCAAGAATTATGTTGAGCTTCTTTTTTTTTTTTATCAAATTGACTATAGTACTCACATTTGGGCAAAAAAAGACAATTTCACATGAAGTTTGATTTCTAACAAAGTTTAACAAAATAAGCTATTTGCAACCTGACGCCTGTTATTATTGCAGTATTTTCTTAGGTATGACTTATTTTTACCACAAAGTAAAGACAAAGGTTTAGAATTATATATTTTTTATTTAAAAACATGTTGTATGCTTAGGGAAAAACCATCAATAGATGTATTTTGAGTAGAACAGAATAACTTACAGTTACAGTGTGATCATGAAGCGTTCTATTACCAACTGCATCACTTGGTTTGAAAGTGCTAAGACATTCAACAATGACAAATTAACAATGGTTATATAAACAGAATCATCTTATTCCAGAGAGGATCCTTATCCCATGGAGCCAGGCGCCAAGACTGTAGCATTTTATTCCTCTCCTGTTTGCTTCATAAGAAGAAACATCAAACACAGACAATATCCATTGCAGATGTCCCAGACATGACTCGGCGAGTGGCAACTTCAGAATAGAAAATAATCTGCTGATTGAATGTCCATCACAAACAATTCCACATCAGTCCACTTTTTGTTTTGCTTTAAGCTCCTCTAGCGCAGCAGCGGCAGCTTCTTGTCTGAGTTTGTAGCCCTGCAGCTCTGTTATAAGCTCCCCGGGCTTGGGGGGGGTCTCTGGAATACTCTGTAAAATAAAAATAAAACAGAAAGAAATGTTAAACATGCACTAAAGGAGTGGGACTGTTTGGTTGGGTGGTGTGTATGTTTTCCTGTCAATTTCCATGTGAGGCAGTCAGTGCATATAATGTCCTCATTGTGAAACACTTTCAGTTGCATTTCTTTCATGAAAGGTGTTATACAAATAATGTGTATGTATCTTTTCAATCTCTATTCATCTCTCTTTCTTTACCAGATCAGGTAGGTAGTACTGATGGACGACCTGTGATCCTGCAAACATGGCCAGCATACTGGCACCGAGCATCCTCAGGTACCGAGGCCAAGACACACCGGCTGGCATCTTTACAGACTTCTGGAAAAAAAGAGAGGAAGATATCCCATTAGTAAACACATCGAAGCTGACAAACACATATGCTTTATTTGTTGCATATAGTTTTGCAGATAGAGGGAAAGAAGTGCATTTATGTATCCATAAAACAGTATGACAGAAAGAGCATCTGGTTTAGTTAGTTCCTCTTTTTTTTAAAGTCAAATGTGCTTTTTTTCTTGCTAATAAATAGGAGCTATTGTCTGTTATAGTGTGAAATAATGCCAAAATCAGGAGCAGCATATAATAAGACAGTGTGACTGATCACAAATTGGATCCAGTACAGAGCCTTTATGGGTATGCGTTACGAAAAGGGGTTTATAATTTTAGTAAAAGTCACAATTCAATTTTAATATCATATACATGCATATATAACTTTCTAACAAGTACTAATTATATATGATTAATAACCACCAGTACAATAAACCCAGTAACAGGAAACTGCTGTCAATGTTAGCAGTGTGACAGTTAGCATGGCTTGAAGTTAGAAAAACAATGAAGGGTGACAGAGCAATAGACACAAACTTACATTTAGTGACTCTGGTAAGTCCTTTTCAGTTAATTTGAAAGTAATTTAAAGAAAAGACCGAAATGAGATCACATTTTTATCACCTCAAACCCCAATGTGTGTCATTGGGACAAGCAGGCAGGTCATGCTGTTTAGCTAACACAAAGATATGCTAAATTATAGCGAGTGGTCACTACCCATTGTTCGCGGATACCAAAAACGTGAATTTACCGTATTTCGCTGCCTGTTTTACATTTGCAGGCTCATTTTAAAGTGAATTTTGTATGCATTTTGGGGTTTGAATTGACAACAACCTACTAGTTTTCTGTCTCACAGTTTAAAGGCTGCTTTTTGATCATACAATATCCTTTTCAGCCACGAACCGTGTGTTGAAGTCTATCAACTTACATTGTAAAGCCAATTTGAATGAGATAAGATGATATAAGAGTGAATCATATCTGGAATATTCGTATTGATAATATATGGTTCAGAGATCAGATTTGGATATTGACTTTGCAGCATTTGTGTGTATATTAAACTGATCCTGTTTTTACTGCAGAGTGATACGCTTTATAATAATATACTGTCTTTGGGTCTGACTTCTTCTACGGTTTAAATTTGTGTTGGTGCATTCATAGATATACTTTCTGTCGCCATCTAGCAGTAGTATATATACAAGTAAAACTTTATATTGTGGTGTGTTCAGCGGAAAGTGTACCTGATAACGACATAGAAATACAGTAAAATAGAAACTCAAATATCTAGAAATACCATTTATATATATATATATTTTATTATAACATTTAGTGATCTGGTGTTTCCCTTCCAGTCCAGCAGGGGGCAGTACCGCGCCTCACATCAGCCTCTCTTACCGCCAGGATTCAAAACAAGTAGAAGGACAAGTTAGGGCAAAAAGGAAGCATGTTTTTATTCAGTTTAAGAGACGTTTACAGTCAGAAAGTGACTATTCGGGCATTTTTTCTATTTTAAATCCTAAGTGTTCTTAAATTAAAGTTGCTGCCGCTATGATTAAGTAAATATAACACTTCCTGCGTGTTGTAAGAAGAAATGTAAGTTAGCCTCAGGTTAGCATGTTAGCTGCAGAGTGGTTACTTCATGTCTGTAAGACGGGCTCTGGTGGATTGTGCTGTGTTGTCTCTGACAGATGCCTGTGTGTTTTATCCGAGTTGTAAAGGCTGCTTCTCAAGGATTGATGTTCAACAGGAGGACACGACGAGGTAAAGGCAAAAAACAACAACACTTGTTTCCACTGTGAAGGAGAAACAGTGGGTGCAATGGATTTGATTTGTAACCATTACTCTGACTAACAACTCTAGACCTAGATCACTTAAATGGCAAAGGTGAAATGCAGAAGTAAAAGAAGTACTCATATATTATACTTTAGTAAAAGCAGTGGTGGGAAGTAATTAAGTACATTTACTCGAGTAATGTACTTAAGTAGTTTTTGAGAGATTTCTACTTTACTTATAAATGTTTTACTTCTACCCCACTACAATTCAGAGGTAAATAGTGTACTTTTACTCCGCGGCATTGATGCTATATCTTTAGTTACTTTGCTGAAAACTGCCGTATCTAAGTAAGCTCAAAAACAAATGTATTTCTACAATGCTCAGTTATTACCCATGTTTAAATCTCTTTCACATTGAGTCTTCTCTTCTATCCACACAGATGCAGATGCTCTAAGTGTGGTTACAGCTGTCTGAGGGAGCAGGTGGAGTACAGATACCGCCTCTCACTGAGGGTGGTCCGGGACACCTGCATTTTTGGGATAACAGTATTTGGAAGCTGCTTGGACCAATTCTTTGGTATTCATGCGAGTGGTTTACAGAGGTGAGCACTGGAAAATATCTGTCAAGCAGCTCTGCATTTCTGCGATTTAGTACGATAGAAACGTGCATCAGTGTTGTTGAAAACCCTGTGTTCGTCAGAGTATTAGATTCGTTTTACCAGTGTTGAGTGTCAGTTAAAAGCAGTGTGGATTTCTTTTGTTTCTGCATGTTGTAGGTTGGTGCAGAGCTTGGATGGAGGATCAACCAGATCCACGTTGTTGGATACGGCTGTGCAAGACTGCTTCATTGGGAGGCATTTCATCTTTGGTATTAAGGTACAATTGCAATCAGGATTTTGAACAACATCTCCAAAGTGTGTATTTTATTGAATGTCATTTGTATGTAGTCTTCTTGTCAACGATTCCTGGTCTTGTTTGTGTCCTTCAGGGATCAGGAAGTGGACCTTGGTTGGGAGAGACTGCTGCAAATGGCTCCAGCAGTAAAGCTCACTTCATTGCCAGTCAGATGATTCTCCCCAACGCCGCAGGCCTCACAGGCTGCACAGTGGTCAGTTATTATCGGACCCTTCATCAGAGAGTTGCTGAATACAAGCGGGGTTCCTCTGATCCCAGCAGAGCCTCTGGCCCCCCACCACCAACCCTGCTGCTGCTTCCCGAACATTTACCAAGCAGCTTCAACAACACCACACTATATGTCTCAGGTCTTTTATCCCAGTCATCGCAAAAGTAAGGACACTTTATCCGTCTACATCCTGTTAAAAAAAGGCCCGTTTTACTTGCTCTTTAGCTTTATAATTCACATGCACCTTTAACCCTTTTGTTTCATGCATTTTAGCTAATCAGTTAAGGCATTTAATTAATTTTTTCTGTAGTGTATTTATTCAATAGTAGATATTTTCAGTGTCAGGTGGTGTGACTTGATGCATTGTCCCCCTTTTTTTTTTACATTTCTTGACAATTGCTTTTGTTTTCGCCCTAGTTCACAGCATCAGGAAGGCACCCTGATTCCCACCCATCCATGGCGACAATCCTTAGGACTAGTAACCTCTTCAGCAGAGCAGGAAGAGAGCTGCAATACTCAGGAGGGCAGAGAGGAGAACAGCCGACAGACTGACAACAAAACACCACAGAGAGGCAGCTGGGGGTACCGTAGAGTCACAGAGGAGAGAGCGCCGTCACCTCTTCTTCCTTTAGATTGCAGTTCTTCCAAAAGTCCATCATTTGTCAAATCCCCCTCCTCATCCATTGAGAAAGCTGCTGGAAACACCCCTGTCAAGGATACTTGGTTCAGTCCTCCCACACCTGGCCTAAACAGTTCCAAGACGAAGGAGATTTCTGCTGGAGATCTCACCAAATCTTTTCTGTCGAGCTCCTTGGCTTGGGAGGATCTGCCTTTCTCTGAGAGTCTTACAGAGTTTCTAAGTGAGGAAAACAAAGATTGTGACATTGTAAGTGAAACAGAGCCACATTTAAACGTGCAAAATCAGAAAGAAACAGCAAAAAACAACCTGGAAGTCAGTTCACCAACCGAGAAAGTACCACATACATCACCCTCTGTTTGTCAAAGGAACAAGCAGATAACAGAAAGCAACTCACGGACGTTACTGGATATTACAAAAACACCTGCACTGAATGAAGGGGATTTATCCAACCAGGTTTATAAGAACATTTCTGGATGTGCAAACGAGATTCAAATCAGAAACATTTGTTCCCCTGAGTGTTATCAGGAGGATGACAAAGGTAGTTTTCTATCTTTTAATGAAGAGCAGCTTGAAGTGGACTTCTATAATTGTTCAGCAGACCTGTTCAGCAGCAGCTCCCTCATAAACAACACAAACCAAATCAACACACATGCAGAAACAGACTGGATGACAACAGAAGCGTGCCCGCTGCTATCCAAACCAAACAAACTGCACCTGATGAGTGACAAGGATACGAATTCCTCACTAGACAAAGATACACTTGAAACTAGAAAATGCAATAACAGAGACAGTTTAATTCCAGGCTCACAAGACTTTGACTTCATCCCTCCCTCTCAGTCCACCCCCATTGTAAAATCAGCTGTTGTGAACGGGTCATTTTGTAAATTCAGTCCTGATGCTTTTCACCAAAATCAGCCTGAATTGGGCAGTATAAAGACACCTAGTACCCCCTCTTCTCTGTGTAAATCATACAGGTCTAAGCAGCTGTCACAGTGGGGCAGAAAGTCTACAAAAGGAAACGTGGTGTTGAGTTCGACATCCAGCAGACAGAGCAGCCGATTCACCCCAAAAAGGAGGTTTTGGAAAGCAGAAAAGCAGAAAAAACTACCGGCTCAGCAGCATCGTGGTTTCCAGAGCAACAACCGCTCAAGTGATTGTGATCTGACAGACAACGAAGTGATTGTTCCTCCGACTCCCGCTGCTGAAACCCAGCTGAGTGTGAAGCTCAGGAGGAGACTGCAGACTGAAATCAGCAGCGGTGGTTTGGGATATTCTTGCAAAAGGAAGCAGGGAAATAAGATGAATTGTAAAAGGACTCTGTTGGATCAAAATCTGACAGTGTCACAGAGAAGTTTTGCACCAACAGGAAATTGTGAGACTGATGAGGGGAGTCTGGATCGATCTAACTGTGACTCCCCTGATGAGAACGAGGCCTGTGATTGGTCTAGAGATCTGTTTTCTGACTCTGTCTGAGATGTGCTGTGGCAGAAGGCCTTTGCAAATCGATTATAGAATGAATTGATCTTTTAAATGTTCTTAAGCTGGTATACCAAAGATCTAAGAATAGACCTATTTTAAATAGAGAAGCTAGGAGAGAGGCTGTTGAAGACTCTACAGGAGAACCCATACCTGTCCCACCTCTTGCTTAATGCACTTTATCTTTGAAGTGAGTTTTAACACTAAAATGATCATCTTATATAATTTATATACCTTGCTTTACATTCCAGGATTTCCATAAATGAACAGTTTAAAACCCAAAAATCAAGGATGCTCAGTGTCTTATTACATATCTACATATTCAAGAGGTTATAAACAGCATTTTCTCCCATTTAGGTAAAAAAATGACTGCAAAATAGTTTATTAATAGATGATTATTGTTATTGTTATAGCTAGTGTTCTTAATAATAATCTGGAAATGATACTTAATTAAAATGATTGAGTAAATATAGAAGAAGAATGTCACATACATGCACACAGCAGAGCACACACAGTGAAATTGGTCCTCTGCATTTAACCCATCCTAGTACTAGGAGCAGTGGGCAGCTACCGTGCAGCGCCCAGGGAGCAATGGGGAGGGGGGGATAGGAGATGTCCGGTGCCTTGCTCAAGAGCACCACAGCAGGGCCTAAGAGGTGAAGTGGGACCTCTCCAAGTAGCAGTTCACTTTCCATATTTGAAGTCTGTTTGGGGACTTGAACCGGCGACCCTACGATTCCCAGTCCAAGCCCCTACTGACTGAACCACTGCTGGAGAGATACATCTGCAGAATTTTTTATTTATAAATTATATCATATCATACTGTTTTTCCTCTTCTCTGTTGCTGCATAAACACTTGAATTTCCCCACGGGATTAATAAAGGTACATCTTATCTTATCTTATCTTGGTAATAAAATAGGTGTAAATAATGATTTTATTTCGCTACCTGCAGTTCCCCTCCTGGCCCACAAGTGGCGCTACCTCCCTCTGCGCTACAGGAAATGTTGAGGTTTAAATGGTCTTTGTTTTGGGAGGATTCCCAGCCCCCCGTCTCCCTATTTGAAAACTAAAGAACAAAATGTATAACAGGTATGTTAGATTCCTCCTAAACATTTATTTTTCATTAACATAGATGCTAGTTTCTGTTTTTTTTGCAGCTGTGGGACTCCGTAATGTTGTTAGCTTCCCTGTTAGCCACAGATTTCTTCTTCCTGTGTTAGCCGTCCATCCGTCTCCTTTGTGCAGAAATGAACCGAATGTGCTACAATAACAACAATACCCTGCAAACAACTCACATGTCCGGTGTGTATTGATGCATTTGGCAGCAGAATGAATGTTAATGTATTGAAATAAGTCAACAGTAAAGATGGAAGAAAACCAGTATACATCACTGACGGTTCCTACGGATTATTTTCAGCAGTGGTGAGTTGTTGTGGAGATGGCAGCAGGTCATGGAAAACTTCTCATGTTTCTTCATTTTCTTGCATGAGATTAAGAGACATATACTACATTTTGATCATGCTTACCTGTATTCTCTTTCCGTGGGCTTGTAGCAAGTGACAGTGTCATTATTAAGGATAATAATGTCATGTTTCTTCATTTTCATGCATGAGATGGAGAGAAATAAACTGCATTTTGAACCAAACGACATCATGCATACCTTTTGTACTTTATATGTGGGCTTGTAGCAAGTGACAGTGTAATTACTAAGGAGAATGACAACTGAGTAATAAAATGTTTTAAAAGAAAGGTGACTAATACACTGAATCAGAATAACCATGAATAATAATTCAGGTTTGAGTCAGATTACTTAGAAATGTAGTCAGTCAAAATGCATGGCAATGGATTACAATGTTTTATAATAATTTATGTAAAGCCTGTACACAAATATTTAAGCAACTAGCTGCTACTAATCATTTTAATATTTCCTGTAAATTGAAGACACAGATGTACTTAGGTAATCTTCTCCTTACATTTCTTCCAAACCTGGAAATAAAGACTGTAATTGAACTGTCACTCCCTACAGATTCCATACTCCTGCAATGTCTTTTATAACTCAGCTTATTTGCAAGCATTAGAACTGACAACTCTCCACTCGTTGGACCTGTGGTTGAGTTCGATCACAGTATCAATGTTTTGCAATTGTTTGTGTATCTTCATTCCATTCTGGTCAACCATGCCTGAGTTGGCCAACAGCAAAAGGTGGTGTTCCTGTTAGCGGGTGCAACGAGAGAGGGTACCAAGGGTTAGCTAAAACTAGGGGATGGGACCATAAACAATTAAACCAAATTGTGTTTTCATTGTCAGCATAATTGTGAAAATATTCTCCGATAAGTAAGTTAAAAAAGTTTTCTAGCTCGCGGTAGAGAAGTGAAGCAAAGGTCTTGATTAAAATAATACAGAAATGATCATTTAAGAAAGAACAGACGTACAAAATGTAGCCTTTATTCATGACTTTTCACTACCGTTTTTAAGATTGTTCATTGTTTTTGTTTGATTTACTCAAAATAATGATTACTAAAAGTTATAAAAGTGTCAGTGATGCAAACGTTTGTTCAGAAAATGTAAAGTCAAGTGATTTGATTGATGGTTATAGTGCCATAATAAGAGTTCAATGTATATTGTGATGATCATTGGGAAGAGATATCGCACTTTCCAATTATTTTTGGGCAGGATAATCGAGACACCCCATTTTATATTGTCTCATGCCTTCTCAAAATCTACTACACAGCCACAAAAATAAGTGGAACAGGGCTTGACTTTCACCTTCTACACTGAATGAAATGCAGAAAATACAAACAAGTGTTTATCAGCGCATGATTGTTTGTAAGTATTGTGTCTTGTAAGTTTGTCTCTCCTACTTCTTCTTCACGCACGCCATTGAGCATCAGTCAGAATGTGTTTTTTCTTGCTGTCTGGTCCTGTTTTTCTTCTACTTGCCTTAATGTCTTCTCTGTTAAACCGTTGTTCTTCCTCCTCTCTTCCTCTCTCACGCCTCCCTTCTCTTCCAGGTATCAGTCCAGCCAGCAGCACCCCGAGGCTCAGTATGTGATGCCCTATAACAACATGGGCTTCTACACAGAGGGTCCCAGAGATGAGCCCGTCATGGCCGAGCTGTCCGTCCACCGGGATCCTCCTGTTCACCAGGAACCCTTCTACCAGAACTACACCCCGCCGGCCCAAAATCACTACCATGAGTTGACCTACCAGCCCCAAGTCAGGGAGCAGCAGCAGCAGCAGCAGCAGCATCCTGCACACATGCACCACCCTCAGCACCAACACACAGTTCAGCAGCAGCAGCAGCAGCAGCAGCAGGAGCCCAGTGTGCAGCACCAACCTCAGCCGGCTGCTCCACCTCAGGGTAGGGAAGAGTTTCAGACTTATTCTCCCACACACACATTCATATCATTGAGTAAAACGAAAGCAAACAAGTGATTAAAATTAACGCTCAGCTTCAATCAGCAAGGATACAAATGCAAACCAAGCCAGAAATCTAGATGTAATCGTGGACTTGTATCTGAATATCAACAGCCACGTTTAGGTAGTAATAATTGCGGTCTGCTATCGCCTAAAAATGACAAAAAAACACATGTTTGTTATGAAGAATCCAATTATGTCGATTATGAACTAATGTTTCAGTAGACTCATTTACTGTAGCAGTGTCTTTTCTCAAGTAACTAAATAATTAGACAATTGAAAACCAGACCAATATTTTGATAGTCGACAAATCGTGAAAGTAATTGAGAAGAAATGCTGTTTTTCAGCCTCTTTAATATGGAGATTTCCTGCTTATATACTATCAGACTTTATATATTTAGGGTTTGAATTGAAATAACTGTCTTTGTGAAACTGGGATGCATATTTTCCACTGTATCCTGACACTTTATATAAAATATAATTAGCAGATTAATGCTTGTTCTTTTAAATCATTTTAAAGCAAATGATGAAAACTTTTCTACTTAATGCCTTTAATTAAATCGAGTACTTATCAATGTCTTACTCTGCACTGTAGTCTTATGTTTTATACCTGTCTTTACCATTTCTTGTTTTAATTTAACATTCTCTTTACTCTTTAGCTGTTTTAAAAAATGTCCTTCTGTGGCGTGGCTCCACAGTGTATTTGAGTTATTGCTTAAAACTGCGCTTTATAAATGACATACACTCTGTTTTAGGGGTGACGCCGGTGAAGAAGAAGCGCGGCCGGCCTCCGAAGCAGCACACAGAGGATGGGAAGACGAACGAGGAGGAGAACGAGATCGAAGCGGCAAAGAAAGCCAAGAGGGCTCTGAACCGCTTCAACGGCATGTCAGTGGAAGAGGTCATGACCAAAACCCTGCCGGACGTCATCACGTACAACCTGGACATCTTGATAGTGAGTTATTAACTGGACAGACCTTAAGGGAATGTGTTCGTATGAATCGTAGTGAAGTGGTACCAATTGTACAAACATTTCTTTAGACATTGAAAGGTTTCAGACACAAAACACTGGTGATTTTCCCCGTCTGTTGCCATGGTAACACCTTCATGTTTTATCCTCAGATTGGAATTAACCCAGGACTGCTGTCTGCCTACAAAGGACGCCACTACCCAAACCCAGGAAACCATTTCTGTACGTTGACCTTCAATTTCCTTCGTTCATTTACTGACTGGAAAACATACTTTATTTTCAGTTGCTTCAAAGTTATATGTTCAGATGCAAGCAGACCTCCGGAAACATGCATTATGGTTCATTACAAGTACATTTGATATAATTGTGTAACTTTTGTTTTGTGTACAGTTGTAAAACTTGTTTAATTGGGTAATTTAAAGAAAATATTCAAGTTTAAAGGGTTAATAGGACTTTTTTGAATGTCATTCTATCAATACAGGGTTTTGAAAACAGGTTGCTAAAATCCGGGATAATCAATGATTTTCAAGCTCCCTGAGAATCAGTATATGCAAAATGTGTGTCTCGAAAGTCACTTGGCCTATGATATATTTTCCTCTGCAGGGAAATGTCTGTTTCTTTCCGGTCTCACTGACGAGCAGCTCAACTTCATGCACGACCAGAGCCTGCCGGAGAAATACAGCATCGGCTTCACCAACATGGTGGAGAGGACCACACCCGGCAGCAAGGACCTCTCCAGGTCAGAAAAAAAAACAGTTTGACCATAGTCATTTTAGCTTTTGTACAGAATGACTCAAAGTTAGACTAAATGCTAAGATCAGTTACTATGATAAATCCTGTGCCCTTTTTAAAAGAAACAAAAACTATATTTTTATGTTTTTGTTTCAGTAAGGAGATCCGTGAAGGAGGTCGACAGTTACTCGACAAGCTGCAGAAATACAGACCATTAATAGCAGCTTTTAATGGAAAAGGTACACTTATTAAAACCCTTTAGTGTTTAAACGGCTCATAATAAAGCCCCTGGGTGCGTTTAACAGTGTATTGACTTGTATTTATCTTGCAGGTATTTATGAAATCTTCTGCAAAGAAACGTTTGGTGTGAAGGCAAAGAATCTGGACTTCGGTCTACAGCCTTACAAAATCCCAGAAACTGAAACGGTAAATTGAAACAGAATCGGGATTAAAATAGGATCAACAACACAAACAACAATCCTCACAGCATATTACTTTCCCCCAGGTGTGCTACCTGATGCCCTCGTCCAGCCCTCGCTGCGCACAGTTCCCCCGTGCGCAGGATAAGGTTCATTTCTACATCAAGCTGAAGGAACTGCGAGACGAGATGAAGGGTCTGATACCGAAGCGCGAGGTGGAGGAGACAGAGTACTTGTTTGATCTGCAGCTAGCCAAAGGTAAACAGAATCAGAAATCCTTCATAAGTGTTACAGCAACCAGTGGCATAGCGGGTATAAAAAGGCGCACAATAATAAAGAATAAGCTAACTTATTAAATGTAGAGAAGAAAAGCACAGGTTAGGTATCCCAGAATAAAAATAAAGACAGATAAGACAGTTTGCTTTATATTTATTCACATTAGTTAGTATTATTGTATTAAAATGTGCTCAGTTTTACAGTTTGTTCTTGTGTTTCGATACATATTTTAATTTTACTTCGTTTTTTATGTTGTTTATTTGTTTTGTTTTTATACATACACCTGTATACATATATTTTGCATTATTCTTAAATGGACCGATGGTCACAAAACCATATTTGCCCTGGGATAAATACGGCATTCTGATTGATAAAGTATAGTTTGGGGTTAGTGTTTCCATTTTCTACTACTACACCACTGCATCTCAGAGGGAAGTATTATTATTTTTACTGCATTTATTTGACACTTGTTTACTTCTTACACAAATGAAACATTTATATTATTTAAATACAGCTAGATATCTGTACGACATGTTAAATGTAGCTCCACATTGAAACATAAGCAGTCCTTTTTACAGACTTATTTATGTATTTGTTTACATATGTATTGTTGTTGTGTTCTGCAGAGGATGCAAAGAGGATATCCATCAAAGAAGAGCAGGTGGACCCGGAGTATGAGAGCTGTAATGCGCTGCAAGGCGACGCGAAGCAAAGCAGCAACTCCTCCAACTAAAGGAGAGCGAAGAGAGGAGGAGAACAGCCTGTCTGCTGTAGCACACAGGTAGTGTAGTTACCGTATGGGTCTCACTGCAGTTTATCGAGTTGGAACTAAACAGAGTTAGGGTTAGTTACAGATGCATTAAGTGTATCTGTAAATAATGACTCCAAACCACTGTGACTGATTACCTTTCTGAAGCAATTTAAAAGTCTGTTGATTTTTTTATAGAACAACAACATGAAGTGAACCAATGACCTCAAAACATCCCGGAGAGAAAGTAGATTTGATGTCCGGAAACATTTTAGGCACACGGTACATTTCTGTTCAAACTGAAAGATAACTTTTGTTTGTTTACACAGAGGATCCACTGGGAAACCAAGATATTTTTCAAACTGAACCCTATTTTCCCATGTTTTTGTGTCCTAAAGTGACACCATTTTTTTTTTTATTGGTCCAGTAATGAGCTGCTTAACAGGCTGCTATGTAATTCTAATGGGTAATTACACACCTTCAGTTTATCTCAACTAAAAAATGTGCTTGTTTTTTGTCAATCACAGGCTCATTTTATTATTCTAAGTGCCACAGAAATAGACAAATTAAATGTTTTTATTTACACTTCGGTGGATTCTGGCTGTGGACCCAGGAGAAATATCTTTCAGAAGTCTTGTGTTGTATCCATTTTGATAAAATCAGCTAAATAATCAGCCACAACATTAAAGGTCCTTTAGAAAACACCAAGTTGACAACAACTGTATTCAGGCAAAACGTCATATGAGAAAATAACATAGGAGGTGAAATCAGGAGAAAGGTGAAGGAAAAACGTTGGGATCCTTTCCATTATGTTGTCAACACTTTTAATACAAATCTAAGCTTTTCAGTGGTCAAAACAAGCAGTTAGTGGACATAAATGACCAGCATTCTAGCTAAATACTGAAGCAATTAAAGAAAAATAGTCTAGAGTTGTAAAACAAACATGGGTAAAATAGGATCCAGGTTGAAAAAATACCAAAGTTACCCTTTAAGTTTACACAACTTGCAGTAAATTGCAAAAAGATACATAACACATTCCCACCGTAAGTTATGTTTTGCGTAGTTTCTAGAATAAAAAATATATTGCTTAAGTATTACCATTGTATTGGGTAATGACATACCATTCCTTCTGCAAGCAGCACAGTCCATCTCCTTGGTTTGTATTGTGGTATCTTGCAGAAATGGACATTGTAGGCCAGTCTGCGGACAACATGACACGGGAGCACTGCAAGCTGAAGAGGCTCACTCACCAGAAACCAGATAGCAGCTGTACTAGTAGCATGATGCAGCAGTGAGAGTGAATAACCCTCTGATGACACACCGAGAAAAGAAGTCATACAGTTTCCTGAAGCCTCGCAATGTAACGCACAAGGGAGGAAGTTCCCACCACGGTTACATTTTCTAACTCTCCAACAGACTGTGCATGTGTTTGGTGTTATTTTTTATCACTATTTATTGCATTTTGTATGGTACGTGTGTCCAGTGACTTATTTTTGTATTTTTAAAGAATGACATTTTATGATTTATCAGCTGTATAAATAGGTGATTGTACTCTGAAATTTCTACCCTGTAATTACAGAGTTATTAAATCTCTTCTAACGATGGTCTGTTTATTGTCTCATTGTTCAAAGCATTAATGTGAAGATTTTATATGCATGCAAGAATAAGACAAGATGTGCCTTGCATTAATCCCCGTGGGGAAATTCGGGATGTGCGAAAACACACGCAAACCTTTAGAAAGCATGAGTGATGACAACGATTGAGTAAAAAGTCATATATTCGAAATGCAATGAAATTAACAGGAAGATTTTTGGCTATTTTGAGGATTTGGTTGCTTATTAAATACAGTGTTCTTTTGTTTGAAGCTGCAGAAAAGCAAACACTTAAACCGTTACAATTATATACAATAACTACTACAAACCATACTATGAAAGCAAAAAGTTTCTTGCTCAATTTCACCTCCAAAAGGCCAGAGATTCGGTGCCATACAATATCTTTAAAAAAAAAGATGTTTCATTGCTGACCAGTTCTGTTAACTTATTTTATATAATTGTATAATTCTTTGTTTTCTCTGCCTCTATTATATGTTATATTGTTACCCTATTTATGCGATTATGTTTTTTTAACATTTTAAACCTGCGCAACGTTGCACACTTAGCTCTTTAAACAGCAAAGACTCTCAGCCAATAGAAAACAAGTAACGGGAGAGTTTAAAAGTCCTGCAGCTCATACCAATGCAGGGGCGTACCGTTTTGTTTGTTTTTAATTGTACTGTTCTTTTTTTCAGTTTAAAAACCATAATCAAACATGTTTAATAAATACGAGTTTGTAATATTTGAAAGTGTAAAAAGATACTGATAGTAATCATGTTTTGCTGTTGAAAATAAAATATACGTTTCTCCTTGCACACCTACGGCACATACTTGAGCTCTTCCGGTGTCAAAGTTGACCAGCAGGGCTGTCATGTCTTTGTTGCCTCTGTTGTGAATAGAAGAGCGGCATTTATGGAAAAATAACAGTTATATGTACAGAAGAAAGTAATTAAAACATCACCCACAACAGGTACGTCAACGTTTATAAATTCTGCTAATTTGTTTTCTCTTTCTTTTGCGAGGATTCTCAGTGGAAGCGAAACCATTCATCCATGCTAAGTTAGCTTAAGAGCTAGCTGTTGGCTAACATTAGCTGCACTTGTGGCACTGCTAAACATTTGCTTTAACGTTTAAGTGTATTTTATTACTTTAAATAGAAAACATATATGATTGGAATAAGTTAGCGACAGACTCATACCTATACCTGCTAGCAGTGTACCCTAAAACCTTAACATTTGATAACTGGGTTTCATTCGGTGTTAGCTTGTTGGTTAGCATAGCTACAGCAGAAGCTGCAGGTGTAGTTGAATAATTTCTTGTTTTGCTTATAAAATAGGGCATGAATAAGAGTGTTTTACTATCGTATTGTGTAACCCCCCATCAAGTTATCCTTTTTGTTTTGTATTGTTTATTTTATTTTGGTTTATCTTTTGTTGCTAACTCCACAGTTTTGTGTACAAAGCCCTGGCACATGCATTCAGTTTCATACACTGCCAGACTCTCAGTTTGCTTAATATCACCTAGCCATGTTTCCTCAATTTGCATATTGATTTATTTAATAAAGTCAAACCACCCAAAAGATGGAGGACAAGCTGAATGGATTTCCTGTTGTGTCCCCGGAGTATCTTCAGCAGTGGTGAGTTTTCCTCCACAATGTGGCCACAGATTAAAAACCTCTGAATGGCAAAGAGTGATGAAGATGAAGTGAAAGCATGTGCGCCCCTTTTCCTGTTTTGTTTTTCCATTGTTTTCATGATATGCCATTTGTTCTGTGCACCGTGGATGATGATAAACAGGGCTGTGGTTATTGTTTTGTTGTAGCTCGATGGCCTTATACTTTGGTTTAATTCAGGCAGAACAAAGGGAAACTTGTTGTTAGTGGAATTATCTGTTTTGTTAATATGATGTGAAGCTGTTTTACAGCCTCTTAAAAACGAACCATTGTTTACTGGAAACTAACAGTGGGTATTCATGTGGTGTGATCTTTATATACTCCTTATTGAATTATATACAGTACAGTCCAATTTATAACTTCAAACTCGTATTCAACAGAGCTGTAATAAATACTACCTTTTTATTAAAGTAATCAGAATCACAAATCCTTTATTTTGTCCCGCAATGGGGAAATTTACATTATTACATCAGCAGAAAGTGCAGATAAAGTCAGGAGAATAGACTTGCATACTTAAAAAAAAAAGACTAAGTATGCACACATTATTAATAAAAAACACAACAGGTTAAAAACATAAACAAATAGTAGATTAAAACTGTTTCAAAGAAGCACTGGTGGTCATTTTGAAGTAGGTTGGGAGACAGATAAGTTGCCAAATGTAATACAGATTGACAGATTTGTCATTAACTTATTAACTGGCTCTGAATAATGATAATACAGTGAATCAGAAAAGCACATGGTATAGTTATACCCCTTTGGTCAAACTCACCATGCAGTTCGTCCCACTGCTATTTCCCTTGTTGTATCAATACGTTCCTCTGTTTAAAAAAAAACCAACATCTTTGTCACAGGGTTCAGTCTGCACAGCAGTTTCAGGCTCTCCAGGCACACCAGGCACAATATTCAGGCTACGACCACAATCACCAGTCCCACTACCCCGAGGGGCCGAACGGAGAGGCAGCCATGGCTCACATGGGTTATCCCGAACCCATGATGGAGCAGCAGGAACCGGATAACCTCGCAAAACGTACTATGATCTAATAAAACATCCTCATTGTGTATAGATCTGCTGCTTTAGCATGAAGTGTTTGCTCAGTGTTGACAACAATAGGTCTTCACATTTAGCCCTAAATATTAAGGTCTGAGGAAGGCTTTGTTCTGCTGCACGCTATTAGCATCCTTGCTAGTGAGTGGGCTTGTGATGAAAAGCTTTTGTAGTAAGTGACTGACTTTTTAGATATCTTTGGCTTCTAAAATAAGGTGTAGTAGTCTTATGGTTTGCATGGAAGTTTGATATGTGTCCAAAACTTAAATTAGATGGAGTAATATAGAACAGTCAGATAGATATTATCTATTTGTGGGGTGGATGAAGGTTTAGATAGTTAGTGCTTTTGATTTGTTTACTAAGTTGAACTTTTCCTGCAGCTCCGGCCAAAAAAAGAGGCAGAGCAGCTCAACCCAAGGAACCCAAGGCCCCCAAACCCCCTAAAGTCCCCAAGGCACCCAAGGCACCAAAGCCACCGAAGCCCCCGAAGCCCCCTAAAGAGCCAAAGGCACCAAAGGCCAAACCGGGCCCAAAGCCCAAGAAGGCGGCTGAGGGTCAGGCAGACGGCAAGCAGGAGAAGATCGATGAGAGCTTCAAGAAGGTGAAGAGGAAATTCGACCGCTTCAAGGGAATGTCCGAGGAGGAAGTCATGACAAAAACTCTCCCCGACCTGCTGGATTACAACCTGGACTATGTCATTGTAAGAGTCCCTGTTCAACTGTCAAGCAAAACAAAGTTGCAATTAGAAAGACATTAAAAGGTTAGTAACGTGCATTGCTTTTCACTCCAGATTGGTATCAATCCCGGACTGATGGCAGCTTTCATTGGACGGTGGTTCCCGGGTCCTGGAAATCATTTCTGTGAGTACATGATTTCAATTTGTAAAGACACTAGTCTGCAAAAATGATCCAAAAGTGTTATATTAGATCTTAAAAACATGTGGGAGAGGCAAGTTTGTAGTTGTGTTCTATCTTTGCAAGTGAGCTTAATATGTGAAGTGGGGTTACTCGGGTTCAAATGAACATCTATTGCCTTATTAGTATATGTTGTAAATGCATGATAAGCAGTATTTGGGACACCATTACCTTCAGTAAATATATATCTGTCTTCGTTTGCTAGAGAGATGCATGACTGATGGATGATTTTGCATTTCAGGGAAGTGCCTGTTTCTGTCTGGATTTACTGAGGAGCTACTGAACCACACGTCCGACACCCTCCTTCCTGTCAAATACAAAATGGGCTTCACCAACATGGTGGCCAGGGCGACGCCAGGGAGCAAAGACCTCTCAACGTAGGCCTTTAGACATGTAGTCATGCAATCATATATTGATTTAATATAAAGTCTGGATTGCATTGTAACACTCTTTTATAACCGTGTTTTGTTTTCATCTCAACAGAACAGAGTTTCGTGAAGGAGGCAAAATTCTCGTAGAGAAGCTGAGGAAGTTCAAGCCTCTGATTGCTGTTTTTAATGGAAAATGTAAGCGTCCTACTTCTGCAGACGAACATTTCCTATAATGTAGTTGTTCATATTATTTAAAGTAATATTCATCTTTCTTTTCCTCCTCCAAAGGCATCTATGAAATGTTCTGCAGGGAAATGTTTGGTAAAAAACCAAAGAAACTAGATTTCGGTCTGCAGCCGCACAAAATCCCCGACTGTGACGTGGTGAGCATCTTTAGCCTTAAACAGGGATGATTGCGTGTCATAAATAAAGTCTGTTTACCAAAATGAGTCTTTAAATCCACATTGCAGGCCCTTCTTTGAAATGTGAATAACCGTATAAAGTGCTGATCTGACGGCGATTTCCCTCCGCAGGCTCTGTATCTGATGCCTTCGTCCAGCGCTCGCTGCGCTCAGTTCCCTCGCGCTCAGGACAAAGTTCACTTCTACATCAAACTGAGGGAGCTCAGAGACGAGCTGAAGGGTCTCCAAAAGAGCAAAGAGATCGAGGAGATTGATTACAGATTTGACCTGAAATTGGCCAAGGGTAAGCAGAGTAACGGATGAATGGATGTGTGTTGTTATTTGTCATTCAACCTGGACTTAACCTCTAAGTTGCATTGCATTTGAAACAGGTTTTCTTAAATTGAAACTAGAAAACAGGATTGTGACAAACTATAACCATTTGAGTAGTTTTCACACTGCTACTGTAGTTCAGTTTTTACTTTCCAATAAATGCTAAGAAGCATTGAAAGAGGTAGAATCATTGGCTTGACACCTTGTGTGTTTCAGTACAAAATACAATAAAAACCCTGCCTTTTAGTTTGATTTCTGGATCCAGTTTCTATGATGCTTTACGTCATCGACTCTCCTTCTGTTTTACATCCACAGAGGATGCCAAGAAGGCGGCGATAAAGGAGGAGCAGTACGACCCGGGGTATGAAGATGCGTACGGAGGAGCGTACGCAGAGCGGGGACCTGATGGAGAACCGGCCCTGCCCCCAACCAACGGTCAATGTACATTCTCAACTGCAGAAAACACAGGTACCACACACAGTGAAATATATTACACCCCATACTCCACTTTTATTAAATCCATTGTAGGTTGTTGAAATAAAATGTCCATTGAAATGAGTGTTCAGCATGATGATACATGTACCGGTTCAGCTTTTAAGGGAAATAATCCTAAAGATTTGATATAGCATAACAGGATTATATGTAACAGGATTACAGCTGGCAATCTGCAGTGTTATAAAATATCAGGTATATTTATGATTCACGGGGTAGGGAAATAAAGGAACATGATTCTACAAGCCAGATTTCTTCTGCAAAGTCAAATTTCTTATTTTATTTTTGCATGTCATGATCCTGTTTTTTTTTTGGCTAAACTTAATATAATATTTGAAGACTTTGATTCCCGTGGTGGCTGCATAGGATTAATTAATAGTCTTGTGATATGTCCAGAAGGTTGTAAAGTCCACAAAGAGGTAGTCACATTCACAAAGTTGTGAATGAAAATATTCAGCTACGATCCATATTAGTTGGCGTTGAACCTTAAAAAAAACCCTTTTCAAAGTGGTTACAAAACAGTGTCTCCTATAACCTGGTTTCTCAGTATTACCGAGATTATATTAGATAATTACTTTAGTCCTGGTTTCTTTAAGCACTTAAACACAATCATTTGTTTCATTGTATTTATTTAGAATGACAAACACAACCTCTCATGTTAGATTTGCTCTCCTGAAGTGTTTCAGAATACTGAAAATAAAACGTAGCCAGTTTTTAAGGCGCTATCCTTTTGGCTTCATCTATCAGGATAGACATGATAGACAATCAGTTGTGTCAGATGAACCTCAGCCCGGGTCTTCAATGTGTGTGTTGTGTGTCTTCAGAAGGAGCGCAGGAGGCGACCACGTCACAGATCCCAGAGGGCCAGCTGCCCGACGGACAGTGGATGACTCAGTCCTTCGCGGATCAGATCCCAGACATCAGCGGGGGACCAAAGGATGCAGGCGTATAATGAAAAGACTGATTTCTCAACTTTTAGATCATTTTTTCTTTCACTAGTGTCCGGGTGGAGTAAACACACTTAGATGGACTTTTCCTTTTTTAGAGGTCTTGCAGAATATCTTTTCTGCACTTTTTTTTTTGGTTTGTGATCTTGTATTCCTGTTTGATCATCTTCACGGCAGTCTTTTTAAATATGTGAAATCAGGGACTTGACAATGATGCGTGACTGTCCTCGGAGAAGGTCATGTGATTAAGCGTTTGTTTTGCCTTTGTACTGTACCATACTGCACTGTGATGCAGTAAGAGGAAACCTTCACGTCTACTGTTCTGACGGTAGAGGAAACATTTTAAAAGCTTGATTTACCAGTGTGAGCACATGTGATCCTTACTGAGGATTTAGCTAGCATTAATGTGTAAATTCATGGTGCTATGAACTGACCACGCTGCAGAAAACACACTCAGCATGTTTTCCACAGAAGGGGATTCCCGGCGAGCCTTTCAATATAATGTTACAGGTTATATTTTAATCTTTGACCACCACATTTTTTTGCTTTTAGGAATTTTAGAATTGTTTTGTATGTTTATGAAAATGTCATTCACAAGGAATTTTAGGAAACATTTTTCCATTAAATGTCTTGATGATGCTTTTGCTATATTATTGGATCACTTTTCAGTCATTTGAGCTGCTAAAGCAAGTCAACCAAACAATCACTCTATTACTGGATACTTTTTTCGTGCATAAATGTAAAGGGAAAAAAAGCTGAGTCTAGCCTCTAAAATAAGGAGATGTTTCTCTGTTTTTTACCATTTAATTGAACATCTTCGCTCTTACAAAACAAACATGTAAGTACACTATATCGAACTTTAACAAAGATCTGTTAGATTCTGAAACAGGTCTTGACAGTAACATGGTTTTAACTTTTGACCACTGAGCATCCTCTATAGATCATATAAAAAACAACATTAAGTCTTTTTAATGAATTCCACTGAATTGTTTCAGGCGTTTACTGATCAAGATTCCTTCGCGTCGGGCTCCCTGATAAGCCTGTCTGTTGTTCTTTTCCCCATATGACCGCCTCGCTACATATTATCCCGCTTATTACACGGCCAGATACTAAACAAACTAACGACTCGACTCCCAATATTAATTGAAATTATTTTATTGACTCAAAAATGATTGTTTTTCTTCCGTTAAGAAAAAAAACTCCGTTTCACGGCGCACCAACGGCTGGAACTGCGACAACAACAACAACTTTACGGCAGCACTGATGGCGGTTTTCTCTAACTGTTCAAAGCTGTTCACAGTTTCTGATCCACTAACAAGTTCTTAAACACTGCAGAGCCAATACCGTGTTCCTGTTAGTGTTTACTTCCTGTCCGTCTTCTTCTGGTGATTTATCTGCCGTCCAGCGCTCCGTCTTTTAACTTATTTTCCCTTCTCTCTCTTGATCCTCCTTACCAACGGTCAATAAAATCCTTGACAGCGGTCTGTACTACTGGATTAACAACGTGTCACATGGTCTGAATTGACCAATCAGAGCAGCAGGGCGTTCATTGTGCTTTGGCAGTGAAATGGCTTCATTTAGCCGATAGTCCTACATGCCCAAATGTCCTAAAAGGTGCGCTTATTGACTTTGTTCAACATCTATTGTCGTTTCCTTTCATTATTATCTTTACGAACATTTGTGTCAAAGGGACCCTAAAATCAAGTTAGTCAAATGGTTCCTCAAGGTTATCCAAAGACCTTGATGTGAGCACTTTAAAGGTTAAAGCACCGATTTTGCTCTGAGGAACATTTAGGGAAAAATTGTGTTATTATAAACAGGATTTTAAAATTCCCTTTTTTTTTGACACTTTAAGCACCAGACTGCCAACTAATTCCAGTATATTCTTTCACTACAGCCGACAACTCACACCAAAACCACCTGGATTAATAAAGGTCGTTAACAGGTTAGGTTGATTTCTAGGTGAACTGTCCCTTTAAGCTTTTGGTCTGCACCTCAGAAGTTTGTGAGTTGATTCACATGATTAAAACATAAACTAAAAAAGCATTTCATACACAGACGTGTTAATAAATATTAATTTAGCTACTCATATAGATATATTCCTTTCATAAAAGGTCTCCCATTTGTAATGGTAATGTGCTTTTTGTGCGTGGTTAACGGCTCATCAAGTGTCCGTTACCTTCTGTGGTTTAAAGACGCTTCATCAGGTGTGCTAAACGAGGGGGAGCTGGTGGGACCCGTGGAGTTGAAGGAAAAGAGGTCCAGGTTTCCGTTGTTGTCCCAGTTAAGAGATTTATTGGAGTTTGTAGTCTTTGAGGTAATGGGTTTATTGTCTGTGTTTCCTCCTGTTCTGCTTCTGAGGTCTGAGTTAAAGGACTGCTGCTCTGGAAATGCACTGGAGGATAAACAGACACAGATAAAAACATACTTACAATAAGTATCTTTTATAAAGTGCTATTTGTTTGGCAAAGACATAAACAATAACTACCTTAAAATATCTCATTTATAATTTAATGAATAAAGCATTTTTTATTATCTTATTTTAGAAGCCAAGCCTACTTGAAAACAGGTGAATATATTTGAGAACTTCTATTATTTTGATAGTTTATGGTGCAATAAACACAATAAACTATGTGAAATAATGAATATATGTAGAAACCTTATATTACGAATACTGGAATCTACTGGAAAAGCTTAAAAATGCACCTTAAAAAAGCATTATAAGTGCTTGAATTTGGCTGATAATGGTATTAAAATCCTAAATTAATAAACCTGAGGTTAAAAACAATTTAAATTAAGGTATTCAAGTGCACACACCTGTTCATGTCCTTGCCTCCACTGCTCGATGTGTTCCTGAAGAGATCTCCAGTGGAGGTCAACAGGGATGATATCAAGCTGTCACCAAAAGGACCAAAAGAGCACGAGTTTAAGTAAATAAGTAACTTAAACTAATAACTCATTTCTTATTTGTGCAAATTAATTTCTCAGTGCAGTAACAGATGTTTAGTGACTGTAATTCTTTGCCTTCATTCCCTTCTGGTTGTGGGTTCAAACCAGTTTACCTTTTGGTGAGAGAGAAGGTAATCTCAACGGGAAGCAGCAGGAGAGTCAGCAGATATAAAACCACTTTCACCGGAAGAAAATCCATGAGCCGAGTCCCTCGAGAGTCACCACCATGACTGTCCCTGCACGCCTCACACAGCACTAACACACACACACACACACACACACACACACACACACACACACACACACACACACACACACACACACACACACACACACACACACACACACACACACGAATTAAGAGTTAGTATATTATTAATTGTGGTAGATTCATTCATTAAAAGTACATTAAGTTATTTATAATTCGTATGCTATTTTCAACCAAAAGAGATCAGCAAATGGGGCAAATATAAAATCTTTTTGTGTGCATTACTTTGTTCTAGGTCTGATCTACTTATTATAAATGTTTTTGGTACAAGATATTTAATGTTCATGCAAGAATGAATTTAAAACCTGCAGCTTTGTTATCCCCTCAGAATCACAGGTGCGAGTAAATATTGTTTACTATTCACTTTTTTTGCATCCTTTTCTAAACAAAGAAACAAATCCTTACATTTAATTCTTCCCCATTATTGATGCCAACCAAACCCTTTCTCTGACAGAGATGTGCTCCTTCTCTCCTCACCTTTCTTGATGCCAGCAGGGAGGTTCTCTACTTTCAGGCCCAGCCACCAATCCTCTTCCTCTTTAGAGTTGAGTCCGTTCAGCAGGAACTCCTCTGACCCTTGATCTCTATTTTTCCAAAGCTCACAACAAGTGGGGTTCACTGAGTCTGGTTCCACAATCAATCCGGGACGAAGGCTCTGTGTTCCCAGCAGATCTGCAACAGACAGTCAACTGATAACAGCACACTTTAGCTTGTATTTAAATGATGTGTATCAGAGAGTCAGGTGTGAGGAAGATGAAGGAGGAGCAGCTCACCTCTCTCTCTCAGGAAACGAAGAGCATCCATGTAGCCGTTGTGGCAGATCTCGGCTAGATCCTAGAATAAAAACATCTTGAAGCTTTTCTTTTATATTACAGAGAATCATTTGTCTTTTTAACTCTTTTAAGGCTGTGGTGGCCCTGAAGGATCAAAATACAAGGATGTTTTCAAAAGAACCACAATATAAAAAAAAGCACTAAAACATTGTTTTTTAAATCACAATAAAAGATTTCGCAGAAGACTGAAATTACAAAAGAAACACTAAAACATTTTCTTTTCAAACTTAAACATTTCAAAAACCAGTGCAAAAGTTACAAAAATACATGTCACAAAACACCCAAAAAATACGAAATAAAACAATACATTTATTAAAATAATAATAATAATAATAATAATAATAATAATAATAATAATAATAATAATAATAATAATAATAATAATAATAATAATAAAAACGCTGAAACATTAAAAAAAATAAAACAGGTAACGTTTTGATCTTCAGGGCCACCGGAGAATTTTCTTTTCTCGGTTTGACAGAAAGTAGAGATTCTTCTCTGCTGTTAAAGCTCTCAGTTACACAGACATGTTTCTAAGACAGAGCACCCACCTCCAGGCTGGGGGGGAGGAAGGACGTACAGATGCGGTGCACGTTGCCGGTGGTGACCTGGATGCTCACGTTGCCGTAGTGCACCTCGATGAAGTTGAACCTTCCCGCTCTGGGGCAGATGTCACTCTCTCCGGAGAACGGAGCCAGAGTGATGGTGTTCCTCTGCTCGAACAGAGGCATGTTGTTGCTCAGAGCGCCATCCATGTAGTACTGAGTGGAAGGAACAGAAATGGCTGAATGAGCTCTGCGTGTATTTATGGCACGCACGCTACATGTGTGTTTATAGTGGATGCATGTACAAAAGGGAAAAGCTAAAAACATGTTTATTCAGTGCATTCAGGAAATTAATGACAGATAACTAGCTTTGTTGTGTGCTTTCCCCTCTATGTGTGTACTGATATTACCCAGAGTACCTTGTGCAAAACTTAAAGATTTCCCAGTTTGGATGAATAAAGTATTTCTGATCTGAGATGGAGCTTTAACTCATACATATGACTTTTAAGTTTCAGGTGAGAGAAAAATAAAAGAGCAAGAAAAACAAGCACCAATCTTATACGGGCTGTATCCATAACTTCAGATATTATGAATGTAATGCATGGTTTATTCTCCTATTGTCAGTAAAGAAACTAGACTCTGTATGTTGCTTGTTTTCCTGTTTTTAATTGGATAGTTTGGGGGGAATGTGTTTTATTTGTGTGTGTAATGTTGTTTGAGACTCTTTGTCAAGAAACCTGTTTTATTAATAATTAAAGTTATTGTTTTTCATCTTTCCCTTGCACATATGAAGGTGTTCCCAGAATCCTACTCTAATCTGATCAGAGTAAAACCACATTGGATAACATTTTCCCTCTGATCCTCTTACATGAACTTTAGTTGTACATGCCGGATCTACTCACCACTCCACGGTATGAAGGGGGGGTGAAGCCACAGTAAACAGGGAAAAAGCAGCTGCACAGCAGAACCTGTAAAGGAACAATCCAGAAGAAAAATCGGATACCATCAGACCCTCAGTTACTACCAAAACATATGCTGTAAAATCAGATCAACACTGAAAACCTTTCAAGGACACCAACCATGTCCATTTTTGAGTGTAAGATCGGAGGTACAGGGGTCAACAATTTAATAAAGTGAGATTACAGCACGGTTTTATGCGCGAGCCAATCATATTAGTGTATGTTAATCCGAAGAGTTATATCTGTTTGCTGATTTCTTGTATTTGCCCCATATCGTATCATATGTCCTGCTCTCGTTACTCCATCGTACCTGGATGAGCTCCTCTCTGGTTTCGAACTCTGACACCAGGACGTTTTTCCCATCAGTCAGTCTGGTGAGGGACACGCAGAGCCTCCCTGACGCCCGCAGGTGAGCGTCTTCCGGAAGCTTCTCCAGCAGCGAGTCCCTGACCGTCAGCAGCAGGCTGAAGCTCGGGTGGAAAACCCCCAGAGTGTGTTTCCTGGCTTCTCTCGCCACGGTCAGGACATCAGCACAGAGCTGCTCTGAGGAGGAACATGCAGGAAAATCAGTCTTTGAATCAGTCTTTGGATATTGATAGAGTCAATCTGACTTAGAATAGCTTATTTATCCAGGGGGGAAATTAGGCTTTGTGATAGTTGCTTAATTTTTGATGTGATTTTTAATATTTACATAAACACAAGAAGTTCGTAAAAATGGGCAATAAAAGATCAAATATAATACACATACTGTATTTAAACATCGTAAAAAAGTGCAATAAAATAAGAAAAAAATATCAATATTACAAAAACATGTATATAAATAAAAATGTACACATTAAAACCATTGCAGTAATAACGTTAAACTTCAATAAAATGAACTATTTATATTGTTTTGTCATTATTTTTGTTTGGTTCTTTAGACCTTTTTCTGGATCGAAGAAGCAAAAGTTTAACCTCTCACTAAATGCATTCTGTAGGAAATGAATGCATTTTCAAGGCTTTGTTAATGATTCGTTTCTTATCTCACTGTTTTGTTCTTACATCACATTTGTATTGTATACTTTCACCTGCATTTAACTTGTGTTATTTGAATTGTTTATTTATTTGTATGTCTTTAAGTATACTGTTTCATTGTTGGAGGAGCCTGGGAATAAACATTTCGATTGCCAACAACTCAATAAGCCTTTGTTTGTTCACTTTAATATATGCATCTGCCCATACCTCCTCATTCAACAGTGTAAAGTGTTTAAATACTCTCAATGTATTCCACATATGTATATATTTCACATCCTTAATCTTTATTGTTGTTATTGTAAATATTCTTCTCTCTTTTTTGCACTATTTTATTTATCTTATTTGCACCATGTATGTGGAGTTGTTGGAGGAGCACGCGACATAAGATTTTCATTGCCAACATATACGTTGTATCTGCTGTGCATATGACAAATAAAACCTTGAAACCTTGAAACCTTGAAACCTTGACTGTATATCTATATACATTTAAGGATGTTACATGGAACATTATTTGTTTATTATTGCGTTCTTGTTTATTATGGTCATGTGTGTTTGTGAGTGAGTGACAGGTGTTGTCCCCGCTTGGCCTCTCCTTTGAACTCCATGTGACCTCTGGAGTTTGCTCAAGCTGATACATGAACTCAGTGTGTGAACAGGAAGCCAGCAGCTTCAGCGTTCACTGCCAGGTTCAACAACAGAGAAACTCCAGAGATAACAGACCAGTGAAGGAACGAAACAGCTCATACATATAGTGTGTCGCAAAACAAACATGCTATCGTATACCTCTAATGAAGTTTATAGTAAAACATACAGCTTTTATTTGTTCTTTAATATGATCATTATCCATTTACAAGATAAACATTAGCAAGTAAATAAAATCCAAGTACTGCAAGTGTGTCAATGTAAGTGCAATGCATTTCACACATAAACAATCATAATATACAAATCAAATGAAGACTAAAAACACAAACAAGCAGGTAGAGATATACAGAATTTAAATGTTTATATTTCTGTAAGGTAACTTCAATTTGTAAGAATGTAGGATAGTCATATTTCATTATAAGTTTATTGGAAAATATTATATATTTTACAGTTAGTACTTAACTTTCACTCTTAATTATTTAGTTAATAATGTCTATACTGTTTCTTATATAAATAATATAATCATCATATTGTGTTTTGATGACCAAATCTAAATACAACTACTGTGCCTCATTTATCTCCCAAATTAGGGTCAGATTTAGTTTATTTTAGACATATATAAAGGGGAAAAACACATGTTATTACAAAATGAAGTACTGTAATGGGAAATAAACTTTGAACTCAAAGCATTAGTTGATCATTATGAGACTGTGACTGTTTCACACATTTCGGAGCAAAGCAAAACAAAAAATATTGTTAATTCAGATATAATGTACATTCAAAAAAACATATATTTTATTTGTTTTATAAAAAACATTATCTTTTATTTTATAATATTTTTTCTGTAGTTTTTATATTTCTTTATATGCCAAAAATGTCTTACTGAGTTGATGGATCCATCATCATACACCAAAGCAAAGTTTCTGGTATGTGAATCAAATTTGACAATCAACTGAATTCTGATTCTGAGCCTTACATACTTTTTAAATGAAATGAATCCACGTGTCTTTTTTTGAGTCTGCATCGTGAACTCACCGATGGGAATCCCCACGGTTAGAGCTGCAGCCACCAGACACCCGGACGAGGCTCCGCAGATCTTGGAAGCTCCGTGGACGAGGCGCGGGACTCTCTGGAGGAAACAGCTCAGAGCACCCAGGTAATAAACATTCCTGAAGCCACAGCCTGCAAAGGAGATGTTCCACTCCTCGTCCCAGTCAAACATCTTCTCTGAGGATCCCATCAATCCATCATTTAATGTACCCTCTATCAGAGTTCAGCAGGTGCATTTGGACCCTCTTCAATATTCACTGAGACGTAAACATGATCTTATCACCACTACATTCCCTTTATCTGCTCTGCTTCAGTATTGCACAACCCACTCTGCTCAGATTTCAGGGATTTCGTAATAGCAAGAGTGTAAATAGGCCGACTGTTTAACATGTCACTGAATCTTGAAACTTTGCCAAAAACATGTCCCACTAAGAAAAGTGCTAATTCTGTTGGAAATGAATAACATTTTCATGAATAAAAAGAATCAAGGTTATAATCAGAGGGTCTTTTGCACAAATGTAAGGTTCTTTCATAGTTTTATTTTTATTTTTTATTAATTTAATGATTATATAGTGGCCCATACAAAATCAGTTGTACTCGGATAGGAGATACTCATTTCAACTTAATAAAAAAACAAAAAGTAATAATTTAATAGAATAATATTCTTACCAAATGAAAGAGTACATTGTAATATGTATTAAAAACTACAAACAGTGAATTTTGAATAATATTTACCATTATTTTGTGGTTGCTCAAAATGCGTCCCACATATTCGTCACCACAGATATTTATAAAAGGCAATAAAATCAGCCAACTACAAGGTCAACTACATTCCCGAGGACCCCCTTTTCAAACCTTCAGCTTTACTGTATGCTTCAAGATCACTCAAGCTCCTGTAAGTTTGCTATTTTCTATAAAACTTGTACATTTTTTATCTGACTGCTACTGTCACAACCATAACATGTCAACACCGTCTCTTTTGTATAGAAAATATTAGATTAGATTATGACATAAATGTATACTTTTTAAGACGAGGTCTGGGGTAGCCAGCAAACGAGGGGAAACAAGATGGCTTATGTGAACAACTCTTGCATGTCATGTAAAAGAGTAGGTTTTTGTCACCATCGTCAGACATCACCACCGTCAGGTTTTCTGTCTGACGGTGGTGACAAAAACCTCCAAATTGTCCTCAAGGGAGGCTAAAGTATATTTTTTAACCACAATAACAATACACTGCATGCTACTACCACCATTGATGAACCATATATATATATATACCATCGGCCTATCGCCCAATCCTAGGGGATGAGGTGTGCCTTCTCTCTTTCTAAATTCACTATTATGCCATGTTCATTTGGCTTACGTCATGGGGGATGCACATAGTGCACCTGATACCTACCTACATAGCACATAGTACACCTACAATATCCCTTGTAGGCTATGCATCTCCAATGACTAAAGCCAAATGAAAATAGCATGACAACATTTAACCAAATATATGTTAAAACAATATATTTCCACACTTGAATTTGTCATCTGGTATTGGTAAGACTACTCTGACTATACCTTATAGGAGGCTGAATTTTCACTGGGGTCAGTAAAAAGTAATATATGTCAGTGGTAACCGTCAAACCTTCAACTCTTAAGTCAAAGTGTTCAATATGTCACTCCCGCTTTAGATGAAACGCAGCTTTTATAGTAATTACACTCAACTTTGACTTCATGTATTTTAGGAAGTTATGGCTAGGCAGCAGCTATCTGTGGAGGAGAGAAGGAGAAGAAACGGGGAATATCAAATAAAGCGGAGAGAGAAAATACACAGTGAGGCAGAGTTAAAGGAGGAATACCTCAGAACGGAAAGACAAAGATGGAAGAAGAGGGTGGAGGAAGGGAAGCTAAACACTTTCTGTATTTAGAAACATTTCAGTTTATGGAAAAGAGACTAAGACGTAGTTATTCATTCATCTGTTCTTCACGTCCAATATACAGTTTATAGTCCAGTTTACAGAAGAATATTATGTATTCTTTTATGAGTAGGGGGCACTAGATGACAGTTTAAGAGGATGTCAGTGATGAATTGTACATTATTGCAACTGGTAATCACTTTATTTTTTAGCTATGATGATTTGATATTTGATGATATGGGGGTGGGGTACTTTTATTAATGATATTGCTTAATTGTACCTTAAGTTCCTTAATGAAATGTTTATCACATTTCTCACAATTGTTATTTGTTGTACCAAATTGTATAATAAAGTTGTTAAGCAAGGCATTGACTTAAGTGGTATACATTTTGGAATTGTATGTTGTAATGAGAGCACTGTCACCACCGTCAGATTAGTGTCACCACCGTCAGATTAGTGTCACCACCGTCAGAGGGAGTTTTATTGGTTTTAAATGAATATGCGTGTAATCTGTTTCTTCAGTGCTGTTGAGTTATTAAATTTGGGGGCAGCAGTGGCTCAGTCAGTAGGGACTTGGTCTTGGGACCGAAGGGTCGCCGGTTCACCTCCCGATCGGATCAAAAAAAATATGGAGTGAGCTGAGCTGGAGAGGTCCCAGTTCTCCTCCTAGGCCACTGCCGAGGTGAGCAAGGCACCTAACCTCTATCTGCTCCCTTGGCGCCGGGTACCTGGCTGCCTCTCTGCTCTGACACCTCTCCTCTGCATGTGGTTGTGTGTGCATGTATTTCCTCTGTGTGTTAATGTGTGTCAACACAACAGAGTAGAGAAAGCAATTTCCCTGTAAGTAATAAAAAAGTCTTCTAAAGTAATAGTCTCTTTTAATACAAAAATGTGTTTTTTAAGTAAAAAAACATTACTTTGTCTGTTTAAGCTAAAAGTAAACGTTGTATGATGTAAGATCTTTTAAAGGAGCACACGCGAAACAGTATAAAAAATGAGCAAAAGTGAATATTCAACATTTAACAGCATATATGTGAACTTAGAATGCCAGATAATGATTTAAAAGCTCTAAATACATATTAGACTAAATACAAATAAAAACTAAATCACTTTTTATTGTGTCTGACGGTGTTTACAAAAACAAAGCAATGACTGGAAAAACCTATTTTATGAAGAAAATACAAAATGAGGAGGTTACCGGTACATTGCTGAACAGCCAAGACCTTGGGCTATAATGAGATAACTTCAGATTTTGTAATTTCACAAACTTTTCATTTTCTAAATTATAACCTGTTTTATCCAAATTCCCAAGAATCAGTGATGTGACACAGCTTCCACAACTTTCCTTCATAACAAGGAGTGAACTGTACCTAACAGGAGGGGGAAACAGGGGTCCTTGTTACGCAAGAGGAAGGGGGGTGGGGGGGGACAGGAGGGTCTCATTCAGAGGGATTTCTCCATCTTACAGCTTCTGACACAAACACAGGTTTGGTATTTGAAGCAACTAACTGTCGTCACGAGCCCATCAGCAGATGATCATTATTTGCGATATGTTTGCAAATGTTTGTTTAGTGGTGCACCGTAACGATTACATACTAGTTGATGAGTTCAAAATTACAAATCAATAAATGAAATCTATGACCCTGGGATGTTTTAACTCTGTTCCAACAGGATCTGTGCCGTGTGTTTTGTTGTTGTCCTTATAACAGGTGAAGACCTCCATAAAACAAGTTCTTTGTCTAAATATGCTATCAAAGCTTTGGATGTGAAGATTTGGGATATTTATTATAATGTATTTTTGATTTGAAGAATAAGGATGATTAAATGAACAAAAGTGCTCAACATTCGGCACATAAAGCACTCATTTAGCATAAAGATGTTAGAAAATATATATATTTTTGCGCCAGAGGTTCAATGACAACACGGACATATTATGGCCTTGTGAAGTCCATATACCCATCCAGCTAAAACAGAGAAACAAGACGGATTGGATGGATAGATGGATAGATAGATAAAAGGACCCCTATTGCGCTCTTTTTCAACAATATATTATAGGTCTCACATATATACAAACATGTCTCTGAAGTTTTTGGCTTGAAACACCAAACAGATCATTGTCTAAAAAAGATTGGTCTAAAAAAACACAGGAGGAGGAGATTCAGGTGATAAGGTGGACGGGTGTTACCTCGGTTGGTTATTGGCCAAGGGTTGCACAACCCAAAAAACCCCAAAGGTTTCCTAATCTCTTAACCCAGAGGGGACACATATTTATGTATAGCAGACATGAAAAAGTGGATTTTGCATAAACACCACCAAGTACTTGATCTTTTTGCATTCATTTATTCAACATGTTCTTCTCTTTCAGTGCCATAATAAATTGATTTACATAATGGGCACAGAGTCACCCTGAATTTTCTGGAGGTTTGAAGTTTGCTCGGATGCAATATTTCTGATCCACCCCACAGCTCTGCCCAAACCCCACCGACTACCTGAGCTTTTAGGCGACACTGTGGCGGATATATCAAACCCGGTGGGGGTGGCAGGGGGAGTCAGAGGCAAGTGGTCCGACTCTCCATGAGGGATCCAGGGGAGGGTGAGACTGGAGGAGGGAGGGGCTATGTTTTTGTCTTCTTTCCTCTGGTTAAGGATCAGACGTTGAGGCAGGCTCGTACATCTGTGCAGGGACGACTCACTGGAGAAGAGAGTAGAGAAAAGGATCCATATTAAAAAGGAAGGAACGGATTTGGACTGCCAGTATACCACTTTTCCCCCTCAAATTGTTCACTTCTGCAACTCTTTTCAGTTTAAAAAAAGGCATTTCAATGAATTTCTTAACCAATAAAACATTTCTGAAGATCTGGACAGGATAAGTTATTATAACACTGCATACCGGTCATCGTTCTTCACCCTGTCCACCCAGGTCTGTTTGTAAATGTCTCCAGCCAGGCCGTACAGCCAGCTCATGTCCCGGGGAACATCTGGGATCCAGTCCACAAGTCTAAAGAGAAACATTAAAAGAGTTGAGTACGCTTTTATACGTGGTTCAAGAAGTAGAGTAGGAGTCCAGCATTTGGAAGGTGAGCAGGAGGCCCCCCGTTAGCACTTAAATCGAAACAGAAAGGCAGAAAGAAGTAAAGGATGGATAGAAAGAGATGCTGAGCATATTCGAGCTAATGTGTAAGGTCTAACATGTTGAATACGTTGAACCTCTGGGCTAGAGAGCAGGCAGACTCCACAGGTATGCAGGGGATCTGCAGGTACGATGTCACTTTCTTAGGCAGGTAGTCGGTCATGTGGTACAACAGACCAGCAGCAGCATGCGTCTCCCGACAGGCCTCACGAAGCACTGACACAAATACACCAAAACAACAATGTCTTTTTAACTGTCTTTTTGCCTGTAGTGTCTCTTTGGAGGATGTTCCTGCTGATTTCCACCATGTCAGCCTCCCTTCAACGTCTCGTTCTTACCTTTTCTGACGTTAACTGGCAGGTTTTCTACGAGCTGTGGATCCAGCCAGCACTGCTCTTCCTGAGGCGGTTTCAGTCCAATCTGTTGTCTTCCCTCTTCATCCTCAGCTGGCTCCTTCACCCTCAGCTCACAACAGGCAGGTTTGGGTGCGTCGGTCAGCAAACTTCTCAGGGAACAACTGTTGCTGATCACATCTGTGATGGGCATTTAAATAGAGATGCGTAAAAGATATTTAAAGAGTCAAAAGGCTTTATTGTTGAATAAACATTATCTTAGATCCCAGGTTCCTTCAACAGTGCAACAGCAATATATCTTAGACATAAAAACACCTTAAAATAGTGCAAGAAGAAATAAAAATAGGTCTCCTCATTCCCAGCATCTGTTTTTACAATAAATACATCAGCATATTAATATCCTTACTGTTCTCTTGTAAGAAGCGGAGAGCGTCTATGTAGCCGTTGTGGCAGATTTCAGCCATTACCTGTAATATCCAAGAGCTGGTGGGTGACGATGCAAGATTAAATAACCCAAAATAATCCATTTTCTTTCTTAGTATGCTGTTCATTTAAGGTTGCAAAAATCACTTTGTGCCGGCAGAGGACAGAAAGGAGTAAATGTGAGTCAAAAAGTATGTCTCAACCAGGACAACACACTTTATTTTAGAGGACAAAAAGCGACTCTTAGCAGCCTGTATGTGTGGATACAGATTACTGCTCTTATTTCTGTTTGATTTTAGTCTACAGGAATTATGTTCTGCTTTTATTTCATCTCTAACATCTGCTATTGTTTTTTTTTTTATCCTTGCTTATAGATGTTTGTTTTTATCTTTTGCTCTCAAGCATTTTTATCTGGTTAAGAGCTTATTCATTTTTGAAAGTGCAATATAATATGGTTATGTTATTTGTTGTTTGCTGCTTTAAAAAGGATGATCAATTACTTTGTCTTGCTTCATTCCTTCTAAAGAAACAATAAAGGATGTTTATACCATAACCTGTGTGCCTAAAAAGGCTGTCAGTAGTATGAAATATACAGTACGTGATTTATAGGAACAACGTTTCTTTTAAAGTTTGCTTTAAAGATTGCATTTAAAGGGGCGGAAGAAAGAAAGAAGAGTACCACCTCATCATACATTGTTTAACAATAATAAACTAGAATAATTCTGAATCTAATTTAAACTTTTAAAATGGGGAAGGAATCAAATGAAAAGGCTTCACACCACTGCAGCGTCTGACAGCTCACCTCGGGCTGCGGGGGGAAGAAGGTGCTCTTCAGTCTGTAGATGTTCTCCGAGTTCAGCTGGAAGCTGACATTGTTGAAGCGAACCTCATGGATATTGAAGGGGCTTCCTCGAGGGCAGAGGTCGCTCTCCCCGGCGAACGCAGAGATCGTGATCGTGTTTTTCATGTGACACTGAGGCAGGTTGTCACTGGCGGCGCCGTCCACGTAATGCTGAAGGGAAAGGAGGATGATCAGTGAATAGAGCTAGAATTGTTTAGTCCTGTTGGTCTTTGCCTTTTGGTGTTCATAAAATATTTTCAAAGGTTTATAAAGAAATGTCATTAATAGATATAACCCCCAAGCCCCCCCCCCCTCCTTTTTACAATTTTTGTTAGGCATCCAGTTCCTTTATTTTAGGAACAGAATTTAAATGGAAAGACAGAGTTGATCAAATGCAGCAAATAGTCCCGTGCTGGATTTGAGCCAGGTCCTCCGCTTGGGGTCCTACACACAGTGTCAAAAAAACTGCTGATTTTGTATTTTGTGTTTTTAACATTTTGATTTAGTTGTATTATTATTTCGTATTATTGCAGGGGCTTGTGTTTTGAATCAGCTTGCTGTTCACTCACCACTCCACGGTAAGTAGGAGGAATCACACCACAGTAGAGAGGGACAAAGCAGCTGCATACAAGGGCCTGGAAAAGATGGACAAATTGTTCACAGAAACACAAACACAAAAGTTTGTACAGAAACAAAGTATTCTTAAACTAACAGAAATGTATGTTTTTGAATTTAAATGGAAATAGGAAGGGCTGGTTAAAAATTAAAGAGAAAAACAATGACATCAGAAATGAAGGCAAAGGAAATCACTCCTCCAGTTCTGGTGAAGGAGGTTACAGCCCTACACAAAATCCTCCTACATTTCCTCAATATAATCTGTCAAGTCAGCCTTTCACAACCTCAAAAGTACAAAAACAGTAGTCACCATATCAACATATTTCTACTTTTCATTTGGCCACATTTCATTTTGACATTTAAGACCTAACATCAGAAGAGATTACTCTGGACAACAGGGTCAGTTTAACTCCTTGACTGTAATGTATACCTGAATGACCTCCTCTCTGCTGTCAAACTCCGACACCAGGACGTTCTTCCCGTCTGAAACTCTGGTCAGGGACACGCAGAGTTTCCCAGATGCTCTGAGGTGGGCGTCTTCTGGAAGGCTCCCCTCCAGAGAGTCCCGTACAATCTGCACCAGGTTGAAGGCTGGGTGCAGAGGGCCCAGCTGGTGCTTCCTGCACTCCTTGGCCATGAACATCAGCTGAGCACAGCACTTCTCTGCACAGAGGACCACAGTAATCACAATGCATACATGATAGAGATGCTGAACTTGAAAACTATGATTTGTTTGTGTTCTGTTTACAAAACTAGATCAAGGATTTACTCATTTGTATTATTAGGAATATTAGGAATTAAATGTATGCTAAACTGTGTGACATATCATATGGGCAGTAATGCGAATTTAACATTCTTGATTTTAGCTTGCTTTTTTGCTGCTTTAACAGCACATGACCCGTACTTCAGAACTACTAAAAGGCTTTCCCCGTCTCAGCTTACTTGCATGAATTAGTTTAGAAACATACAGACTTGGTTCTTATTTCTGTTCTCAACAATACTTTGGTTTTTACTGACAAATTCTTCAAGGTATTACACACTGTTCTATATTATCTAGAAATAATATTTGAAATATGTTTGCTGCTCTGTCCTAATAAGATGAAATTGGAGACAAATTTGATCACTGTAGTTAAAACAGTGATCCCTCATAAAAGTGGACATAATTAATGTTTCCTGGAGGAGACAGACACATAACCTGGAAATAAGAGCAGGAAGTGTGGGATATGCAAATGTGATTTTTTGTGCATTTGATCTAAACCGAATTTTATGACGAGATGTAATTATCTAAATGACATCTTCAAATGTATTTTATTCAACCCAGGACGTTTGCTAATTTCCAACGTAGGGTTAAATTGCACTTTTTTGAATGGACTTTGGTCTGTGGAGATGGGAGTGGCCTTCTGCTCACCTATGGGGGATCCAATAGCGAGAACAGCCGCCATCAAAGCACCTGCAGAGGCTCCATAAATCTTAGAGGAGTGTAGTATGAACCGAGGGTAATGTTCAAGCAAACAACTGCTGGCTCCAACATAATAAATCCCCATAAAACCGCATCCTGCAAAGGAGATGCTCCAGTCTTCCTCAAAATCCAACATGTTCTTACTCCAGCAACAACAGCTAAGACTGTAGTTTGCAAATCCACCAAACTAGTGGAAATCTCAATTAGTTGAAAAGTAAAATGATGGGGATCAATGTTGACCAACTGCCAGGTCAATTGAACCTGCACACAGCTTCCAAAGATAATGAAGATAACAAACTAATTTCATGTGATTAAGAACTCTCTTTCTATTGGCTGGAAAAGGTCACATGACAGCGAGATCGAAACCCCTGCAGTGTCTTTTCAGAACTGGAGCGTAAATCGCGGTGTTGTTATCCGGCAACTCGTTTATTCTTTTAGATATACGTTTTTAAAATGAGTATTCCTGTAGTGGACTTCGGTGCATACAGCCTGAGTGAGAAGCATGTTGGTGAGGAGCAGATGCGCAGCTTGAGCAAAGAGCTGGACACTGCTTTCACTGAAGTGGGGTTTGTGTTCCTGCAGAACACTGGGATCCCCCAGGAGGAGGTGAGAGAAACAAACATGACAGTTAGTTTTGCTTGTTGCGGTGTTGGAAATGTTTTCAAGGAAGTAGTACCACCATGTAAAAGTCCTGCAGACAAAACCTGACTGAAGTACAGTGGTGGAAAGTCACTAAGTACATTTACACTTTTTTGTACTTTACTTTAGTGTTTCCATTTAATGGCTACATGATATGCTGATATGGTTTATTGCAGCACTGCACTACTAATCTAAACAGTATTTCTAAATCTAGTACTAAAATACTCTTACATGTATAAAAACAGGATCAATTAATAACCTTAATAATATAACACTCCATTCTGCATAACGAACTGCTTTTGCTTTTGATTAGGGATGCCGATACCGATGTTAAGAATAACATTTTTGCCGATACTGATGTTTTACTATGTAACCTGTAATGGTAGCACAATGCAGACTAAGGCAGCCTATCCCTTTTAAGAGAGAGAGAGAGTGGGGGATACGTGAGTGCATGTGTAAGCGCGAGAGAGAGGTTGAGCGAGCCATAGTAAGTTTGTGGAAGTTAACGGGAGTAGCACCAAGTATAACAAAGTCACAAATATATACGACGGCCTCCCAAGAACACTGAAGAATGGATGTAATTTACCGACCCTCCAGACACCCGTCCTGCAGCATGCGCAGCGTGCAGCCCCCCCCCCCCCCCGAATGACTTTAAAGTTACGGCAGACCTACAGTCACTGTTTAATCCTTTAAAATGATGCCCTGGCTTCAGATATAGTCCGTCAGATTTAAAAACAACGACGCTAATGCGACTTCTCCCCATCACGTAGCAAAGCATAAACATCGGCGACTGCCATCGGTGATGTCACCTTATTTGACCGATGTGCCGATGGCGGTAAATAGGATGTATCGGTGCATCCCTACTTTTGATTCAAGTACATTTACTACATCTAACATCCACTAACACTGCTTTAGTTTGCAGTACATGTGGTTTGTGGATGTATTTTAACAGAAGTCATCATTTCTCTGCTGCAGACTTTTAAAGTTGTGCTTATTTTAAATACTTGACACCTGCCTACTATTGGGTAACTAAGTCTACAACAATGCATCATATTATATAAATTCACTTTGGGAGGATGCATCTTCAAACTGATCTAATAATGTTTTTAAATGGCTTAATTTGGGGAATTAATAAATGTTAACTTACAAAGGAACACATCACCCTGCAGCCAGTTTATAAAAACACTTTAGATCAAAATGACCACTTATGGAGAGAAATGGTTTTCACTGGAAATTTTTCACAAATAACATAAGCTAAGTAAAAAAAAGTACAATATCTGTCCCTGAGATGTAGTGAAGTAGAGGTATAATGCTCCCTAAAATGGAAATACTCAAGTAAAGTAACTCGCGTTTGTTCTAGAAGAGCGATATGTATTTTCTCCATGTGTGTTTGGATAGGTGGATCGTGTTATGGCCATATCCAAGACCTTCTTCCTGCAGCCAGATGAGCAGAAACAACCCTTCAGCAGGAAGAGCTTTGCTGGGAATCCTAACCACGGCTGGGTGTCTTTTGGGATTGAGAGGTGGGATTCATAAATGGTATCAACACTCTTTCTTACCTGCACAGTTTGCTTGTTTTTACAATAAATAAAAACTGTTTTTCAGGTTGAATCCAAGCCGCCCTGGAGACCTAAAGGAAGCATTCAACATTACCTCACTTCAGCCTGACATTGTAACCACTCACTGTCAAATATTAATATTTTTCAAAGATTACCTCGGGACCAGTTTTATGATCACTAACCCAGATAAGATCCCATTTTGTCATCTATTGTTTTGGAAGTTTGCCTTATAAATGTTCGATTAAAATCAGAAAGGTATGTTCTATTGCTGCCAGATTATAAGAAATATCTGCCAATAACATATCCCACTATTGATTTAACAAGCATGTGGGAAACAGGAACAGAAATGCCAGTTGTTTGAAATAAATTTGAGTAATTGTAGAAACAGTTTCCCTATTCCTTGTTCAGAAGAGAGCAGAATCAAATCAATTTTAATTTATATCACCCAATCAGGACCTTTACAATCTACTGGGAGAGAAACAACTGAGAATATTTCGTAAGGGTCCTGATCAGTCCTCAATTATCTGCATATCCAAACAGATAAATAGATTTGTTAACATTCAAATACCAATAAAGCTGTCAGCCCCTGAAGTCCAGTATCATTCAGGCTCTAATCTTATTCTCTCCTGCTGCAGAAATGGCCATCAGATGCTGCAAAAGGCTTTAGGGAGATCCAGACGTCTTTCTTCCAGCGCTGCAAAGAGCTGAGTCTGCGGGTGCTGAGGGTGATGGCTGTCAGTCTGGGTCTGGACCCCGAGGTGTTCCTCAGTGCGCACAGATTCATAGGAGGTCTGTACGCTCACTGTTGTCACTAAAGAGTGTTGTATTGTTGATCGGGTTCAAGCTGAAGAAGTCAATGGTTAACGTCAGTGTGACAACTCTGAAAATATAGATAATTACAGCACGGAATATTAAGCCGAATGCACCAGGCAGGTCTACACTCTTAACACTCTTGTTGTTTCTCCTCCAGAGGAAGGGAATTGTACCACACTGCGGTCTCTGTACTACCCTCCAGTAAAGCAGGAGGAGGTGAAGGAGGGTCAGCTGCGGTGTGGAGAACATTCAGACTACGGCTCCATCACCCTGCTGTTCAATAGCTCTGGGGGTCTGCAGGTAACACCAGATGCACCGGTCGGGATGCAAGACAAAAGACGAACTACAATTTAAAATTTAAAATGACAGAATTGGTCTTTTGTTTCTGTTAGAGTTCCTACTATGCTTTTTGGACTCCTTTGTTTACTTCTGTGACTCACCATGTAACACTCGCGCTTCTATTAGCTAGTGCTCCAACATATTGTACTTTGTAGGCTAAGGGGCGGGACATCTCTAAGGGGTTGACCAATCACACAGAGCCAGCCAGCTAACCAATCAAAGCACACTGGGCTCTGGTTTCAGACAGAGGGTGAAAAGAGAGGCAGTATAAGAAAAACAAAGAGCTTTTTAATCATTAAAGCATGCAGACATGTTACAGTAGAGGCACTACATACAAATATGAACCTGAAAATGAGAATCCTCCTTAAAAGAAGGCAGGTAATCAAACCCACATTTGTTAACCTCCAGGTGCGTCAACGATCAGGAGAATTCATCTGTGCTCCTGCCGTCCCCGGAGCCATCCTGGTTAACATCGCTGACCTGATGCAGCGCTGGACCAGCGATCACTTTGTCTCTGTGGTGAGTTAGGAGGAACTTTTGGAGGAAATATATCCTATATCATAATGGGAAATAAAGCTTTGGATTTGGTTTTACTACATCATAATAATTAAAGAAAGGACATAATGGTGAGGTAACAAATGTACTCAGTTAGTAAGCTTAAATATATACATACAAATACATTTTACTCTACTTGAGCATTTGTAATTTTTACATTACCTTTCAGACTTTGATGACTTGTTACAAATCTGAAAACCCGGCTGTATCTTTGTAGTATTTTACCAAATCCTTGTTAAAGTATGACTTATAAAAAAAAACAATGCCACAGGAACAAATAAATGCTTAAGTTCTGACACCGAAATACAACATACAGCTCTGGAAAAAATTAAGAGACCACTCCAAATGTTTCTTAAATCTTAATCCCTACATGTACTGTATTGCAGCCAGTCCAGTGTCTGTTGAATTACAACACAGTGTCAGTAGTTTATGGAATACAATAAAAAAAACTAATTATAATAATTTAACTCAAAGACACACCTATAAATAACAAAACAAGATGTATTCTGGGGCTGTATATCATATAATAAATCTGATTGGTGTTGACCCCTCTCTCAGCGGCACAGAGTGTTGCTGCCTCCTGTTGGAGACCACAGCACCCGTCAGTCTCTGGCCTTCTTCGTGCAGCCGGACGACGAGGCTCTGATCTGCTGCTGCGACGGCTCCAACAAATACCCTCCGGTGACAGGAGGGGGATACATCGAGGAGCGCTTTAAAGCCTCATATGGACAAAACTGAACCTCAGAATCACTTCATTCATGCACAACTGTTGATACACACTTGGGAAGTCTTTCACCGTGTTCTATCAGCACATGTTTCTACATTTTGGATATAATTGTACTTTCAAGATAAATGTGTATGATTGAAGAAAGTGACACAAACCTCAAACGTGCAACATCATTCATTTTATTGTCCACATTCAAACCTTGTACTACAGATTCATTCATTCTTCACACATGATGTCGGGAGGTGGACAGATTTGACAGCTTTCTGGAAAATACAGAACTCAATTGCTCAAAAAATAAACAATCATTTCTCTTTGAGTCGTTATTTCTATCTCTGATTTGTCGTATGAACCTATGATCAACGCAATTTTGACCCTGTAACATGCTCTTTATGGAGGTATTTTATATTCCCCATCTACTATGACAAAATGTAACCTGCTGAGTAACAGAAGTGGAGAGAATAAATAAATTAAAACGTATTTATCAGGAAAAATGCCACAGATTCACAGACACAACTCAGTGTAAACAGACACTTCAGAATCCATACAATCGTCTCTAACACCCAAAAAAATGATCTTCAATTAAAAGATTCAAATATATGTAAAGATATCTGTAAACTAAAGAGACTTTCTTCAATCATCCGGTCCATAGGATATATGAAAGGAATACACTTTGAAAAATAAAAACTCTAAGAAGGATTTTTTTAGCTTCATGTGCAAGAGCGTCACACGAAAGGAAACAACAAGGAGGATTGTGGGTAACGGGAGCAGACTGGAGTCCTCTTACAGCTTGTATATTTTAAAAAATGGACAGTGATCCGACTAACAGGGAGTCTAAGGTTTACACTAAGATACATGATCACATTTGGAAGCAGGAAACAAACAAATTCAGGAAAGTAGTTAAAGAAAGAACGATATTTGGGTCCAAAAATGTCTGCTTTGTGTAATTCTAAATGAGAAATGTAAATAAGAGTATAGACTCTTTGGGCAGCAGCGCTACATAAAATTTAAAGTTTTCAACATTCATTTTTTATGCATCAATCAGCTCTCTTTTATGAAATAAATAAACCCTCTTCAAAGTATTTCCTCAGAGAGGCAGAATCAGTGATAATGAATTACAGTGCGCACTAAACAAAACATTCACTTTCAGCTCAGCTCAACCCCCCCCCCCCCCCAAGCCCAAAGCACTTCCCATGGAGAACAGTCATGCTGTGATTATTGACAAAAACAAAAGGGTGGATTGTCCACAGGGAGAACTGGACCAGCTCCACATTTCGGATTGATGCAGCTACAGCAGGCATAACGCACCGCCGCACAAAATCTGAAAAATCTGATTCTCTTATGTGCACTCATTGTTGAGACATATCTTCATCAAGTGGTGTTTTCAAAAATAAAAAAAAACTGAACATTTTAATCATTACAAAAATGGGGCATCATTACAAGGTGAACACACACACTCTCACACACACACACACACACACACACTCGCTCGCTCACTGGCAGCACACAGAGGGTAGAGCCTGCTAAGAGTGTCCTGGCACTGGGACATCGGGGCGCAGAGGGTGACTGTTTCCTGGTACGACTGGTGGGGCTCCACCTGCAGCTACAGCAGCGCCCGGCTCTGCAACACAGAGTCACACGTTAATGAACAGCAAGCTGATGATGAAACTGCAAATAATGACAAGTTTTCTTTGCCTATTTGCTTTTTTTGGCAATGGAAGCTTTTTTTTGTTTACTGGGAGTTCAGAGGTTCATTTCCTTATTACATTTGAGCTCTTTAAAAGGCACTTCAATGTCGGATAGCACTCTCTGGCCCTCTGAATAACAAGATAGTTTAACAAGATAGCCCAAAATATATCTGCCTTTTCTCCCAATCATTGAATTGATACTTACGTTTGACCTCAGCTTTTATCCTTTCCATTTCTTCTACTGCCTGAGAAGATAAAAACAGGATAGAACATGTTAGAGAATCACAGAATAAGTAAGGTTTGCTCAGTTTAGCAAAGGAACTAATCAGTATAATAACTGCACATTGAGTTACAGTTTGCAGTGTCCTAATATCTCTTGATTTATGACAGAAAATAGCAGTTATTTGGTCATGTTTGCCTCAACCTGCCCTCAGCAAATCTTTCCACAGCCAACAAATCATGCATATCATCTATTGTAAATGATTAAATCACTGGAACTGGATGTTACTCCATGTACTGCACCTGTTGTGCATCTGCGGGAAGACTTACTGATTCCTGACTTAATTTCACTTGTAAATATTTGTTCAGCTCACCTGCTGCAGCCCCAGCTTCTGAGCACTGAGTTCTTCCTGTTTCCTCTCCAGCTCCTCCCTCTGTTTCTGCAGCTCCACAGACTTCTGGTTGATGTCATTCTCCTCGTTGACCAGATGCTGTTCATACTCCCTCATCTCCTCCTCTGTGTAAAGCGGGTTTTGATCCAAAGTCTGTGGAGACCAGGAGGGGATTATACACCGGTGTGAATTTAATAAATACTGGGATGAATTGTTGATGATGTTCTATAAAATAAAGCTCTTACCTCCCACTCGTCTTTTTCCAAGAACTCCTCTTTCTGAGTGGCAGCCATGAACTCGCTCAGTGACACGAGTCTGTCTTTGTTGATGTCCACCTAAATAAACAACAACACGTTAAGCTGCTTTAGTCAATATTAGGGAGAAGCAATGGTCTTTAAAATGAATAATGACAACTCAGGTGAAATCCGAGACACTAATGCTCTCAATTCAGCACTTATTGGATGGAGAATGTATATTTTCACAGTAATGTGACGTTTAAATATGGATTAATCATCAAATAGTTAAAGATTTTTAACAAAGACATAATATCTCAAACACTAATACTGCCCTTTTGACCAAATATGGAAGGGGCAATGAGCTTCAAACTGTGTCCTGGAGCTGAATAGGAAAACTTCAGATAGAAAAAGTCTGAATGTTTCACTGACTGTATTCAAAGGATGCCCGTATCGTTGTGTGGCCCGATCAAGGCTGATGATTGCTGTATGAATAACAAAACTGAATATCTGTCCCTGTGGCGGCTCACCTCATTCATTACGTGCTCTCTCATTCGCAGCCTCTCTTCCTCCATCTCCACCATGTCGTCTTCCTCATTCTCTGGGTTGTACACCTTCTCCAGCTTGGAGACACAAACACATTTTACCTCGGAACTTGCCAAACAAAGGTTGTACGACAAAGAACATCAAAATAAATACCTCTTTCGTGAAGAGAGCTTCAAGCTCGCTCTCATCGAAGAAGCCATCTCCGTTAGTGTCTGCAACACAAAAGTGACTAATGAACACATGATTTCCTCTGAACTCCTTTTTTAAAAAGCATAGAAGTAAGTCACAAGTCACATCAGATTGATATATTGAACAGTAGCTGCATAATTATGAGACATAACAGTGGGATCCTCTGATAACTGTAAATGGTTCTTGGTGTTTTGGACACATATGGTCTGTGGTTACCGTGCATTTTGAAGAAGGTCTTGGGATCAAAGTTGTCTGGGTCCATTCCATCAGTCTCCTGCCACACCTCCTTCAACTGGTCTTCACTGCCCTGCACACCACACACACACACACACACACACACACACACACACACACACACACACACACACACACACACACACACACACACACACACACCATAGAAGTGTTACATTCTTCTTTAAGCACATCCCCTCACAGCGTGTCCCTCAAGGTTTCTCCTCCTTCTTTGAAATGATATTTTACGGTATGTTTTTTCAGCCAACCATCCCATGGCTTTTTACTGATAATTAAACGTGCTCCTGTTTTTATACATAAATTCAAGGCGTGATCCTTGAAATTCAAATGATCATCTAGTAACTGGTGAAAGGAAGAGGAAGCATTTTTACTCCTACATTGAAATAAGGTGTGTACTACTGGGGTAAGATAGGTTATATAGCAGTGCTTCATTTCTCAAATAAATGACAATATAAATGTAGTGAGTACAAGTGCCATTAAATGGAATTATTACGAAGTCTGTCTAAATTGTACTCATTGATTTTGTGAATGTACTCAGTTATATCCCACCACTGGCATTATCTAACTTCCTTACAGCAGAGCCTTACCGGATGGTTCACTTTTGCGTGATCAGCGTGTTTCTTCCTCAGCTCCTCGTAGTGCTGCTCCTCCTGCTTGCGAGTCTCCTCGTTCATGGTCTTCAGACGTTCCTTTCTCTCGTGCTCCTTCATCATCTCGTACCTCTTGAACTCATCGTGGCGGTCCTTATCGAAGTTCTCCAGGTCTTTAGTCGCCTACCGATGAAATGAAAGAGTACATTTATGACATGCGTCTGATCGTAAGGCCAGTGAAAAAACTGACACCCATCACACATGACAGGAAAAACTGCCCTCTCAAACTCTCTCCAACATAAGGACATAAATATGTGAATGCCTCAAATGTAGCTGACAGGATCAGACCTGAGAATCCCAGCTTCGTGTGCACACCTGTTATTCGTGTCGTCCATCCTAATTATAGCAATAGCATGAGGCAAACTGTGATTATAGGTATGACTGCAATGCATTTACAGACTGTATACTGTAAGCAGCAGCACTACAGTATCCACACACAGTGCAGGGGGAACACTCAGCCTGAGGTAAACTGTCTTATCTATCCAAAGAATAAACTCTCCCTCAAACTATATGAAGAAATCTGCTGGATAACAAGAGTGTGTGAGGCTGCCGTGTGTGTCTGTTGGACACTGTGGTGCAACTTTACCATATTTGCGCTACTGCAGCAGCAAATACGCTCTGAGACCACAACCAGATTGCTCTGAAATGAGTCATAGCTTTATTTTGGCTGAGCTTGATGTTTACTACAAGCACACATCACATCTGGGAATGATGCTTCTTGAGGATGGAGTTACTGATTGTTTTGCCCTCTTTATCTTTTTTCTATTTATGTGATAGAAAATGACAATCACCATCGCGGGTCATTTTACGTTTGGTTGTTGAAAGCTTTTAGGTTTTATGTATCTACAGACTGATCCCAACAAACAGCAATGAACAAGTTTTAAAACTCATTTATATGATTATTTGTATGTTACTCGAGAAGCTGCCACTGTGACAGCTGCAGAAACATCCTCGATAAAAAGAGTCAGACCTACTACAGGAATGGTCTATTTGATGAACAGTACTCAGATGTTTCAGGTGTTCTGTACCGATTGGATGAGCTGGTCCAGGTCCTCCACCTCGAAGGTGTTGGGGTTCTGGTGGCTGAGGTGCTCAAACTGCTTCAGCAGAACCTGGTGGTCCACTGTCCGGCCTGCAAGGAGGGAATAATGAACGATTGAATTAACGATAAAAGATCCAGGGTTGGTGTGATATAACTCTTGGAGCAAAGAACTGGAGAGAGTATGCCAAACATCAAACGTTCCATCAGTAAGCAGAACCAGTTGTTACGTTTATTGCAGAGAAGAAAGCTCTAGAAGACCGCAGTCAGATAACATCTACTCTCTGACATAGTACATTTAATCCTATCATTATCTGATGGAGAGAGTTTTTATAACCTTGGTTCATGCACATACAGAAGTAAGAAAGAGGTCATCTCTTAACACAAGCACCAGCTAATCTCCATACACTACTATGCCTTAGCCCCAAAGCCAAATGCCTGCTGCCTGTATAGACACAGAAACATGAACTGAGGCAATAAGGAGAATAAATAGCATACAGCTATTTAAATACCTCACTATCAGTAGGAACCTAAAATAAGAATCACATGTATTATTTATTTCAGACTTCATAAAGAGTGAGTGTGTCCTAGCAACTTCTTTTTCATGATCTTTCTGCTGACCTTTTGTGCTTCAGTTCTCTGGAACACAGCTGCACAAGCACTGGCTTTGTTTACTTAAGTTTCAGCTGAAATGTTCACAAAACAAACCAGTAAAACAAGAATAGATGTATGTATTTCTAGCTATAATGAGCAGAGGTCTTTGTATAAGTATGTGGGATGTAACTTCAGGCTTATGTTCCACCACATTTAAACTCACTTCATAGAACTGGCCAATACAAGTTATTGTTAGCTGAGGTATTACATTGTGTTCCTCTTTCTAAGACTCGCATCCTGTCATCAATGACACTGAAGTTTATAGTATTACAAAACGTGTTAAGCAACTTCAGAAAACACAAGTTTGTAAGGGACACATCCGCTGGACGTGCAGGCGACTCACCGCTCCCCCCCTGAATGTCGTGTTTGACTTTGATGAGCATCCGCAGCCGGTTCATCTCCTCCCTCTTCAGCTCGTCCAGCTTCGTACGAAAATTGTGTTGGACAAAGTTCAGCTCTTTGGCAAGTTTGCCTTGCTGCAAGAAGAAAATCAACACACCACGGTTCAATACGAAATGTTCATGTCAACAAAGAGCTTGCAAAATAACGGCATGTTCAGTGAGTGTGCGTACCTTGATGTCATCCATGTCGGCATTTTTGAGCTTTTCTTTAAAGTGAGGGTCTTTCTCCAGGAACTCGATGACTTCCCTGAGGTAGCGGTCGTAGTGAAGCCCAGTCTCCTGGAGCAAAAACCAAAGCACACATCAGTGTTTGTTGGTAGAGGACTAAAAGCTAAAATGACCTTGTTAATATCTAACCTGACTACCGGCCATCATGGAAACTCTTGTGTCAATTCACTCTTGCTAATGAGCGGGGCTAACCTAATTCAAGCTGCTAATGTACTTTGTTTGTTTTGTGCAGTTACTCTAAAATACACTGACAACCTTTAACCCAGAGGAAATCTGCTTTGCATGTGAAACAGCCGTGTGAGATACTGTAAGCCAAAACTCCTTCCCTCCTTTACATGACTACGGTGTGTTTTGTGTAATTAAATGTAAGTCCACATGATTCACAGCTAGGGATTGGACATCATAGGATTTTACAGCTGATAAAACACTACCAATAATATCAGGACAGAGGATTGATTGAACACATCCTTAGATGCAATCATTATGGGCAAGATCATTTTGAGAGGAAATGTTCATATTGTCCCATGCATACTCACAGCACTCTGTGGGGGATCCAGTTCCTGCACCGGAGGCTTTTCTTTGGACCTGTCGACACTGATGGGCACTGACTGGATACACAGCCACAAACTCAGCAGAACCAGCCCACAGTGGACCACAGAGTTACCCCTCACCATCTGGTTAGGTAAAAACAAATAAAGAGAAACAACAGTTTGCTGCTGCATTTTAAAAAGCAAAATAACTATGTACATCCTACGGTGACTTTTATCCTTGTATTTTATAGACTACCTCTCTATATCAGCTTGATCTTATTGCTATTATCTTGACTCTTTGTGTATGTATTTAAATCTAATTGTGTTCCTGGTCCATGTCTTTATGCTTGCCATGCCTGAATTGATTAGATAATATATTGTGTAATGTTACATGAATGAGCTTTTGAAAATTGTACTGGAAATGTTCTCAGGCTCAAATGTCTTACGAGTGCAGTGTGGTCAGGTGCACAATCCTTACAACAGAAAACACCCTGAGTTTCTCAAATTTCCTGTTAACAATATAGGATTATGCAAATTAGCCTTAATCTCAAAAGCTACGAGCCTAGAGGACTGTGCAACACACGTGTTTAGTGGATAAAGACACAGCAAGCTTACTTAAAAAATATATTCCTCTACCATAAGCTTATAAATTGAAAAAGCAACTCACATTTATTGGATAACGAACAAGCTAACAGTGTCATTCAGAAAACAGGTTGTCTGGGGAAGATGCATGGCTAGTTAATTCATTATCCTATGGCTGTATAAAACCTAGAAAGAAGCCTCAGTATACGTAGTAAATGTCAATGATGAATAACAAGATATTAACACTTACTTCGACCTCTTCTTTTTCAGTCTTTGCCGCGCTTTTATCGTTTAGTTTCCAGCTTCACTCGAGCTTGTTTACAGATGTCATCCACCACCGAGCTTTCCTATGCTACAACCTACAGGAAAAAAGGTTACGTTCACCATGGCAACGCCCCGCCTTCTACGTTCCTGATTGGCTAGAGAAAGTACACTTTGTTTGTAAAACAGTCGCGTTGAGAGCGGATTGGGCGTTTGATCTGTCAGTCAAAGTGTCTCAAACTGGCAACCCGTGGCTTAAGGTGCGTTGAGCCAAACTGCAAACTGTACGTGGCGTTCAGACAGGGCGGAGTTAATGCTTGATTTAAGAAAAAAAAAACACATATTTTGAAACTGGATTACTCATAGTTCATTATAATGTGTGTGTCTGATTGGGACACCACAGCATTTATGTTCAGTACAAATCAAAAATAAGACAATGATGTATTACATAATAGGATAACAGTCCATCTTAATGTTGACACTTTTGTGTTTCTCCATATTCCAAACTATTATTTCTTTTAAAGTTATGAACCAGAATCGTTTTAATGAATTTTCCTTGTTTATTTTATTTTATACATGCATGTAAACATGAACTATAAATCTAACTTCCGAAAAAACACAAAACATAGAAACATTGATTAAAATACCATATTATTATATTTTTAAGATTTTACTTATGTACTCTCAAGTAGGTAAGACTTTTACTTGTACCAGAATATTAAAACACTTTGTATTACTTCTTTTACTTAACCTATTGTTATTCACTATGGACAATTTCGTCTTTTAATTCTTAATTAATCAATCAAATTGTGCCTGTGCATATAGCATACTACTTGTCAAGTGTGTGTGGGTTTAAAATAAATAATTGTGGAAGTGAAAACTCAACTCTCCTATAATAAGTTGATAATAAACTGCTATAGCCAAAATACAGACACTATTCTTTGATACACAAACAAGTTACATGTTTTTCTGTGGGGGATTTTTTCATTCAAAACAAACAAACAAACAAACAATATTATAGCATATGTAAATGTATGTAAACAAACTAGAAAGGGTTCAAATTCTGAACACATCTGGATATTTGGCCGTTTTAAGCAGGACTGATGTGGATTAAAATACATTGACTAAGTAAAAGTGAAAAATATTAACAATATTAAATAATATTGTTAAACCCTGGGATTTTTTCTGAAATAAGACAAGGGTGATGGACATTTCTCAGTTCTTATTCTATCACTAGTAGTGTTGTAAATGTTGCAATACTGCTTAAAACATGCTGAACTTGCCCTGACCTCTTCTGTGTATCCCTTCAGAATTCACAGCAATAACTACATTTCGACACTGACTCCTTTATTCCACACGATGGCATTGCTTTCCTATTTACCGTTGAGTAAAGGGACCAGCAATCCAACCAAAATCCATCCAACCACCTCAACAGGAACTGACGTCTCCTTGGTGCAAGTGGATGGAAAAAATGCAGCTGCAAGAAAAATGGCTCCAAACACCACACCGCTAAAAGGTGAGAAATTGATGTTTGTACAGTAAATGTAATGCGTGTTAAAGTTGTATCGTCAAGTTGCTTTTAATCGGTGGTTAAGGCTCCGTAGCATCTGTCTGTTTCCCGTGTGACAAACCTTACATTTCCTCCTTGTTGTGGGCACTTGGCAGGACCACAGCAGTTGCCTTGGTACTTTTAAATTATAAATCACTGTCTGTTAAAGTACGAAGCAAGCATGTAACCTATTATTGTTACGTTGCTGGGGTTAGTTTGTCTTTACGTTTCTGTGAACGATGCGTGTTTTATGCGTACGGTTTTGTTGGGGTAAGCGGCTAACTTAGTATCCAACAAAGTTAAAGTTCCAACCATGGATGTATAAAGAGAACGGCATACAGTGTTGGAGGCGGGACCCCGTTCATTCCTATGGAAGTTCATCAGTGATGCATGGAGCCAGAATAACCTGAGGAAAAGTACCCGTATGTGGGCCCATAGAGCATGCGCAGTTGTGTTTTCCTTACGCCCCGCCTCCGATCTCCCGCTCTGCTCAGTCAAATGAATGGAGAGAAAATAACTCTGGATTCAGCTTATCACGCATTTAGCTACTTTTAGAACCTAATGATTTAAGTAGGGACTTTTAAAGTGTTCTTTCTGGGTATTTTATTTAGATAAAAAAGACATCTCTTTCCCAATGTAAGTCAATTGGGAAAAAAGTATGTTTGGGCACAATGACGTCACGGAAGTTGTAGTATCACCGTTTGGCCACTACGACAGTTTGCTTCAACGGCCGGTGCACTTCCTGGGGTTCCAACCGATATCAAAAGTATCAATAAGTGGCATTTGATCGGGATAGCCAAGTTGTTTAGCTTCATGACTTTGTTATTAGCTGTTGAAAGTAGCTAGCATCTCATATTAAGTACGATTTAGGTGCTATTGTGAGATGTTAAGCGTTAACGGGTGAGAAAAACAAGCATTTAAGACATATTGACGTTCCTCAACGGATCATTTGTCAGGTGAGCATCAACCGATAGGTTAGTTAGCTAGCCGAGTAATTTAGAGGGCTAAACATGGTTAAAGACAAGCAAAATGGCAATTAGAGCCAACAGATACTTTAAAATTATTGCTCCATTTATGTGTTAATGACTTAAAAGAAAAAGAAAATGTGGGTTTATTTGAATAACTTTATACACTGATGGATAGCTTGACTAATAATACATTATAAAAGTGTTGATTTGAATGTTGTATTAATCACCTAAATCTGCAAAGTAACTAGTAACCTAATCGTTTAAATACATGTAATGGAGTAAAAAGTGCAACATTTGCCTACAAAATGTAATGGAGTAAAAGTGTAAAGTAGCATCATGTAAAAATACTCAAGAAGGTACATGTTCCAACATGTTCTTACTTGAGGACAGTACTTTAGTAGCTGTACTTAGTAACATTACACCACTAGTTACGTAACATATTTTAGACTTAGAAATGCTCTTGTAAATTGATTGTCGTGTTAAGAGACAACAGATGATTTTTCTATTGAATGTCTTCCCAAATGTGGTTACACAATACCCCTCTGTTAACCATCAGCACTAGGGTTCAGATGAAACAGTGCGTCATTCAAGTGAGTAATTAGATATTTGCTGTGTAGTTTAATGTATAACATCATAATTGATTTGATGATAAGATTATTCATTTGCAAAGTAACCAGTAACTAAAGTTATCATACAAACCTTGTGGACACATACAAAATAGAAAACATTTAAATAAAAAAGTTAAATATTGGCCACAGAAATGTAGTGGAGTAGAAGGATTAAGTAACGTTAAATGGAAATACTCAACTTAGGCACAAGTTCATTAAGACTTACACAAATACAGTGCTTAAGTAAGTGTAGTTTTCAGTACTTACTTCAGGACAATGGAAAATAAGAATTGTACATTTAAAATAGAGAAAGTGACAATTGCAGATGTTGAATGTCTACTAGGTAAATGTAATGATAAACCCGCCAGGTGTGGATAATTTAGATGGTACATTTCTTACATATGTTGCTAATCTGGTTGCAGAGCCTATCTGCTATATCATCAATTTGAGTATTGAAAAATGTATTTGCCCACAGGCATGGAAAATAGCAAAAATTATTCCACTTCCAAAAATCCAGCTGGACCATTTTCTGGTACAAATAGCCGCCCAATAAGTTTGTTACCAGCATTAGGAAAGATAATGGAGAGAATAATTTATAACCAAATACAAAAATACTTTGAAGGTAACAATCTTAACAGTGATTATCAACATGCTTACCGGCCCGGGCCATTCAACATGTACTGCTTTAACACAAATGACCGATGACTGGAAGGTGGAAGTAGATGATAGGAAGATAGTGGGTACAGTACTACTTGATTTTAGTTCTGCCTTTGATGTCATTGATCATCCATTGTTGTTGCACAAGCTAAAACAATATGGTTTTAACCTGAATGCGCTGAGGTGGGTAGAAAGTTACTTGACCAATCGATGTCAAACTGTTTTTTTTAATGGAAGTTTGTCAATGATTAAGTCAGTCACTTGTGGAGTTCCTCAGGGTAGTTGTTTGGGGCCACTTTTATTTTCTATTTTTACAAATGATCTACCATTAGTGCTACAAGAATCCAAAATTGTAATGTATGCAGATGACTCGACAATATATGGAGCAGCTTCATCTACAAGTGAGCTGAGTCACTGTATGAACAAGGATCTAGAACAGATCTCAGAGTGGGTCATAAATAATAAGTTAGTACTTAATGCTGGAAAAACTAAATCTTTAATAATAGGATCAAATCATCAGTTAAAAGGTGAACCTAAATTGCTATTACATTTAAACCATATTGAAATTGAGCAGGTCAAGGAAACGAAATTGTTAGGTATAACTCTGGATCAAAAATGATCTTGGTCTAAACAAATTGATAATGTTGTATGTAAAATGGGAAGGGGTGTGTCACTTGTTAAAAGAATTGTAAAATATTTGCCAAAAGATGTCAGTAGACAAGTTCTAGATGCTTTGGTTCTGTCACATCTTGATTACTGTGTTGTTATTTGGTCTAGTGCTGCAGAAAAAGATCTAGACAAACTACAAGTAGCTCAAAATAAGGCAGCACGATGTGCACTGCAGTGCTCCTACAGAACCAGAGTGACTGAAATGTTGGAGACCCTTAAATGGTTGAGTGTCAGACAGAGGTCCACTTATACTTTGTTAAATTTTGTTAGGAATATTACAGTGACACACTTAGCACATATATTATCACAAAGGTTTATATCGCAGTACACTCAACATAACTATCAAACAAGACATGCAATAGAAAGAAGGTTCGTATGACCCACATCTAAATCAAATATCAGACTGAAAACAGTCATGTACAGAGCCATGGTCAGCTGGAACTCTTTACCAGTCCACATAATTCAGGAAAATTCTCAAGTACATTTCAAAAGGTTGCTAAAACATTATATGAGCATTACAGAGTAAAATGTAACTGTGCCTGTGGTTTGGCCTTGTGATGATGGCTCACTTCATATACCATCGTTCATATGATGAAATGAGTTGTTCTATTTTGCTTTTAGTTTAGTTTAATGTTTGTTTTGTGCGTGTGTGAGGACCCCAGGAAGAATAGCCAACGCTTATGCTAGTGCTAATGGGGATCCTAATAAAGAATCAGAATAAGGACTTAAAGAGTTGTTTCTTGGCATGCATTTGTAAATACAGTTATAGGATACAACAGTTGTCAGAATAATCTGCAGCTGACCAAGTGAACAACATTTGGGATTTCGCCCCTCCAGTGCCCCTGCAGGTTTTGTTTCTTTTTATAGACTTAATATTTTGCACAGTCAGGCCTCAGCAATACTCAAGCCAGTGCAGAAAGAAAAGTTTTAGTATATTGTTAACTTTCCTAACAACTAAATAAGGTATTTTACAAACGTATAAACTTGACCTGGTTACTTATTTTCACTTTTAAGGGGTTGTCTGTACTTTAATCAGCTGTACAGTGCTGCACTTCTGTTCAGCTATTGGAAAGAAACAACTCTTACTCCATATAATCCAATAAGGTCAATATAGGTTCACAGTTGTTTAAGTCTGCTTTAATGTTTGCTCTGAGTGAGACTCCTGTCATTAAGAGATCCACTCCAAATTGAGAAGACTGGGACAAAATCCACAGTCGTCATTTTGTGACACAATGTTTTCCACAGTTTATCTGAAGCAGTCTGAATGAACGGTGTGTTTTTGGTGCCAACAAAACCCCTGTTCCTTCCCTTGAGCTACAAAAGGAAGGATTTTATATTTAAACAGCTATAGCTTTGGAAGATATCCTCCTGTTTTGACTTTGCATAAGATACACTGCATTTCATTTTTTGCACAGATCAAGGATGGTAGTATGACAACAATAACCAGCATAACCTGCTGCAACTTTAATCTGGTTTCAAAACAGACTTGGCACTTACTGTTACCTATTCCTCCCTACCTATTAATTATTATCATTATTCACACATTTTGGCTATATATCATGCTGATATGTTTGAATATATATCGGGCGAAACGTCAGTAAGAATTATGGTACATCTTGAGCAAGATAACCATTATGATGTTGTCAGACCAAGGGATGAAGATGCTCTTACCAACTTAAATCTACCTAAGGGCCAAATTAATGTAAACAATATGTCCAAAGCTTAGAATGTTGGTGATACTCAAACAGTAGTAATGGCATGTTAAACAGAGCTCTTACAGGACCCAGACTCTACCACCCTTCGCCATGGTGCAGTGCATGGTGACACTTTATTTCATGCAATGCTGTCACTTCACTTTACTTTCACTTTCACTTGTCACTTTATTCACGTGTCACTTTATTTAGTATTCAGCTTAGTTTTATTAGTTATCTTATTACTGTACTGCCATTTGCACTATACGTATTGTTATATATTGTATAGCTATACCTACGTAGTTACTGTAACTATTTCATATTTGCAAAGCTGCTCTTATTGTTGATACATTTAGTTTATATTTAGTTATACTTAGTTAATTTAGTTTATATTTGATGTATATTTAGTGTATATTTAGTAGTTTAGTTATATTGAGTGTATATTTCTCCTTCCTTCTTTGTATTGAACTGTTGCACCTCAATTTCCCTCGGGATAAATAAAGCTTCTTGAATCTTGAATCTTGAAAAAGGGTATTTGTCTTGGCTGCAGTGGGCTTTTCTCCATAAGTGGGGATTTCCTTCTATGAATGTCTCCTTTTTGCCATATATGGACTCTAGGCATATGGCTATCTTGATTCAGGATGATCTGTGTTTAGCCAAAGTTTTGGTCATTTAAGTGTAGCTCGAAACCTGCATGGATTAAATAGCATGGAACCCATTGTATGGAATTGTTATTGCATTGATCTGCCCAGCATTTGCAACAAAAGATCAGGACCATAGTAATGAACTTTAATCACACATGAGATTGGTTTAGTGTTTACACACAAAGTCAGGATGTAGCTGCTGTTCAGGGTCTGTCTTAACTGGACACTTGGCAGCAAAGGGATGTTGACCTTTTGGTTATGGAAGAGTTACTTTAACTACTAAGCTTCAGTCTGTCGGAGCATGCATTCTAACTGTGGGCAAAATCAATAATGCATACGAATGATCTACTTTGCTCATAGCATTTCTGCAGATAATTAAGCCATCACTGACAGCAGGCGCCAAAACACAATGGCCTCTATTTTTATGCACTTTAATGTCCCTAAACTGTGTTCTTGGCAAAGTTGGCCCCAAGCTCTTTTAGTGCAATGCTTAGTGAATGCAGCCACATTGTCACTGCCTGCTGGTGTTAGCACAGCTGATAAGACAATCTTGGGGCCATGGTGCTAACATAATGCTAACAGAGAGAGAGAAAGCCAAAAGGAGGAGAGTGAGAGACCCGTTGTGCTGCTTAGCATGCCAAATTCCTCAGCTGCACAATAGTGCTAGGCTAGCTTGAGCCCCAGCCTGCCCTCGCCACCACAATGGGAGGGGAAGCTCAGGAGAGGCCGGTGACGCCTGGGGAGGGAAGAAACTCACTCAACCCTGGGGCTGTGATCGGGGCCGATGAATGGTCGCTTTGAGAAGGCGCTGTGTCATTTTGGGACCACAAGACACTCTGTGCAGCAATGTTTTCCTCACTTTGTAGACGTGGTGGGCTGTTGCAGGCTAACCATAAATACTTAGGATTATCAAGAATGGAAGATGCCCTTTTTCGGGGTTTATGAGGGTTAGTCAGAAAAAGCAAACATGACATCAACTTGAGATCTGAAAGTGAGATCTGAAAATCCAACAATGAATTGCTAGATGCTTTCCTGCACAGCAGTTACTTGCCAATAAATGGCGGTGAGTCACATGTCAACTACTGTTATAAATCACTTTGCACAATTCCTTTTATGCTGTGCAGTCAGTCCGCCTGCTTGTTAAACAATTGGGCTGTGAACCGTACAATGTCAAGGTGAACATCATCGAAGCAAACTGATCGAAGGGAGCATGTTGTGAGTGACCTGATCAATTTACTTCTAATTAACGTGCCCGTTAAGTGACCTAATTGATACCCTTGACTTCAAAACAAGTGCAAGTAATTATTGGCTTTGCATCGGGACAAATGGGAGAAAATCAATAAGCAATCAGAATCTGGTTACAGCAACAAGGCAAAGGGAACACTTCAGTAAAGTAGTGCCAATGAACACATTAGGCTGACATTAGATATCACACACCATGTTGAATCTAGATTCTGTCTGCATCCTGTTAAAAAAATGTTACCTTGACTGGCTATTATAATTATATATACTATAATATTCCAAAATGCTATTTATACTGCCTTAATCCAAATGTTGTTTTTTTCTTTCCCAGGTGTTTAAAGTTTTGCTGCGCAGCCCTTTGAGCCACACTGACGTAAAAGCTGTCCCACTCATGGCACCCTGCAGTTGACAGAATGGCCCAGATATCAAGCGGTAATGGGTTCAAGGTGGATGTCCCCCAGCCAAAAGGGGTTGTGGGTAAAGAGGAAGCCCTCCGCATGGAGGAAGAGGCTTTAGCAAAATTGCAAAGGGATAAGAGATACACTCTTCCAGTTTCAATATCCTCGTCTTCCTCTGCCGCATCTTCCTCACAACCAAAAGCCTTTAAACCCACCACTGCTGCTCCTCGTCCTTCACCCGGTAATAATAGACCCGAAAAGGACCTCATTGTCTTCCCAGAGGCCAAGAAGAAGGCAGAACAGGACACGTTCAGGGATATCGATGTGGAAAAGCTGACCAATGAGGAACTTGAAAAGCTCCTCCTGGATGATAACTTTGGGGTGAACAGCAAAGTGTCGCGCCCCTCGTCACTTCTGGGGTTTAACCTCAGTGCTTCCTACCCCGGAGGCCATGCCTGCACCGCCTCTCCTTTCCAGAGCAGCCAGTGGACACCTGTTCTGTCCAACCAGTCTAACTCCAGCGTGTCCACTCCCACCCATCAGCCTTCCCCGATGTTCCCCTCTGCTCCGTTCCCCAAACCCGGCACGTTTCAGAACGGCTACACTCCAACCATGTCACCCTTCATGACGATGTCGGTGCAGCAGGCATCCTTCATGGCCTTCACTCCCATCCAGCCCGCTGCTGCCATGGTCTTCCCGCAGGCCACCGTGGACCCTGGGATGGCCAAACTGTTCGACAAGATTGCCAGCACCTCAGAATACTTGAAGAACGGCAAATCGGCCAGCACTGAACTGGATTCCTCCATAGTGGGCACGGCTTCTCTGGCGCCCAACCCACCTCCCCAGCAGCCAGCGGCGGTGGAATCTTCAAGCATCAGCCGCTTTGACTGGCTGGATTTAGACCCACTTATAAAGCGTAAAGCTGAGAACGAGGAAGCGTCCCCGGCATCAGGGGCCGATGCACAGACAGTACCGGGAGTGGCAGGGGATCCTTGGGATGCAGTGCTGGAGACTGAGGGGAAACCTAGCAGCAGTAGCAGCCCCCCGCCTGAGGTGAAGGCATCGCTGTCAGTCCGCTCACAACCAAGGAGAGCTTCAACAGGAGCGGCCGTCACCAGGAGTCACTCGCTCAACATCCCAGGGACTTCTTCCCAGCACAAACCAAACCATCAGGTAGGGTCAAAGTACAATGCAATGAAATTGAAAATCCACGTCACATTACTTAAACAGCAAACGTAATGATGGTTATTGGGTTGTTTGCTGATGTTATCAGACCACTGTGAATCAGTCTGATCAAACCACTGAACACATAATGAAGCAGTGCTACATTCCTAATAACTAAGGCTGTGTTTTACCTGAACTGTTGCTAGTTTAGTCATGCTATAGCTAAGCTTCAATAACATCTACACTGCATAGAAGTGAACCAGTCCCAGGACTCTGGCTCAAAGGCATGGCCTAAAGGGAGACCTAATTGAAACAGAGCCATGAATAATGTTATTACCTGCACCTGTGTCCTGTTCTGTCAAGAATTATATTTCACATACACATATTTACACCATATGGTTCGCCATGTGGTTTCTGTCCGCCACTAAACCAGGGGACTAACTACCTTGCCAGTGTCAGACATTTCTCACCCCAAACTTGTTTACTATGTACCACTTCGTCCTCCAATGTCACCATGAAATATCTATCACTACCAACAATATGTCCTGTAGGATCCCCGTAGGAAAACTCAGGTTGACAGCATTATGCACAGCAGAATAAATAACTCCATATAAACCAAACTCTTTCAAAATAAGCAAGTAAGGGTTAAGTTGAGTCAAAACAAACAAGGTGGATTCTCTCATCCGCCCCAAAACACCCATCAAAGTCTTACAACGGCATGTACTGCTCTTCCATTCAAGCTTCCTTCTGCTCCTTGTAATTAGTATTTCTCTGCGGTTGGCTACCCAATGTATCGCCCTACAATTCCCCCCTACCGCATTTTGTGATTAATTTCGCCATGCAAGACATTTGTGATCTGATTTCCTCTGATGAATATTTAGAGCAATCATCTGGGACAGTGCTGTGGGCAAGTGGCATTGGATATTGTTGCCTCTAAATATCTTTTTTTTACCCCCTCAAACTAAACAACCATCTGTCATTTTGGCTGGCAGCTCTGAGTTGTTTTAGTCAGCAGTAGGACCATACCGAGGTCTACCAGCCAACACAAATTTGTCCCCGTGTGTATTTATCTGTAGAGTGTCAGATTGACAAGAAGTTGTAAATCTTCTGCCTTGAGTAAAAGATACGATGTGCTTTTCAGATACTGACAGAAGAACTCTTAGGTCATAAGCCGTAGAACAAGATAAAAACAGACCTGGGTCATTAAGATATTGGCCAAACACTCAACAATAGAACTTTTTTATCTGGACAGGCTAATCTATCAGACATTGTGTCCATTTTCTTTCCTTTTTTTTGGAATTGTCAAGAGGCCCACTTCCTGCTCATTGTATTTCTCTGTGTCACAATGACCAAACAATTGGTCTCTGTGGTACTTTTGTCACAGCAGGGGGATAATTAACCTCACAACACTGTACAAGGCGGTTATTTCCCAAATTCCCCATGGTTGCGAAAAAACCGGCACATTTGAGACAATCTCAAACATAGTGTTTGGAAAGATTAGGGTACAGAACAGTCAAAAAATGTTAATGAACTTTGTGAAACGGGTCATAAACGTGACCAGCGTGGTAAATCAACGAGTAGATATTTCAAGTCCATGTGTGGGACTTGCAGACATTAACTCATCCAAGGCATGTTGTCCGGTCTGTACACCCAGCTGTGTCGTCTAGGGTTGAGGAATGTGTCTCCCCTTGAAAGGAATTGGATGAGGCATTCTTTATTTACTCCTTCCTATGTGTAATATCTAGGTTCAAGCCTATGTTAGCTCTCACTTTTCTATCTGCATCCAGTATGCCTGCAGTCTTAATGTATGAGAGGTTGGGATGTGTGTTAACTTGCTCCCCTTGTTCCATCTGCTCCCCTGACAGTTGGCGGCCTTGTTGTAATAAACAGGAACAAGCCCGTACAGCTCCCCTATGCCCCACAGCAGCACCAGAATGACATAAGGAATCGCCCTCATGAGATATACGGTGCCAACTCCTCTCTCAATAACACCACAGGGAGAGATATGCTGTATTTCCATAACATTTTAATACTCGGTACTTTGAGGAACTTTGACTTGATCCGGTTATGAGTGGAATGAATTGAATCCTATATGCTTTACAGCACATTAGTTCCTGTTGTTTGTGTGTTGAAATGCAATACCAGACGCTTAATAAGCAATAAAAGCTCCAACAGAACGGCAAAAAGATAACAATCAGAAGACAATAATGCTGATTACAGGAACATAGACTTCAAAGCACATAAACTCCAGGAGCTACTAGAACACATAAGGCTTTACAGAGGTGCTTTTTCACTGCATTGACCACACTAACTGTGATGATAAAGCTCTGCGAGGGCACAATCTGGTTGATTCTTGGCCTTCAAGAAAGACTTATTTTCTCAGTCCCCTGAAAATACGTATTTACCCATTTCCTTTAAAAGTGCAAACGAATGTTTTGCGTGGTTCAGCTCACATGTATTTACATTGCTGCAAAGACATTTGAAAGCATGTAGTTATGTTCTAGATTGTTGAACAGGTTTCCCTCTATTGCAGACATCCTCAGGTTTCAATTCCTTATATTATGGAATTAAATACATTTGAAACTTGCAGGAAGTCAAACCTTTTGTTTCAAAAATACCCTATTTTGATATGGTCGAAGTGAGTCTATAAAAATGTTGTGCTATTATTAAAAAAACATAGACTCTTTGTGAAGTCTATTAAGAGTTGTGTTGCATTGATACATCCAGCTGTTAGAGAGTTACCACAGAGCATATACTGGAGCTGTATAAGGAAACGAAAGCCTATAGTCATATATATCAGTCTGAAAGGTTGACAGGAACTTGCTTTATATGTGTTGTTGATGTTGTATAACTGCTATTGTATCTATAACAGCTGATTGCAGCAATTACTTTATGACACCATCTTCCCATCAATTAGTGTCAGTAATTACCGTAAACACCAATCTCTGTTTTTACAAGAGATAAAAATAAGTGTGCTGCTTCCACACATGCAGTATAAGTGTTAGCTGACCTGTTGGACGCACTGGTGTTGAGTTACAGGACAGATCCAGACATCAGACACGCTCTGAAAGCTTAATGAAATGATCCACTGCTATAACTGAAAAACAAACAACATAATCTTATCGCTTTGAGTCTGGCTGAGAACACAAACACTGCTTTGTTGTTTTGTTTGTGAACGTGGAGACATTAACTCGGATACAGTCTTATTTTGAGTTACACATATTGTCATGTTAATCATCCATAAGCATCCATAGGCAAACATAGCTGAGCATGTGACCTACCAGAAGCCCTCAAAGAGGACATGTATGCTTATCTCAATTTCTTGTTTGTATTTTGTTCCTCTACTGGACGTGTTTACATGCTTTAATGATCAAAAAGCTCTTTATGTTTCTCATGCTGCCTGTTCTGATTGGTTTGCTGGTCGACTCTTGTTGTGATCGGTCAACCACTTGTCCCGCTCCTTAGCCTATCACGTACAATGTGTTGGAGCACTAGCCAATAGAAGTGCGAGTGTTGCATAGTGATGTCATTATGTCACAGAAGTAACTAATCGCAGCGTTTCAGACGGGGGTATAAAACACAAAAACCTATTTAGTTGGTTTTAATCTTTTTTGTCTTATGTCCTTCTATAATATGTTGCATTGTTGGACTACACTGTAGCGACTGTGCACACGATAATAGAAACCCTTGAACCTCGAACACACTACAGGAAAGGGATAACCGCAAAAAGCATAATGAGGCCGCTTTTTAAAGAGGTGCTTGTGTTTAAAGGAACCAATGGTCTTGTTTATGTTCAGAATCCACCTGACATGTTATTGCCTTGTTGTAGCACTCTCTCTCTCTCTCGCTCTCTCTCTCTCTCTCTCTCTCTCTCTCTCTCTCTCTCTCTCTCTCTCTGTCTCTCTCGCTCTCTTTCTCTCTCTCTCTCTGTCTCTCTCTATATATACACATATACCATTGTTTCACAGATGAATGTTTTGATGGTAGCAATACGCCTAACTTGCCCTGCCTTGTTGTGGTTGGCAAGATTACAGTGTAAGATGTGGTAGTGTGGGCAGAGGGGTGTTAAATGGAACAAATGAGTTTGAACTGGAAGACTTTAGTCCGGACTGAGATATCTTCTTTGTAGTCACACCACTCGTCTCATTTTCTTTCCCTTTTGCGTTTTGTATTTGTCGCTAAAAACCGCCTGGCTTTTATTTTATTTCCATCTCTCTTCACATTTCTTTACCTCTATCAATGATGTCATCCTATCTTCTTCATCAATCTTTCTCCTTCACTAACTTCCCATGGTAGCTTTCTACTAATCCCCTCCTGTTGCCTTTTTTAAGTACAGCGATGTAGGTGAGCGTTAATCAGCAGTCAAACAAACGGCTCTCTCTGCAGGTCAGCCGTCGTGCTCACAGCTCCAACACATGATCAGACCTCACTGTTTGCAAAGCAATTCTAAAAGTGAGTGCGTCATTTACCACACGTCGCCATGTCTTACTTACCTTTTGCAATTGTTCCAAGAAGTTTGAATCCACCTCTGAATCAGTGTTGCTAGTTTTATGATTCGTTCAGTAGATCTTCAAATCCACAGAAGATATGGTAAGGACTGAAGTTAGGTGAGATTTTGGGGAAAAAACGATGTAACTTTGCAAAGAGATGAAAGATGTTAAGAGCAGTTTTCTAGTTTGGCTACAACGAACTGATTATGCACAGTGTAAGTGTTGCTAATAGAGATTATGATTAAGTAATGATCGAGATAAAAGTCTACTAAATGAAATGTGCTGGTGTTGAATCTCACCCTGAAGTATTTAGCTTGCAGTTTTCGGTGCATGCCTGTACCTGTTTGTTCTTGCTCCGTTCTTTCAAAACGACCTGCGGGCAGATTTTTGTCTGATCTAGACATATTTATCTGATTATGTGCCGTGATCAAATCAACATCAAAGTGTGAATGCATGCGTACATTTTTGGCACAGTCAAATCTCTCCTTCCCCCCCGCATATTTTCAGACCTCAAGCAGCTTTTTACTGCTCTCACACCTCCCCACCATCCCACTCCAGGCTCTGCCCCATTTTTCTTTTTTATTATCGTCTAATGAGACCTCGAGCACAGCATTTTTGTTCCAGGAGACAGATTGCAGGGTTAGAGGATGTTGGGATGTGACTTCCAGTTAACGGTGTGACTCACTGGGCAAACGGCTCTATGTCTCCTAACCTCTGACCCCGTTTACTGGCAGAGAACAGGAGATGTATTGTAGAGGAAGGAGTAAGAAAGAGAGACAAATGCACATAATAAAACCATGCATAAACGAATTTAGGAAGAAGTTGAATTATACAGTTTTTCAGATATTACAATCACAAAATAACCTTAAACCAAATGTCAGTGTGTCGTAGGAAGTGTGAGGAAGCGATCAGTCATTTCCTGATCGAAAGGAGAAGTTGATTTGTGTTTTCTGAGCAACTTGTTTTCCGCCTTATTCAGAAAATGTTGTTCACACAGGCTGACAGTAATGGGTTGCTGAATATCCATAAATCATAGGAAATCAATCTCAATTTTTCAGTAAGTGCTGCATCAGCATGACGGCATCCTTCAGCATTTCCCGCACACAGTTACGTTGTGAAATGAAGCCTAGAGAGGCTACACTCGCATGAACTCTGATGAGACATGCAGCTTATTTGAGTGTCTGATAAATGCCTGATTGGACAGTAGATGAAACATTAATACAAGCTATATTATTTCCCAGATTAGAAGTTTTAGCACTCAACTATTTTACAGTAGACTAACCCATATGTTGCCTGCAATTTATATTACACAACTTGTAGGCTGGTGAAATATTGGCTGGTGAATATCTGAGTGCAGGCTTCCTGTGGCCTGTCTGGGTGTAGTTTTCACCACGCCGAGGTGTCTAATGTCTGGATGTGTAGATGTGTAACTCAATACTGGTGTTGGGCTTGGAATTACCATCAGCTGCCGGGCGTGACTGCGGTTGGTTGAGCCAGAGTTCTCCCACTGTATACAGGCTTCCTGCGTGACTGCGGCACCACAAAGTTCCTCAAGCTAACCATGCTGTAACTCGTGTGTCTGCTGAGAGACAATACAGTAGTTTCTGCGAAAACATTCTGCTACCGTGTTTATCGCCCTCAAGCACGAAAGGCCTTTGAGAGATGTGGAGCAATATCTTGATTCAGATAGTGAAGAGCTTTTTAAAACAAGCACAACAAAAAAGCAGTTTTATGGGAAGATTTTATGGACATCCACAAGATTGATAAAACAGATTTGTTCATTAATGATACCTTGTATGCTTGTACTATTTTTAAGGTGGCCCTATATCAAAATCAAATCGAGTCGCCAGTTAATAACCCATCATTTCTGTACAGTTTTGTGCCAACCCATCCAGTAGATGTTTTGACGTGCTTGTGGCGCTAGAGCAGATCAGTCAATACAATCTTGGGGTCATGAATGTCTGAACAAAACTTCATGATAATCTTCTTACTCTTTAATTTTCAATACTGGTTAGGATTTTTCCACCGTAATGGAACTGTTGCTGGTACAAACAGTGACCTACTAATCTAAGACAATCCAAACAGTAATCTAAAAATCAACAGGAGCAAATGTAAAAACACCGTGTAGGTACCCTGTGGAGTCCCTTTGTGAACAAATAAATACATCTTGAATCGTGGAGATCTGCATTGTTTACATGATGGACGTGAGCTGGTCTCACACTTCCTGTTTGCCCCCCCCCGCACACATGAATGGTATAAAATATTCTTCTGGCGTTTTCAATTTAATGGAAGTCAAGGGGTCACATTCCGATAATACAAAGTGTCATTTTACGGGGGGGTTGTGGCGATAACTTTGTGTGCGTCTTTGAGTGTTTTCACCGGAACATGCCAAACGTGAACATCACATTGCTCCGTAGTATTACTAGTGTTCAAAATACCACAGGTAGCAGAGTTTTTCGAGCCTCTCTGAGAACTACAGTGTTTATACCTGTTCTAAAATCTCCACTTAATCCCTGTCTCCAACACAAGCTAATACTAAGGAGAAGACTTCTTCTAGGTATTGTGTATCAATTAAAGGAAAAAGTCCTTATTTAAGCATCTAATATTCAGTCAATCATGAGGAAAAGTTTCCTAAAGAAATGGCTGTGTCATTTCGTAGAAGCAGGAGTTTTATAATTGATTGTCTCACTCTTTTTCAGACTTGAATCTTGCCCTTTGTAGAGATTTCTCAGTGCGGTTATATCAAACGTTATTTTCAGGAAGCGTGGAAAAGGGAGTTATCTATCAAGTCCTACGTTTTGTTTGTGTAAAAAAGTTGATAAATCCATTAAGCAAATCCATCATGAGACAGTTGTTAGACTGTGAACACATACAACATCAAATATTCTACTACTGACTTCTTATTAAAGTAATCTCTGTTTAGGTTTCTGTCATTACTCAGCGTGGACATACCCCACGGTTCATGAAGAGCCACGATCAGGATTATAATCTCCCATTATGGTTTACCGTGTGTTTCTGGTATGACAGTCAGTGTGTGTACAGTCAAAGCAGAGAGAGGATGAAGGATTAGTGTGTGCTAAGAAGCCGTTCCCATGACTTCAGACACCAGGAGCTCTCCGTCCGTGTCAAACTAAAATCGATGGAGTGAAACAAAGACGGGCCTGTCCCGCTGTACAGCCTGTTGAGCGTGTTTGTATGTGTGTGTGTGTGTGTTGTAGTGTAACCATCAGCTAACACGTCGGATTATCTCCCCGTGTTTGTTTTTGCTCACTTCCAACTGAAACACTGCTAAAGCGCTGTTTTAGTCTCTTGCTTTCTAACACTTTCCCTAAGTCTCTCTATCTTCTTTACTCTCCCTGTTTGACATTCTGTTTTTGTCTCTCTGTCGCCTCACTCTGTTTGCTGATTCAGTTTTGTTTTGTTATTGCTATTCCACAAATAGAGCGATTTCCGCAAATAGTCACATTGAAACACCAACAGCTTTTTCCTTGCAAAAATATTGAATATTTGAGAGAGAAACTGTGCATCATGAACACAGTGCAGGTGGTCGGTGTCATGCTTGGCCTCTTTTCCAACTCCTCATGCTGACTTATAGATTTCTATCTCCTGCCGTTATGTCAGGTCAGCACTTGGAACAAAGCCCTCGGAAGTTATGGTTAAAGCAACAATCTTTTGGAGGTTGTGATCTTTGTAATTTAGGTTTCTTGTATTGACCTTTTGGAGATTATTTTTGGGTGTTTTGCCTCATTTGACTGGATATAAGGGGGAGCAGGCACATGTGCAGATAGACCTCAAAAGACCTTGAGCACCTGCCCTTTTGCCCTCCTATTAGAGAAGTGCCCTTTTTCTAAGTACATTTAAAAAAGAATCTCGGATCTGACAAGCGTGTGCAGTTTAAACCCGCCTATGGTGTAGTAGGAACTGTGTTCTGATTGGCTAAGACCATTTGTGACTGGGTTTACATACTGTATTCACAAACAGCAATGTATTGATCATTAATTAACAGTCAGGTAGCCGTCATTTAACCCACCTCAGTCATGGGTTGGTTTTTAATACACAAAAGAAGTAATTGTAGGCGTATATATTTAGTAACAATTAGGGCTGAACGATTATGGAAAATAATCTAATTGCGATTTTTCGCGCCAATATTGCGATTGCGATGCGATATGCGATTATTTTTTAAGGACTTTGTCTTCTGTATTATTGACAAGCAAAACATCATATAGTATGGCCAATACTATATTACATTAATTTTAAACTGTTCTTTCCTGGAAGACATACCTCTGTTATGATGACATGAGTTTGCATGAATGATGACTGACAACTAATTCAATCAAAACAGTATATTTGAACATACACAATAGTATATTTTGAGTAGTAACATCTCTGAGCATAGTATAGTAACATCTGAGCATAAAGTGCTGACAAGGAACCCTGGTGTAAACATTAAAATGAAAGTCAGTACAATGTGCAGAAATATATATATATATATAAAAACAATCTGTGGCTTTACCACACTCGACTTTCGACATCTGTGAACTGCTAGAAAGTCATTAAATTAAAAAATAATATTAAATAAATAAAACTAGTCAGTAACATTACACATAAAGTGCAAACATAATATAGCAATTGTATACACACACAAACACACCTTTAAATTAAAACTGGCTGAACATCTTGATTATCTGCAGTAACAGTAACACAAACTAAAGTGCACAATGAGTATGGCTCTGCCAGCCATAATCATCATAGCTCAAGGTTTTTTGCTAGGAAGACCAGCATATCAACTTTTGCTGGCTTTAAGGATGAGCGAGTGCAAGTCACTATATTCCCTCCAGTGCTGAACAAACGCTCTGAGGGGGCACTTGTGGCTGGCACACATAGATATTTGCGGGCCATCTTGCACAGTCGTGGAAAGTGAATGTTGTGCACCTTCCACCAGGCTAAGGGATCATCCTCTCCGTCAATGACAGGGCTCAACAGGTAACTATTCAACTCTGCCTCCACGACATCTTCAAGTGGCAGAGGCAAAGCTGAAGAGGCCACACTGGTTTTAAAAAGACTACCAAGAGACTTCTTTGCCTTTCCCCCAGAGGGCTGTGCACTTGGAGAATTTTGAGCGGTTTCAGTGCGAGACCTCTTCTCCTGCCAGATGGGAAAAGAGACATTAGTTTTGCAGTTAGCTTATATATACCTATTATAGTATGTGTTTGTGGAAAAATTATTTTCAAGGATTGACCTGATTATGTGTACGTCTTGCTGATTCCACCATTTCTGTCTTCAGTCTGGCCTTAATGGCAGGAAGGTTGTCTGCGCTGATGTATTGCGTTTTGAACCTAGGGTCCATGAAAGACGCAACATCCAAAAGCTCCTGGGTGATGAGGTCACTATACTTGTCGTTGAGGTAAGCCAGGACCTTGGTTTTAATTGATCTAGTCAGATCAGTGTCCTCAGCATCTTCAGCCAAGACTGATGTTGCCAGAAGATGGAGAACTGGCTTGAGGTAGGAGATGCTCACATACTCCTCTCCAGAAAGAGCATCAGTAAATTCGGAGAGAGGATGCAGTGCCTTGTGAATGGACTTCAACACGGCAGCATCCTGCCAGGTTGGGATGAGGGGGCGTGCATGTTGGTCACCTGACAATACCTTTGATATGGCTGTCATCTGTTCCAGCACTCTGGCAATCATTTTCTCTTTGGACCCCCATCTTGTAGGGCACTCAGTAATGAGAGAGTGCTCAGGAAGCTTAAGCTCCTTCTGTGCCTCAGTGAGCGCTGCCTTTTTCTTCCAACTGTGGGAGAAGTGCCCCACCAACTTCCTGCACTGCCCTATTGCTCTGGATACTCTATCATCTTTGATTGCATTTTCTGGAGGAAAAAAAAATTAAGTAAAAAAGTAAAATTAGTGTAACTCAAACAATTGCAGTTGTGTGATACAAGGTTTCACCATTTCTCTCTCTCTCTCAAATTTGCTTTATTAGCATGACTATGGGAACAGTGTTGCCAAAGCTATTGTTACATACATCATGACATACAAGAACATCAGACCATAAGACAAAAACAAAAAAGAAAATACATAAGGAGAGGTGGGTACATCAGCGTTGGGTTGACATAACATAACTAGAATTAACAGCATTAAAGAACAAGGGAAATAATAGTGTGGTGTGTGTTTGTGGGAGAGAGTGATACACAGGCGCGTGCATGCACACACACACACACACACACACTCTCTCTCTCTCTCAGCAGAAACTTACCAATAGCAAGATGTAATCTGTGTCCGAAACACTGGAGTCTGGTCCATTCGTTCAGCTGTGCTGCTTTCACCATATTTGACGCGTTGTCCGTCGTTATGCAGACAAGGTTGTCTTCAGTGAGATCCCAGCACGCAAGCCCCTCTCTCAGGCCAGCAGCAATGTTTTCGCCTGTGTGGTCTTCGGGGAAGTAGGCCGTTTGAAGGCTGCGAGCTTCGAGGTGGAGGTCTTCAGAGATATAATGGACCGTAAGGCTTTGATAAGGCTCCGCTGTACGGCTTGACCACATGTCTGTTGTAGCCGCAAAAAACTCCACAGCCTTCAAGTCCGCTGCTACTTTCTGCCTACACTGCATATGTAGCTCCGGAAGGGCAGTCTGACTAAAATACGTGCGGGAGGGCATTTTGTACCTCTTATCCAGCGTAGTTACCAAATTATTGAACCCAAGCTTGGTCACCGTATTGACGGCCATCATGTCTTTCGCGATGCATTGGGTTACTGCTTTGGTAATTTCCGTGTGCCGCTTTGAACTGCGTTCATATGGCGTAACACCTTCAAACAGTTCGGTCAGTGATCCTTGCCGATTAACTTTACTAGGATTATTCTGCACACTGCTTGATTTTGTAGCCATACATCTATCATACACTGTTTTGTGCTGCGTTTTTAGGTGCTGGTACAAATTGGTAGTGTTGCCCTGTGATGTACCAACTCTGACCAGGCAGGTTTTACACAGTACCTGACACTGTGCAACATCTTCTTTCTTAAAACCGAAATAGTCCCACACGACTGATGTGTATTTCCTCTTTGAAACTAGCCCCGCAGGGTCTGGTTCTGTTGAGCCTGAGGCCATTGAGTAGGTTACAGCTAGCTTTGCTTGCGAGTTCTCTCCGGTAGACTGTTTCAAAACTTTGCTCCCTGTGTCACGTGACCAGAGTGCAGCCTCTGTGGTTAGACAATCTCGTTTTACTCCCGCATATCACGTGAACAGAGTATAATCGCAGCCTTTCTTTATAATGTTGATGTATTTTTATACGTGTGTACCCCTTGTACGTTTGTATGTTGATATGTACTGTATGATTTTTTAAATGATAAAAAAAAAAGTTGTTTTTTTTTTTTTTTTTAATTTTTTTTTTTTTTTTTTTTTTTTAATCGCAGACTTTCGCGATTAGAACATCGCACTTGGTCATATCGCGATATTATCGCAAATGCGATATATCGTTCAGCCCTAGTAACAATAATCACCCTCTTCTAAATTTGGGCCCCCGGAGAGAGAATATGGATCAACTTGCAACAAAGATCCCTGGCTAAGAAAACCTACCAGGGTAATAGTAGATATTGTTGTGTGCAGTCAAATTATATGTATACTTTTGAAGTACTAGGCGTCCAGGACTGTTTTACCTGTATTTAATGAAGACTTAAAACGATCACTCAATTAAATTAATTTGCAGAATATTAATTGGAAGCTATGTTGATGAGTGAATCACTTAAAAAATCATATGGTCAGGAGAATTGTTAAACAGTATTTGTAGATTTTTAAAGTCTTTGTTTTACATAATTGACATTGGTATAAAAAAAAGATGCAAAACGGCCTTATTTAAAGAGAGTTCCCCTCAGGAAACATTCAGTTTATCCAACAACTTAAAAGGAAATTCAAAATGACCTTACTTCTAAGAAGTCATGACAAAGTTGTTCCATGTTCATCATCATTGCCCGCACAAAATAAGCCCTGCATCCCCCCCGAGACCATGACAACTCTCTGTTCAAAATCTCCTCATAAATCTCTGAGGATTATTATGGCATTCCAAACATTTCCCCTGCCCTCTCTCCCCTGTCTTCCCTGAGTGATGTCAGACTCGCAGGTTTTCAAGCCATGACAGGGCACTTCTGCAGACTGCCCAGAGTCTAGTTCAGGAAGGGGCGGGGCCTTTTCTCTTCTCATTTCCTGTGCCACAGGAAGCACATTCCTCAGTCGCTGGCAGTAAGTCAGCAGTTTAAAAGTGTAACTGCGAGTTTGTGTGTGTGTGTGTGTGTGTGTGTGTGTGTGTGTGTGTGTAAGAGAAAGAGACAGGTTTAAAGCTGTCAACTCCTCATTGAACAGTAGTTTGTGGTTATTCTGCCCTTTAACTGCACTGTTAGTGTACAGTTTTATTGTTGTTATTATTAATGTTATGTTTATTGTAATGAATCTTTTGTTACTCTGACAGGAATTTATTTTGGGATAAATAAAGTCTTATCTTTGATGAAAATATAACTTCAATGTAAGTAAAAAGCAGCTCTGATGTGTACAACGGGAATTGTATGTTGCAGTGAGGCAGTTTCAATCTGAATTTACGTTTAAAAATAAACCTTAATTACATTTTACATGAATGGGTTTCTTCACGCTTTAAGAGACAAAGGCGTAAAAGAGCAGGAGGGCTTTTGTGTGTTTCCTTTTGTGTGTCAGGCCGTGTTTTCACTCTGCTGGATCATAGCTCTGAGGTGTTTCCATTAAAAATGCCCTTCGTCGGTCCCATTAAACTGATATAATGAGCTCATACGTGTTGGACGCTCTATAAAGGAAACACAGCCTCTCATTGTCTACATGTCCTGCCTGTCTCCACCTGGCCTGCTTCTGTTTGACATAAGCGTGTTACTCATGTATTCTTCTCGCCCCCTGACATTTTGTCTGTGTCTGACTCTTTGCTCCTGTAGGACAAGGGAAAAGGAAAAGGTTTGGTGAAGAATGCCGCCCTGGAGGAACGGGACGCTCAAAACCTGGAGGTTGTCGCCTTCTGTGAAGACGTAGCAACGTAAGAGCCTTCCTGATGGCATAAAAACCCCTCTGTTGATTATTCCCTGCCCTTCTTTGCTTGTTGGAGTGTTAGGTAGACTTATTTTAAAATAATATTACATTCATCAAGGCTCCAAATGGCTGAAATTCTTCCCCTGCCAACCTGTGACACTTCTGTGAAAGGAAAGCAATAACAGAGACCATTTAGATCATACGTTGATTTGTTTACAGAACCAGCTGACAATGCGTCACTGGAAGCTGCTCATTGGATGAACCATTTGTCAATCAAACCCTTAGCAAAGCCAGTCGGAAACATAATCCTTCTGTGCCCTTCTCTCCTCTTCTTTAAATCAAATAGATACTCTCCAGTCCCGATATAACTGATGCTTATGCAGCATCTAAGCTAACATCTTCTAAAGAATCCAACAGATGTGCAAAACCTACACAAAAGGGAAGTAATGATGTTACATGTAAATGTGTTACAGCTGCAGCCGGTCCAGGTGTAACCAACAATCCTATCAACCATTTTTAGCATTTCAATAAAGCTTTTTACTCAAAACTACACGACAGCCTTGTGGTGGCCCTATAGCAAACTCAATTTGAGTCACCGACTTCTGTACAAATGTGTGCAAATCCATTCAGTTGAGCTTGTAGCGCAAGAGGAAAAATCACTCATTAGATTTAACAATCTTGGGTTCAAAACTTCCTGACGATCCATCAAATAGTTTCTGAGATAATTCAGTCTGAACCAAAGTGACCACCACCATCGATGTCCCTAGAGCATGACGCTAGCGTGGCTTAAAATAGCATTTCTTCTCATTTGTATGTGCATACTTAGAAGTTGTTCTGCATTTATAAACTTAATTACATGTTTTGCATCTCCGTTTGTTTCCTGAGCACCTAGTCTCTCTCTCCAGCAGTTAGTTTGGGTGGAGAGAGATGATGAAGCTGTGCTCAGGGAGTCCACTTTCAATTCGATTACAGAGTCAACGCCCGCTATTTTCCTGCCTCTCGCTCTACAGTTTTCAATTACAAGTAACTTGACCTCCCATAAGAGTATAAATGAATAACAAGTAAAAGATAATTCCAAAGCGTTTTCATCATCGATTACCCTCCCAACTACCCAAGCCAAAACGTTATGACAAAGTGCAAGAACGCTACTTCGATTAGAATTGGTACATTTCAGATTTGCTTTTCTCTTCCTCTCCTCAATCGATCTTCCTATCATCCTGCCCATAATGCATCCTCTGCCATTATCATCCAGCAATCTGATTCATGTCCCAGGCTGATGTGTTTTCCCTGGCTAAGTGGGGGACTAAAGGTGTTGACTCTTCTCTGATTTTATTTGTTTCCTCAACCAGTCTGCGCTCCAAGTTCCCTCACGACGACACGTCCACCAACCCCGGCTACGTCCTGAGCCCGGTCATCACGCAGAGAGACAGCGGAGGAGATAACAGCTGCTCTGTCAAAGTTTCTATTGAAATCTCAGAGTCTCAACAGCCTGTGACCTTCACCTGTGACGGTAAGATACAAACATGGGAAGTCTTTGAGAAATGTGGGCAAACCATCTTTGAACCAGCTCTTCACCCTCCTGATGTCCTCGGCTCAGATTTGATTTGAGAATGAGTTGAATGGTGTTGCCACAAAAATGACAGGGATGATTAATTGATTTTTAACCTTTATTTATCCGGGAAAGTCTCCTTGAGTAAAAGAAAAATCACTACTTTTATTTAATTGTGCGTGTTTTGTTAATCAATCAGTCATTATGTGGTGCCAGTAAACATTTTAAAGGGTTTCCATAGATGATCCTGACTGAACCTTGACAAATATCCATTTGTAATAATCAAGATACATTCCTCATTCCTTTAAAAATGTTTTCTCTTTTTTTTAACCCAAAAATAAGGTTTAGTTTTGATTATGAGGTCTATAAGTCATTTTTAAAGATTAGTTTATGGTAAAGTTTGAACAAAGTTGTCTTAAAAGGTATCACACAGATTTAGGGGATCAATATACTGAGCACAAGTCCTGATGTCAGGATATTTTTCATTAGCTGGACAATAAAATTCTCCAATGGTTTTTAATTATGACTAAATATAATTTCAGCAGGTTTTTTTAAATGCATATAATTGCAGCCCAATGTGAGGAAGGGCAGAGAATCCTCTACACAGATAACACAGCATCCCTCTGTAGTCAGCCAGAAGAGAAACCTTGTACCCTCTTTTCTGAAGAGTGAGCAGCTCAGATTGCAGATATGAGCGCTCTGAAGGAGGAAACGACTTTCACAGCTGCCAAATCTTAACCCCCACCTCGTTGTTTTTTTCTTGTTCTTTTCTTTTTTTTCTGGTGTGGGAAGTACACTACGTTCCTTTTCCGCACAAATAAAGGTTTGTCCCCTCACCATGCCGTAGCCATGTTGGGCAATAGAGACCAGAGCCTTTTTTCCCCCAACTTTGGTTTCCTTCCCCTTGTGTTTTGTGGAGCTGTTATTGGCTGACCCCTCGTAATACTTACACAGAATTACAACTACTGGGATTGACATGTCTTCTGGGATCTGAAGCCAAGCACACAGGGGGCTGTCAGCCAATCCTGTTGGCCTTTGTGTCCCTAAATTATCCCTAAATGCCTGACAGAAGTTCATTACTGTGTCGTTGGGTCCCTGAGGTTCAGCATTTGGACCCTAATATGCTGACATGACATGTCTCCATGCTTTAATGTTCAAAAAGCTCTTTATTTTTCTCATACTGCCTGGGCTGAAGCTCCTCTTCTCACCCTCTGTCTGAAACCAGAGCCCAGTCTGCTCTGTTTGGTTAGCTTCTCTATTGTGATTAGTAAAAAGCTTAGCGATGTCTCGCCCCTTAGCCTATCACGTACAATGTGTTGGAGCGCTAGCCAATAGAAATGCGAGTGAGTACATAGTGATGTCACCACTGCTCCAAACACTAGAATGGGTCAAATGTCCTCTCTGTGGGGCGATTAATGGTTCCTTCTCCTTCTTCTACAGGAAAGGGAAAACCCCAAAAAGCTCAATAGGGCCCCTTTAAGTACTCTCCCAATGACTCGGACAGTAAAGCTCTGTATAGCCCAGCAGCAACCTATAGGAAGTTTATTTACTACTCTCCTCATCCGAATTGTTCTTCCCTAGCTTCCTGCGTTGACTGCTAGTTTACTTCATCTTCCTGCCTCTGTTGAGTTTATCTCCTTTTATCCTCCTGCTCACTTCCTAGATGCATTTCCTTCTTCCCTAGTACAAGGTTGTTTCCTGGTTTACTTCCTATGCAGCGTGTTGACCCAAACTGTTGGTGTTTGGATTCCTCGGGTTGGTCGTTACAGGAATCTGCTCTCTGGAAACAAAAGGCTTCAGTTCTCCTTTGAAGCGTGCATAGAAAGACTGAGAGAGAGAGAGAGGACGGGAAGAGAATTTTCTTCATTTATTTCTGTTTGTCTTTCGCCTCTTCTCCTGTCCTCGTCTTTGTTGTTTTTTCCATTTGACTTCTGCTGTCCCACTGTTCCTATCTCCAGTTGTGACCTCCCTTTTCTTGCATTACAATACTTTCCTCCACCCAATGTTTCCTTGGAGCATCGCCTCATCCTTCCTTCTCTCCTCCATTTCTTTCTGACTTTTATCTGTGTGTATATGGCTTAATTTTGCAGCTGTTACTCAATATTGCGTCTACCTGCGGTTGATTTTCCTTACAATTACATGCAAATTAAAGTAAAGAATGATCATAGTGGCCTTATACATAAACAAATTGGCCAGCTGTTCAAAAAGGAGATTACAATAAAACATACCTTCAGTTTTATTCTATTGTTGCATCTCTGCATTTGCCCATTTTTCTAGCGAGCAGGCGGAAAGAAAGCCAATCTGTTCTGCCTTCCTTGGCTGTGAACCCCTCAGATTCTGGGGATTCCTGACATACTGTGGCTGAATAGGGGGAGATGGAAGGAGTAAGAGAGGGGGAAAAGATGAAAAATGCATGAAAAGAAATACTAAAGGGAGCGAAAAAGACAGAGGAGAAGAAAGGGAGAGCAATAGCTGAGGGAAAAAGGAGGGATGGACACAGGGAAATGACACGAGGGAATACAGGAAGGATTTGACTTTATAAATACAGACAGAAATTGAATTAGATATTCTAAAACTGATGACAGAGGGAAGAAATGCTGGGAATTCTGATCAGGTTACTGCAGAACAGATGGTGAAGGAGAGGAGGAAACACCATGATGTTCCTCATTTCACACGTACAGATGACTGCTTTAGTTTGGTGTACATAATGAACTGTTTTAAAACAGCCAATGTAGCCCTATGAAACCTCAAGGACTGGTGCATCTCGTTACGGTCTGTCTCAAGATGTCTTTATTTGTCGAGGGCAACATGCTGCTTTGTTTGTTTTTCTGTAGCGTGTCCGTGACATGCAGGACGTTTCCACTGTAGGTGAGAGTTCAGCTGCACAGAGATTAGAGTACATGAGTTCAGAGCATCTTTGAGTCACTGACACTAAGTCAATACGCCGAAATGTCAGACTCTTCAAATTTTCTTCTACATTCATTCTTTTCCATTTGCCTGTCTCTGTTTTTGTCTCTGGGTTTGTTACAGAAGCTGTGTTTGCTCTGAGTCATGATGGAATTAGGTCACTCCTCCTTCACTCCTGAAATATGTTGGCAATCTCGCCACCCTTGGCATTGTGGATCATACACGATAGCTACTGGACCTGAACCCTCCATAAGTTACTCGTTAACCTGAATCATTTAGAGTGTTTGTTGTAGATTATTATTTCCATTCCACTACATTCTTCGGTCCCTAGACATCTGTGTGTTTTGACAGTGGTGGAAGGTAAATAAGTACATATTCAAGTACTGTATTAAGTAAAAATCTGAGGTGTTTGTAGGACTATTTTCACTTTAATCTAATTTATATTTGAACTCGTGCGTTATTTGACAGCTTTAGTTACTCGCTACTTTTGAGATCAAGATTATTAAAATGTAAAATAAATCAACTAATAAATGAGGGTATGTTTGTAAGTGTTACATTGAGTTGTACACATTAATGCAGCACTAATTAAAATACATTAATACATTATACATCATTATTTCTCTGAATTATTTGCAACTCTACATAATGAGTACTTTTCTACTTGATGTTGATGCTGATTCGCAAATATCAAGATATGTATGAACAAAGGCCTTGATATGGTTATTGCAGCGATATTTTTGGAGTTGGTTATTGGTGCTTTTACAATGTAATAATAACCGTCAGTTATGTGGATATAATGGCAAGTGGACAAACACTACAGCTAGAAGAGTCTGAAATCAGAAAATTACATCCATGATATTTCTTTAGGAACTATAGTATAGACACTTTATCTAAGGTATAATATCTGAGTATCTGATATTTTCCGTGTCCCCAAATCTAATCCTGCCAACACCGATCCTAAACCATGTGTGAAACAGAATGCAACGGAGAAATCCTCTCCTCTTTTTTAAGTGGTACCCTCAAAAATGCAGCGCTGGGAATTCCCTCACCACCTCACACAGAACGAGGCGTAGCCGGTCTAATTGCTTTGTGACAAAACACTCGCATGTTTAACACTGCGGACCACCACTGCAGCTACACCCGCACCCGCACACACCCGCACGCACGCACGCACGCACGCACGCACGCACGCACGCACGCACGCACGCACGCACGCACGCACGCACGCACACACACACACACACACACTGGACCCTGAAGCTAAAGCTACTGATGTTAGCGGTGAGACAAGACGCTCCATTCCTCAGAAGGGTGGAGGTGTGTTAGTGCCATAGCCGGGGGTGGTCTCCCTGTGTGTGCGTGTGTGTGTGTGTGTGAGTGTGAGTGAGAGAGAGATGTTTCTGTGTGTGAAGTGTCAGAATCTGTCTACCCGTGTTTGTTGACGGTGAGGTTAAGAGTGGGTTAAGACAAATCAGATATCGGAGCATACACAAACATCTAGAGCTGACCCTCACACCCCCGGATAATATCCTTCCACAACACACACCGCTGTAGTTCCTTTGATTCCAGAACAGGTTTGAAACATGATCTGTTTAAGATATGGCAGCAGGGTTTGCGGCGGGAGAGTTCAATCCAGAGTTCAGTTCCCACGGCAGCAAATAGGTGTTTTCTTATTTTGGTAAAGTGTGTGATATTGAAGCGTGACATGACCTCTGATCCCTCCTAAGGTGTTCATGTTTGGGATATGTTGCTCCAAAAATTCCTGTGTTTCTTCACGTGATCCACTAAAAACCCTTGCACACCTTGCATCGTGTTCATTCTTGTTTTTAGTTTCCTGTAAGTGAGATTGAACAATCGCTAATATATTCAGAGTGAGCAACAACACCAGAACGATAAGGTCATTGAAACATTTAAAGGGCTGGATAGAAAACAATCAAAGTGTTGTAGCATCATATGACGGGAACAATGAAATGTTAAAGATATGAAGCTTTTTAGTTGTTGTTTTTTTCCTGTCCTTATATTGTAATCATTGCATTTTCTATATAAGCAAAAAAAAAATGCAATCTTATTAATGACCATCCTCCTCTTTGAGACTTGGTTTCTTAATTTAAGTTTCAATCTAGGAATGTATGCATGTGAGTTATAGATAAAGGGATTTGCCAGAGTATCCACTGCCTGTCTACAGAAACACAGCACAGCATTGTATAATAAACGTGCACATCCACGTGAAAACAACAAACCGCTTCATTGCAAAACAAACAAAAAACAGATAGATGTCATGAGACAGAATCCACTGTCCGAGGACCCCACTGGGCTGGACCAAGCACCAACAGCTGATGAGAAGCTTAAAGTTACACACACACACACACACACACACACACACACACACACACACACACACACACACACACACACACACACACACACACACACACACACAAAAGGAATCGCAGGTGATTTCTTAACGCCACACACTCGCATTGCTGAGTAACATAATGATTCAAGTTATTTGTACTCTAGGTTCCTTTTGAAGAATCCTTCCTGAGTAAAGTTGGGATTTGTGGTGTGCCAAAGTTTGTGGTTGTACATTTCATTTGTGCTCCAAACCATGTGAAGATTATCTTGTTGTTTTAAAGCAGCTGACCTCATTCTCATGACGTCTTCGCTCTGTTTTTGTTTCCTCCCTTCTCTTCATTCTGTCTTTTCACCAACCACTCATCCCTGTTTCCCTGACCATCGGTCTCATGTGGTCCCCTTGTCCTCCATCAATATCTCTGTCCTTACCTCTCTGCCTCCACTCTCCTCTCCTCCCCCCCTCCCCCCCTCAGTGAGTTCCCCGGTGGAGCTGCTCATCAGTCAGACTCTGTGCTGGGTCCACGATGACCTGGACCAGGTGGACTTCTCCAGCTACCTGCTCAAAGTCTGCGGCCAGGACGAGGTGCTGCAGAAGTGAGTATAGAAGAATGTTGAAAAAGAAAAGCTCCAGATCATGTTAGGAATTAGGAGAACTTCTCCCATGCTGACTCTGCAGTTTTGTTAATTATGCACAGGGTTTTGGACAGGTTTGTTTTCTTTTGCCCTCAACTCGTAGCTCCCCCTCTATTGCTCTTGGCACCCGCCTCAAAGTCGTGTACAAAAGAGACTGGCGGATGTTTCTATATCTTTCCCCGCTCCCTCCTACACCTCCTCCACAGAGGAATGTCTCTTCTCCCTCTAATCTGGGAGACATGGGAATGGTTACTCCCATAGCAGGACTTAAAGGCCCAGCACACACAACGGTTCCAAGTTACATCATTGAGTGTGTGTTCAAATGCTTAAATACAACCAGAATGCCCATTAATCATTGTTTCCATTTATATGAATACATGTTTTTGATTTGAGGTAGGTTTGCAGAAATGAGTGTGTGCTTTGGAATGTTTTTAACCTTTACAAATCCAATGAAAGCCATTGTGTATACATCTATACATCAAGATTGTTATGTTTTCCGTCATCGCTTCACCTGTAATCATATTTAAAATATCAATATAAATAATTATTAAAAATTAAGGAATATAAATAAAAAATATTACTATTTAATGAATTAATATGCACAAAATAAATAAGTAAAATAGCTTTTTTTTTACAGAATATATAAATAAATATATATGCTTATAATAATTATTATATATTTTGACATTTCCTTTTATTTCAATTATATTTATTTTCTCTACAGATTTGGATTTTTATGACACCTAAGTAATAAAATAACACGTAAATATTACAAAATCTATGTAAAAGTTAAAGGTTTTGTTCCCCAGAATATAGATAACAAACATATTTTGATACATTTCAGGATATTAAACGCTGGCTTCAGTTGTGAAAGTCTTAATCAGTGATGTGTTTTCCCTTTTGTTCAATAACTGCCCATTTTGATCCTTCACATACAGTCTGGATTTTCTTAACCTCTCCTCTCTGTGCCACAGTAAACACAGCCTGGGCAGCCATGAGTACGTCCAGAACTGCAGGAAGTGGGAGAACGAGATCACATTACAGCTCCTCTCTCACTCCACCATGAGAAGAGACTTGGCTCGCAGCGTAAGTCTCTCCATCAAGCTAACATATGAGCTCTTTCAAACTTTACAGGACGCTTTATTGAACTGTGTCATAATACATTTCGTGTTGAGCCACTAAGATTCATTTAAAACATGTGTTCCCCTGCTGGAGACCTCTGACACACTCGGTAAAAAGATGATCTTAATGAAGTTATTCTTTGGCGTGATTAATAAACCTTGACTGATTTTGTTCAGGCCGAAGATGACAGCTCTGTGATAGATCTGGAGAAGCACCTGAGTCAAGTGGAGAGGCCGTTCAAGGAGAATGTCACCAGGTATGGAGGTTTATTCTTAGTGGTTCATGCAGTTTATTTAGTTTCATCCAGTCCAGTCTTCAAAATGATTTAAAAAATGAGGAAAATATAGACTTTTTTCAACATGAAAGCATAATATATATCAGTAGAATATATAGAGAACACACAATAAGTGAAAATACAAAATGAAAACAACCGGGACAAGATACTTTCCTTTTTACATTCTGTCCTGATCTGATTATCACTGATATGTCCTCCTCTTGTTTCTCCTTCCTCACATATCTCTCTTTGTGTGACTTCTTGCAGACAAGGCCTGGCAGATTATTTAGAAGGATATCACAATCAAGTCAACATCTGCCTTCAAAATGAGGTACGTGTTGTCCCTTTGCAGTCCTGGAAAGTAAAAGGATATTAAGATGATATATGTGTCCTGAATGTCTTTGATATGTGTAGTACAGATTTTAAATGGATCTTTGTGAAGCTCCGCTGTGTACGGAAAGCTTTACGTAATAATGAAATTTATTTTGTGATGTCTTCTCCAGACAGAAATCTGAGTATACTATTACATACAGTGAATGCATGCTTTCTAGGGATGCCACATCTGGTTCTCAGCCAGTGTGTGTTTCTGTTGAGTACGTAATTGAATGCAGACTGAAGCTAAACTCCCCACCTCAACACGACTTTAACCTGATGAATGAATCAAGATCCAGGGTGCCTTGACAAAATAATGGCATGTACAATAATTGATGCTCTTTCAGAAGGAATATGGGTTTTGTATTACCACTTGTTTGCACACACACAGTCGGCTGGTTTGAGTTAAAATCACTGTTTGGATGAGAGTGTGTGTGAATTGAGTGTGTGAATTGTTGGGGTTTGTTCTCTCACAGATTACCGTTTACAGACAAGCTGAAAACAGAAGTGTAGGATATCCCTTTCACAACGAGCGTGTAAAACAATGTGTATCTCTATACTCAGAGTACCCAGTATAAGACGGTGGACCGGGTGGTGCAGACTCTGAAGAACCTGTGCTGTGCTCTGGACGAGATGGAGACCCAGGCCATCACAGAGGCCGTCAAAAGGCTGAAACACACCGTCAATTTACCTCAGACACGCTCCCCCAAGGTGGGCTAACAAGCAGCATGCTTCACACATTCATACAGAGCATTGTTTAGCTGTAAGGATGTCTTTGTGAGACTACTGTGTTTTGCATTGCAGATGGGGACCACATCGTCTGGTCAATCGTCGAATGGTACGTACACACACACACACACACACCCTCAACCTCTATTCATTCTACAAGCTTTTGGTACCGTAAACATTATGTATGCGACTGTGGTGTGCAGTGATATTACTCACAAGACTTTTTAAAAGTGTCTAGTATTTGGGATAAAAAGCTAATTAAATACTTCAAAGATGCATTCATAATGTTGAAGTTTAGTCTTGATCAACATTTTCACTAATTTTTTGTCTATTCCTTCGTTTAAAACTTAGTATATCTGCACAAATGCAGATAAGGATCAGGCTACATTACTAATATTATCATTCAATATGTGAATTAGATTACACTGGTGGCTGCGTAGCATTGTTCCCACTCTGTGATTTCCAAACTAACAGAATCCAAAGATCCACTTTTCAAATTGAGGATTTTTTATTTATTTGTATTGATTCATTACGTTTTTAGAGTGATGACATTTTAACTTCATTTGAAAAATACTCAAAAGAAGCTTTCCATAAATACAACATTACGTTTGGTAAAGCCCTAGTTCCAGTGCTTTTATCCACCTTCTGATAACAGTGTGATCCTCCTGCTCTGACAGGTCACAGCAGTCCTGTGGAGGAAGGCATGGCCTCACTGACTCAGGCTCTGTACGATCTGGCCAAGCTCTACCTGCGCTCCTTCTGCCCCCCCTCCACCTCCTTCAGCTCCCCTGCACTGCCCCAGTCTGCAGACGGGGAAGGCTTGGAGGGGAAAGGCAGCAAAGACGCTTCCGGCACCACAGACCACCTTCAGTTCACTCTGTTCGCCCTGCACGGCATCCCGTCCAACTGGGTCAGCAGGTAAACACCGGATCAACGATGCTGCAACGTAACCTCATTATAGAATGACATCATGAAGCATGACGCTCGATAGACTTTCTAGCAGAGCATTTAATATTCCACCACGATGAAAGCTAAACGATTACTTTTTAAGGACTCTTTCCTCTGCGGTAGGATAATTAGAGCCCTTAATCATGCGTCTGTTCTTGCACGATCGCCCACTTGTTCAGTATTATTAGTGCCACCCACATTTCTCTTAATTGTACTTCTGCAAGATCGAGTCAGAGCTGAAGACAGAAAGCAGAGGAAGGCAGTGCAGAGTTTTAATCACCCTATTTGCCAAATCAAGAACCAACGGCTTCCTCTCTAGAGTACAGTCCTACAATAACAATGTGTGTCAAGCAGCAAGTGTTTTTGCACGTTACGGCGCAGGCTTGCAGACTTTGCTGCCACAGCACATCGCTTTGTTTTTTTCTCCTGAAAAAACGGCTTTGGTGTTGCACCCCACGTCGTCTTTTTCCACGCCAGTGTCCAGTTTCTCTTTATCTCCTGCCTGTGTCTGGGCCGCAGAGCTGAGCCAAATTTTCCGTTCCCAGCTCTGTCATGCATCAGTAGCCAGGATCAGTGCATCTCTAACAAGCCCTTCCGCAGTTGCATAGTTGTGAAGTCTAGTCTATATCTTGATGTAGGAGGAAAGATTAAAAGGTCACAGACTTTGAAATTGCACAGGAAATATGAGTGAATATGGGAAGACTATATGCAACAGTTTTTTCACATCAGAATTAAGGAATCTGAATCAGAATGGTGACCAGTCTTCCGCTATAGTTTAGTAAGACACCAACCAAGAAAAGGTTTGTTAAGACTAAGGTCAGTTTTAAAGAGGCCCTATTATGCTTTTTGGGGTTTTTCCCTTTCCTGTAGTGTGTTTAAATAGGTTTCTGTGCATGTAAATGGTCTGCAAAGGTTAAAATCCCACAGTTGTGCCTGAAACTCCTCCATTTGACTCCTTTCAGTACCTAACACTTGCGCTTCTATTGGCTAGCTCTCCACGACATTGTACGTGTTAGACTAAGGGGCGGGACATCTCTTAAGTGGTTGACCAATCACAACAGTAGCAGCCAGCTATCCAATCAGAGCAGACTGGGCTCTGGTTTCAGACAGAGAGGGAAAAGAGGTGCTGCAGCACAGGCAGTATGAGAAAAATAAAGAGCTTTTTGAACATTAAAGCCTGGAGACATGTCACAGGAGAGAAAAAAAATACAAATATGATCAAGAACATTATCATAAAATGTAGCTCTGTTACCCTGACTGTAAGATGTAGTCCGTCTTCAAAGAGCTGCTGCTCCCGGCCTTCCCTCCATAGTAATTTTCTGGTCAGCCAGTGAGGCCTTCATAACGAGAGGAACTGCTTAATAACAGGCCTATTTACTCCAGCATGCCTCTTCCAGCTGCTATTTTAAGCCAGCCCTAAACATTGCTGCAGTGACAGTCATTCCAAAGACACGTCCGAAAATATTTGGCTCCTCACATCCCAGAGCCAGAGGGACAGGGCGAGTGCCAAAGGCAGATCTGTTGTGTTGTGGTGTTACTGTAAGGCTGCCTTATTGAGTGTCTGGCGTGGCTGCGGCTCGCGTGTCATCCATCTGGAGCCTCAGTGGATGCCCCCGCATTTACAGCATATTGAGACACGGAGTGGTGGAGCTGCCAACGCAGATGGCACGGAGCAGGGGATGGAGCCTGCAGTAGGGAAAGTGTGACTCGCATATCTATCTCCTATAGAAACAAAGAGGGTTATTTATCATGACCGTGTGATTAGTTTTATTGCATCACATCTGGATATATAAAACCCTTTTGTCTATATCTCTTTAAACTTTACACTGTAAAGGTTTAGTTTTTCAAAGCATGCGAGCTTATAGTTATAGAGTATATAGTATGGTTATAAAAAGTAGTTTTACTGTACGTTTAGAGCACATCCTGGTCCTCCCACACAGGTGTTTTCAGTTACCTCTTCTCTGAGGCAACGACTCCCACACTATCCTATATGTTACACTGCTGTGAAACACTTAGACCTATTTAACAGTTGTTCACTAATCAAATCATTTAATGAATGCATATTAAAGGGAAATGCTGCCACCTTTTATGTCCAATAAGTGTCCGTTTCCTGGCAGCTATTCCACGTAACAATCATCATCAAATAAATGTGAATTATAAGAATGTGGCCCCGGTGCTAATATTATTGTGTTGTTTGGTTTCAGTTATGAGAAGTACTTCCTGATGTGTTCCCTCACACACAACGGAAAGAACCTGTTCAAACCGGTCCAGTCCAAGAGAGTGGGCACGTACAAAAACTTCTTCTACCACATCAAGTGGGACGAACTGTGAGTGATTTCTTGCCTCTCTCCTTTCCTCTCTATCCTTTCCTTTCCTTTACTTCCCTTCCCTTCCCTCTCATTTCCTTTCCTTTCATTTACTTACCTTTCCTTTAATTTCCTTTGTTACGTCCTGTATCTTCCCTTCCCTTCCCTTTCCTCTCCTTTCCTTTCCTTTTGTATTGTATGGTTTTCTTTCCTCTTGTCTTTTCTTGCCTTCCCTTTTCGCTCCTTTCCTCAGCCTTTCTATCGTTTCCTCTCTTCCTCTTATTTTACCTCCTTATTTCCTCTTCTCTCCTCTCATTTTCCTTTCTCTTATCCCTGTTTTATTTCCTTTCCTTTCCTTTCTTTTTCCCTCATCTTCTCTTAATATATACATTTCCTCTCCTCCCCTCTTTGACATTTCCCTCAGAACTACATCACGCTGTTTGCTCTGATCTCTCCTGCCTCTCACACCTTCTCTTTCTCCTCTCTCAGGATCAACTTCCCCATAGCGGTAGCCGTCCTCCCTCTGGAGTCCACTCTGAGCCTGACTCTGTTCGGGGTTCTGAACCAGAATGCCAGCGGCTCCCCAGACTCCAACAAACAGAGGAAAGCTCCAGAGCTGCTTGGAAAAGTCTCCATGCCGCTGTTTGACTTCAGACGGTGAGGAGCGAGGAGCAGCCGGCAGTGGCTGCTCGTGTTTTTGCATATCATTTGAGTGGATGTCCCACTTGTTATGGAATATCACCCAGCTGTGATAGATAACAACTGTGCAAATCGGTCACTCAGCAGGAATGAGGAACATACATAGATAATAATACAGAGTTTTTTAATTATGTGTATCACACCTTTTGTACAGGAAATTTCCAAAACACAAAATAATCATCAAAATTGATTAAAAAAGGACAACATACTTGTTTTACATGCTGCTGCAACGGAAACATTTCCCAATTTGGGATCAGTAAAGTGTATCTTATTTAAAAACATACATTTACTCTGTTCTTATCTCAACAATTACTCCTCCTACTAATTCCCCTTGAGTGCCCTCTCCACCAATCACTGTCTCTGGGGTTGTAAATACACATTCCTCCTACTTTATCAATGAACGCGGAATCCCAACAGGTCTTCATTAAACCAATTGTGGCCTTTTTTTGTGTGATGGAGCTTCAGAAGAACTAAGACATTGTAAAATCATGCCCTTTCACTTCCTCTGCTTCTGTTTGGAACAATTGCTTATTCTGGTTGTTTGTTTTTTGTTGTTTTTTCTGACTCTTGCTGACTGTGTTTCTCAGGGTGCTTGCCCGGGGCAGTCAGCTGTTGTGTGTGTGGACGTCTCCTGAGGGAGCTGCTGCTCCCGGCGGCTCTGCAGGCAGCCGCAGGAGGGTTCCCGCAGAGAGGATAGTGCTACAGGTGAGTGCTGCTGCTGGAGGAGCGTTAGCGGTGGTTGTAACATAGCAGTCATGACTGATAACTAATCAGAATTGTACTGCTCTAGAATTTGTTTTCAGAGTAGTATTGTTTGTGGTGGTAGAAGACTTGGTATAGTGTTCAGAAGAGTGAACTGATCCCAAACCTGGTATTTGTCTCCCTATCAGGTGGACTTCCCCAACCCTCCATTAGACGTTTTATACGTAGGACCCAAGGAAGAGCCCAGACCAGAGCCCAACACGCTGGAGGAGCTGGACCCTGATCTGAGACGCAAACTGGAGAAAATCTGCAGCAGAGCTTCCAACTTTGGGTAGGAGATTCCCCTCATGCTTTCACAACTATAAATGGGATTACAATCTGAGAGTATATCCCACTAGCTATTATTGTGGCAGCCTCAACTGTAGCCCATTGACTGCTTCCTGGGCTCTGTGAAGACTTTAAATAGTGACTCGTAAGACTCCCAGTCGTGCACAGACACAGTGTTCCTGGAGAGATTTATCCCCTTCAGCAGACAGCTTTTTGGCCGCCTCTCAGACCACCCGAAATCCGTTGGACTTAATAGATTTACGGAGATTTTTAAAAGATGTCACTGACTTGCCAGCCGCGGTTCCCCATAAACGCCTGCATGTTGTCTGCTGCAGCGTGTCTGTTCCCCCCCAGCTGCTCCAGGCCGGCTCAATGCTCTCCTGTGCCTGCGGCCAGCCAAATCTCCTCAACCCTGCCAACATCCATGAGCCTAAAACGCCACTTTAGGACAGAGCGTTCTCTCACTGGGCTCTCACCGCCTGCTGCCTGTCCGGCCCATTCATCCCTCCAGCCTCCAGGCATAGGACTGCTGGAGCTGCAGTTTCACTCATCTGCCATGGGGGGGTATCCCTGAAGGGCAAATATTTGTTTTTATTAATATGGGGATGTCAGGGTAAAAAAACAGACCACAAACTCAGAGAGGCAAACGCTATCTGACAGATATTTCACTTCATTTCGCTTAAAGTACCGCTGCAAACACAGGACCAGAATCAGGTTTATTGCCACAGGTTTAAAGAGGAGTTTCCTTTGTTGTATGAAAAAGCATATATAGTTGTTCGATTTTGAAAGAGTAGTCATTGTGAGAATAAAAAAAGTGGTTGATCAGCGGTCTGTGGTGCGATGTGACCGACATGCCTTTTAGTTTCACCGGGCAAACATTAACTGCTTGTATTGACAGGAAACTATCCAAGAAATGTCACACCTGTTGAGTGGTGTTCAGTCACCAGTGTCATGTGACCCTCAGGTCTCATGACACGGTTGTCCTCTTGTACCTTTATTTGTTTAGGGAAGTTCATCTAACCATGTCAGCTCTTTTTCTGTCAACGAGGTTCACATTTTAAAACTCGTACACACTTTCCAGCTCACCTCTGAGGATTTCCTCTGAAAAAAAGGTGGAACGGGGGGTCTGTGCTTACATTACTGAAGATAGTTTACTGCTCACTTTCCTGACATGCTCTCAGGATTACAATGCTTTTTGTCATCTGCACACCAGAATTATATCTGGTCCTGCCAAATATAATTGGACTAATTGGAAATACTCTCCTAAAAAAATGTAAGACAAATATTTGACTTTAAAAAAAAGATAATAACTAAAAGAAACGAGATAAAAACACATTTGTGGATCCAAATGATTTATTTCCCTCTCACCCCTCTCGTCTGTCTCTGCTCCGCCTCCAGGCTGAAGCGAGCCGACCACCAGCTCCTGTGGGACCACCGGCTCCACTGCAGGAAGGACCACCCCAGCAGCCTCCCCAAGGTGCTGGCCAGTGCTCCCAGCTGGGACTGGGCCAGCATGGCTCACATCCACTCCCTGCTGCACCACTGGCCCCTGCTGCCCCCCGTCACCGCGCTGGAGCTGCTGCATTCAAAGTACGCTCAACACCTCGACTCACACCTGAACCATGCATTTCCTTTTTATATTCAGGGGGAAAATGTCATGCTCTTCTACTTAATTTCCTGTTTTGGTCCTTTTTTGGTTCCTGCTTCTATAGAAATGAACCATATCTCTAATTATGTGTGATTTCTGTTATTGTAGGTTTGCAGATACAGAAGTGAGAAATGTGGCAGTGAGCTGGATTGAGAAGAGCAGTGATGATGAGCTGGCTGATTACCTGCCACAGCTAGTACAGGTACAGATAAAACACACACACAGATCCGCACTCTACATGCACTTTAAAATACTCCTGAGACTCATCTCACTCCTTCACTTATTATTTAAGTCCTATTTCTTGTGTAATTACTCCCAATTGTCTTTTTATCTTCTTAGGCGTTAAAGTTTGACTGTCACCTAAAAAACGCCCTCGTCATGTTCCTGCTGTCCAGAGCGCTGGGCAACATCAACATCGCCCACTACCTCTACTGGTGAGTTCCCAGCAGAACAGAAGCATCAACCAGCAAACAAATAAAAACCTACAGAGAAATGTTTAGAAAAATGTGTCTTATAAGAAGAATGCATCATTTCACATGAGTTAAACCACTTTGGTGTGTGTGTGTGTGTGTGTGTGTGTGTGTGTGTGTGTGTGTGTGTGTGTGTGTGTGTGTGTGTGTGTGTGTGTGTGTGTGTGTGTGTGTGTGTGTGTGTGTGTGTGTGTGTGTGTGTGTGTGTAGGCTGCTGAAGGATGCTGTGCAGGACCCCGCCTGGGGGAGGCGCTATGAGCGGGTGCTGGGTGCGCTGCTGTGTCTGTGCGGGGTGAAGCTGAGGGCCGAACTGGAGAAGCAGACCCACCTCGTCACTCTGCTGGGGGCCGTGGCCGAGAGGGTCCGACAGGCCGGGGGCTCCACACGACAGGTGTGTGTGTGTGTGTGTGTGTGGAATTCTGAATATATTGAACGGTACTTTATTGTGTCTGTGTGTTGGAAATTTTGATGTATGTTTTTCATTCCTCTGTGTTCAGGTGGCGCTGCAGGAGGGTCTGGAAAACGTTCAGAACTTCTTCGGGAGGAACAGCTGTCGGCTGCCCCTCTGCCCCAGTCTGGTGGCCAAGGAGCTCAACATTAAGGTAACACACACACACACACACACACACACACACACACACACACACACACACACACACACACACACACACACATTCAGCAGTCTCAAGTCGTAGTAGTCATATACAGTTTTATTTTATGCTTGTATTCAGGTCAGTCCTCTATCCTTCTCTCCTCATCACACTGTAATATCTGACCCTCCCAGAATGAGCAGGAGTTGATGCTTAACTGTAACATGGCAGAGAAATACACAGGGCAGCAGAAAAGATCTGTCCGTCAGTTGATCAGGAAAAACCAAATAGGCCACAGACTTTTTGTAGAACCTCTGTTGTTCAAACCACTGAGGAAATGAACTCGGGACACTTTCAGCAACGTATGAAACTCATGCATTGGTGTATTCTCCACAGTCCCATTCTTCAGAAAATGTGCGCGATAAAGAAGCTTTCTTTCATTAGTGAACCTCAGGCTTTATAGAGACGATTATAGTTTAAATGGTATATTAAGGTAGACCCTGTTTGACATGACTTTGATTTTCCTCAGATGTTTTGATCATGCTGTAATTTGTCTTGCATGGTGATATGATGACTTGCAGTATGTAGTGTTTTTCGGTTGGGGAGACAAAATAATTAGTAGCATTAAAAAAACATATTTAAAAAACTAGGATACAAAGAAAACAATAAGAAAGACATGATGAAATAATGTTGTACAGATTAAAAAAAATAACAAAACAGCATAATGCGGTGCAGAACATGATTTATACTGTGTGTGTGTGTGTGTGTGTGTGTGTGTGTGTGTGTGTGTGTGTGTGTGTGTGTGTGTGTGTGTGTGTGTGTGTGTGTGTGTGTGTGTGTGTGTGTGTGTGTGTGTGTGTGTGTAGGCCTGCTCCTTCTTCAACTCCAACGCAGTTCCTCTCAAGCTGGCCCTGGTGAACGCCGACCCACTGGGAGAAGAGATCAATGTGATGTTCAAGGTACTGTGCACACACACACACACACACACACTATATTTACAACTGTGCATAGAAACGCCTAACAATGCACACACTACATGAACAGCCATCATTATATGGAACCTAAAAAAACTGGTTCTTGTGTATCCTCCACACGCTCCACTCGTTTACTCTCTGTTGTTATTTGGTTCATAGAATTTGTTGCTCCCAACTGTTGTTTACATGCTTCTCCTCTGAACACTGCGCCCCCTGGTGGATGAAGTGAAATCCAAACAATAATAATAAAGGTGCAGGGTCTTGGTGTAACTTGAGTCTCTGTGTGTGTGTGTGTGTGTGTGTGTGTGTGTGTGTGTGTGTCAGGTTGGGGAGGACCTGAGGCAGGACATGCTGGCTCTTCAGATGATCCGCATCATGGACCGCATCTGGCTGCAGGAGGGGCTAGACCTGCGTATCGTCAACTTCAAATGCATCTCCACCGGCAAGGACAAAGGTGACGGGAAAACACAGACAGGCCCCATTTACATGTGAAGTTCAGGTTATTTATTTATACCCGTAGGTAGATTTGGTTGAAGCCTCCCGATTTGGATAAACCTAAGAGATTTAGGACACTTGCATTGAGCCACAAAAAATACATTTATTAAATACACTTGGGTATCATTAATGCAGTCTGATACAGCAGTCCTGCAATAAATCCTGTTTTAAGAGCTGGACGGTGATGGCCAAAGAATTTATTTATAGAAGAAGTGTAACTACTGCACTTAAAATTGCTATTTTAATAAACAAATGAACAGATAAAACTGTATACAAGTTATATTACATATTAGAAAATGTACATACACATAGAAGTACAGTAAGTTAACAGTACAAATATTAAGTATGGTAAGAAGATGCCTTAAAAGATTACCGTTGCCTTGTTATTGTAGCACAAAGATATGTATAGTTTCTACACTGGTCTAAAGAGGAAATGACCTTTCTCTCTGAAATTAAAACATATGGCAACAGGAAGAGCAGATGAGCTGTTCACTGAGGTGGTCATTTAAAAGAAGGATGTGTTCAGCTGCAGTCAGAAGGCACAGCAGGAATCATTCACACATCTTGTCCTGAAATCTAAACCGACTTTACCCTAAAGACGGATTGTTATTCACGAGCTACGTTTATAGGTTATGACTACTTGACATATTCCAATCGTCCATGGCAGTCCAGTATTTAAAAGTGAAAGAGCTGACTGTAATTGTGTTTATACGAGTTGTGATGTTTCTTAAAGGCATGGTGGAGCTGGTGCCGTCCTCCGACACCCTGAGAAAGATCCAGGTGGAGTACGGCGTCACCGGGTCCTTCAAAGACAAACCGCTGGCCGAGTGGCTCCGCAAGTACAACCCTGCAGAGGATGAGTATGAGAAGGTACAAACACAGAAAGCGTACGTGCTAAAAGGTAAAAGCACTTCAAACACAACAAGAAAAAACCAGGGAAACTATTATTTATCTCTCAGAAAGCAGGGGTTTCATAAATATTATGGATCTCAGTAAGACCTCTGAGCGGCTTCTAATCTTTTACGGTGTTAACACCTAAAAGGCTTAAATATTATAGCTGTAACTTTACTTTGACACAATGGCTTGGAGTGAAAAACACACAGTTGGTAAAATGTTTGAAGTTTATAGTCGTGGTACGCCCTTTGACTCCTATAAATGTGAAACCGTACTCCACACCTCTGACCCGTGTAATGTGCTGCTCAAGGTTTGACCCTGAACTCCAGCAGGACACAGGAATAAACCTGTCATCAGCGAACCGTTGTTTTCATTAATCCGTTGGTTCTTTTCTTGATTAATCTATTAGTTTTCTATCAAATAAGACAAGAAATTGTGAAAAACATCAATAATCTTTTCCCCAAATCCCTAGCAGCTGTTCTCAAATGTCTTTTTGTGTCTTAACAAGTCAGGAAATTGTCTATTAACTATCGTAAAGGAGGAGAGAATCTGGAAATATTAACACTTAAGGGGAAATAATATTTGCAGATAATTGAAATTGTCTGACTGTTTATCGAACTTATTTCTCAGCTCTAGTCATCAGATATTTATGTATATAGAGCTCTGATGTTTTTGACGACCTGTAAAGTCTATAAAACTCTTATAGTTTCTGGTTTTGCTTCAAATATCTGGAAAAGTAAGTAAAACATGAGGTCTTTCTGGTCTGAAAGTTCACTTCCTTCTCAAGCATTTGACATGTTTGCCCTCCACTTACACTACATCATTGCTGTATGAAGCTCAACAGAACCATACCTACAGCCTGAGCCCCTCGCTACGTATCCCCTGTTCTGAACTTGTTTCTTTGTGTCACACTTTCTCTCTTTTTGCTCAACTTTTAGGCGTCAGAGAACTTCATCTACTCGTGTGCAGGGTGCTGTGTGGCCACGTACGTTCTGGGCATCTGTGATCGTCATAACGACAACATCATGCTGCGCTCCACGGGTCACATGTTCCACATCGACTTCGGGAAGTTCCTGGGACACGCCCAGATGTTTGGCAGCTTCAAAAGGTGAGAATCAGATTAAATGCTCTTTATCTCGTGATTGTCAGATAAAGCTTTGGTTCGAGGTCAGTGTTTAAAGGTCTGTCCTTAAGGGTGTATCAGGAAGTGCACTGTCATCCGATTTTTTTATCAGCTCATTTTCAGATAGTAGGAGTCACGTACCAGATAGCTAACACAAAATCATAAAGAAACTTAACTCCATCGGTACCTTATCTAATAGGTGATGAGAACATGGACACTTTAGCTTTGTGCTCGTGTACAATATTAGACCAGAAATACTTCAGTACTTGCAGACCTGTCACAATGAATCAGACAATTAAGCACCAGAACATAGGTGCAGTTTTTTGTCAACAGAGCCCAAAAGTCCACTTTATTATTCTTTGTTTTAGTTTCTGTCGTATGGTTTTATATTCATTATTATCTTTGAATTTACACACAACATCAATTGCACATCGTTTTTCCTTGTGTGAGGGTCCAAGGACAGAGGGTGTCTTATTCTGTACACACTGTAAAGTCCAGTAGACAAATGTAAAATGTGTGATATTGGGCTATATAAATAAACGTTGATTGATTTTTATTCCAATTTAAATGTCTTTATATTCTCAAGAATTAAAAGTCCCTTTATTACTCTTTAATAATATGCTTACGTTATTATACCATCATATATTCATTACATCCGTGGCATAAAATGGCATTAGAATTACAGTAATATTGTCTTTGCAATCATTTCTGGAAATATACATACAGCTCCGGAAAAAATTAAGAGCCCACTCCAAATGTTTCTTAAATCTTTATCTCTACATGTATGGCAGCCATTCCAGTGACTGTTGAATTCCAACACCAATTTTTTCAGCGGCTGTATAAAAATCAACAAATGCAGTTGTGTAACAGATCTAAGGACACATGGACCTTTATTAGTTTCTAAGAATTCTACTGTGACTGCTCTGAGGGAGCCTGGATTTTGGGTGTGGGGTTTTCTACTCTATAAGATTAATGTTCATTATTTTCTGGCATGAAGTGGGTCATAGCTCTACAACTATGCAATTCTATTTTTACCTTCTTCGCACATCGACTGAAATATTCAGAGGCTCTGTAGTAACTCAAGGCTGACCCTGTGGCAGTTTTAGAGTTGTGCATTCACTCTCTAATGCATATTTTCCCACTGATTAAAACTTCTTGACTAACTTTGCTCACATGATTCATTTATATCTCCTCTCCTTGTCTCCCTTCAGGGACCGCGCTCCTTTCGTTCTGACCTCTGACATGGCGTATGTCATCAACGGAGGCGAGCGACCCACCAGCCGCTTCCAGCTGTTTGTGGATTTGTGTTGCCAGGCCTACAACCTCATCCGCAAACACTCCGGGCTCTTCCTCAACCTGCTGTCACTGGTAAGGCACAATATATATAACACCCAACATTAATTAATATGTGTATATTTTGAGATTAGGTACAAATTATGGTGTCAGATGTATTGTTACTGTACAAAATGATGGGCAATTAATGGTTTGATGGTTTGATGTGTGCTGTAGATGACGTCCTCCGGCCTCCCGGAGCTGACGGGCTCTCAGGATCTGAAGTATGTGTTTGACGCCCTGCAGCCGCACAACACAGATGCTGAGGCAACCATCTTCTTCACCAGGTAAACACATCAACTCCTGTTCTCCCAGCGCTGATCAAAAATAACTATTTGTCAGCTAAAGTAAAAGAAATTGGCAGCTTGGGCTAACTTTAAACTGAATTACTCAATTGTCAACATTGGAAATTCTAAATAAGTGAGAAGTAATGGTGTTTTTTTTATATTTGACAAGTATTCCCATGTGCACAGCTGCTATTTTGGCCACAGCTGTTATTTAATCTTTTCTTTTTTATGTTGCTACTCACTGGCAGTCCACCAGGTGGCGCCATACGCACAGCAAGAAAGATAATAGCTGCTGTCTTGCATTACAGAATCTGAAAGCTCCTGAAACACTACAAATAGTATCAAGGGCAGCCTTGCCTTTCGAGAACCAGTCGGGTTGGATTGTAAACTAAGTTTGTTTGTATAACAGCTTTAAGATAAAAAGATAAAAACCTACAGACAGTTGTTTCACCTTCACCTCATGTTTAGTTTTAACTTTTTAAGTGGCTTTTTATTCAGTCCACCAAGTTCTTAAGCCAATTAATCTGCAAGAATATCTTATTTCTGACTTTTTTCTAAAATGTTAACCTTTGGTAAAGACCGAATGTACTCCGAGGAGGGAGGTGAAACTTGAAAAAGCATTTATTAAAAGTAGATTAAAGCTGTACAGCAGATGATCTCCATTCAAATCACATTTTGCCTGGTTCACCACTGACGTGATCAATCAATATTATATGCTATAGCTATAACACTGCATTGAATGACTCAAACCCAGCGATTGAACTTGCAGCAGCTTACGAGCTGAAATAATAAATAATAAAATAATAAAAAATAGCACTTTATAACAAAGGAATAACGAAAAGAAACAAAGTTCTCCTGTATCAATATATCAAAAATCATACAAAATGTTTCTCTAATATAATGTTTATAGGCTGATAGAGTCCAGTCTGGGCAGCGTGGCGACCAAGTTCAACTTCTTCATCCACAACCTCGCCCAGCTGCGGTTCTCCGGTCTGCCGGCCAACGACGAGCCCATCCTGTCCTTCTCCCCGAAGACGTACACCATGAAGCAGGAGGGCCGCATCCTCCACGCATCCATTTTCTCCTTCCAGAAGAGATACAACCCCGACAAGCACTACGTGAGTGTGTCACGCTCCGTCAATTCTCTGGATGTACATTTTAGAAAAGCTCTCACCCCTGACTCCACGTTTGTCCCCCTGCCTGTCTTCTCTCTGCAGACGTATGTGGTGAGGATCCTGAGGGAAGCTCAGACGGAGCCCCAGTTTCTCTTTCGCACTTTCGATGAGTTCCAGGAGCTCCACAACAAACTGACCATCCTCTTCCCTCTGTGGAAGCTGCCCAGGTAAATCATGACACCTGACTCTCAGCATTTCTGTTGAATTGTACCAAAAGCAAATAATTAACTTCTCAACTTCCATTTTTGATCGTCTGAGACGCTACGTCAGTGCTTTTCTTAAAGGAGAGTAAAATCAGATTTTGTGAAGTTGTTAATTAACCTTGTCTCTCTTTTTCCTATCTTCAGTTTCCCTAACAAGATGGTTCTCGGCCGCACCCACATCAAAGAGGTGGCAGCCAAGAGGAAGCTGGAGCTCAACAACTATGTGCACAACCTGTTGAGGAGCTCCACAGAGGTCACACAGGTACACATATTTAAACAGATACTCCCAGCAGAACAATGTTAGGTACGGGTCAAGGAAGTAACCTCATGTTCTCTGTCTCCAGTGTGACCTGGTGTACACCTACTTTCATCCAATTGCACGGGATGACAAGACAGAAGGTTTAGATGCCACGCCGAAAGCACTTGGTAAATAAAACCTGCACTTTTCACTCCCGTTCTTGAAGTTTCAGACTCACTGTATGATACTGTATGAAGTGTCATTTATTGGGTAACAAATACTTTTTACCTAAGAGAGTGGATGTGGTGTTACCTTCCTTTGTTTTTGTTTTGTTTTGTTTCCTGATTGTGATGATTGTATGTGTTGCAGAGCCTCCTCTGAGTCCCACCTCAGGTCGGGTGGAAGGAGAAGTGAAGCTCTCGATCTCCTACAGGAACAGCAACCTCTTCATCATGGTCATGCACATCAGAGATCTGGTAAACACAGACATAATTTAATACAGAGGCCCATTCACAGCTTTGTCAGATGGTTATTTAGTTCCACTTGTTTTGTTTATCTATCTTTTTTCATATTATGTCTCTGCTTGCTTTTAGGTTTCTGAGGATGGAACCGATCCCAACCCATATGTGAAAACCTACCTGCTTCCAGATCCACACAAGACCTCCAAACGCAAGACAAAGATCTCGAGGAAAACCAGGAACCCTACTTTCAATGAGATGGTTAGGAAGTTCTTTAAAAAAATGTGCCTGCCTTTTTATACTTGATGTTATATCCCCAAAGTCAAGAACCATGATTTCGTGAACCCAAGTAAGAACTCAATGCCAACAGGACTCCTTATTCACTCCCCCTCCTCTTCCTCCATAGTTGGTGTACAGCGGCTACAGCAAAGAGACCCTGGGTCTGCGGGAGCTTCAACTGAGCGTGCTCAGTGCCGAGTCGCTGCGTGAGAACTACTTCCTGGGCGGGATAACGCTCAGACTCAAAGACTTTGACCTCAGCAAGGAGACGGTCAAGTGGTACAAACTCACGGCTGTCCCGTACTTCTGAAACCCACCTGCCTGTCCCGGAGCGGGGAATGACTCTGTGTCTCCAGAATAACTGCATTCACTTCATATGGGAAGGCGGCAGACGCAGCCTTACCTGAAAATACTAGTCACTGTATTTAATGGTTCATGAAAATACTACTTCAGAACTCGTAAAAGAGATGGACATACTATTCTTCTGACATAATAAGATTTAAGGTATAAGCAGTGATATTGATTTTAAACCTAATAAACCAAATGGACTGTTAATACTTCATGGCAGGCTACAGCTCGCTTGTTGCTTAAAAACTCTGTACATACTGATCAGTCACAACCTCAGTCAAAGAATGTCATCAAGGCTGCTCCCACCGAGTTATTGCTTATAATAGTGATGATGTTTCTGCAGTGGTGATTCCCATATGACATGAATGCAGACTCCTCCTGACGCACCCTAAGAAGGGCGACTGTTTCAAAAACCCTCAAATGGGGGGGGGGCCTGCTCTCCTCTCTTTCCATCTCTAACTAAACAAGATTGTTTCTGTGACAAACAATCTTCACTTATTTTGTCTCTCTCTTTCCCAAACTATAACAAAGAGCTGTAATGTTTTGTACATTTTGATATTAGAGGACCAAAATGGCTTACTTTCAGAAGAGTATATATAGATTGACACGTTTATTTTTTAAGGAATAGAAAGGGGGCTCATTTTTACATTTTCCTTGTTTATTTTCTACATAGACAGATAGGAGGCGTCGGGGTTACCTGCTTTGCAGCAGACACTTCTGGGTAGAGTAGTCCAACACATGAGATTCCAGGAAATCAACAGTGACCTTATGATTCCCCCAGAGAGTGCCAAAAGTAATGAGAAGGACGGCAAATCAAACCACTCTCCCAAGGAGGGAGCTGAACAGGGTGCCTTGGCTTGTGCTCACAATCCCTTTTTAATGCTCAACTTGGCCTTATTGCTATATATATTTTATTTACAATGTGATATGTCCTTATTAAAGAAAAATCTATATTCTTTAAAGATACGCAGTAGTTCTGCCAGAGCAGGTCTGAAGGTTTTTGTAAGAGTGGGCTGCCACTAAATGCACACTACCAGGTCTTTCTCTCATGTTCTTACTTGACTATTTTCACACAGCAAACAGTAAAGGGGAACTTGTATAATAAGCATTGGGTCACGCTCTGGATGAAGAAATCATGGTTGCTTGATGACGCTGATTAAAAGACAGCTCTGTGTTTCCTTCAGGTGGTTCGAAACCATAATTCAGACTTTTCAAAACGCAGTTTAGGGACTGAGTTAAAACTGGAGTCTGGACGGGAGGCAGTCTGAGCTGCGATACCACACTGTGGTGTAATGACGCCATTATGAGTAACTGGGTAACATGTTCAGAACTGCCAGTGAAGTCCACATCCATGTTTATATGATATTTAAGGTCAAAAACACTCTGAATTGTGAGGACATTTCGAGCAAACCTTACTCAGATCGACGCTGAAAAGGCAACTTTGACTTAACATCTTCACAAAAAGGGAACAAATTTCTGAGCTGCTTCCACTCGCTAACTATAAATCTAAAGTTGTTATTAATGTTTAATAAAGAAATGAAATGTAACTGAAAAGATAAGATATTCAAGACAACTATGATCTAAGAGCATCACTCACACTATGAATATTATTGACTTGATCCACTCTTTTAGTGACTGTACAAAGAAAGCAAGCAGAGTTTGTATTAACATGGCCAGTTATTTATTATTAATTGGTGACCTGTAACCCGAATGGATCAGTGTGTACTGTAATCCCTCTTTCCTGAAGCAAATTAAATGTTTTTGGAACAAATTGGATGTGACTCCTTGTTTGTTTGTTGTATAAAGATGTACTACACACTCTTTATTTTCTGCTTCTACTTTATTTTCTGACCGTAGAGACAATTCTTATATATAAATTAAACACAATTCATTCGAACCCGACATATGTATATGTAAAACAGACTGAGGAGGGCTATTCAGTGAATTCCACCAGGATTAAAGCACAATACATCTACATGACCATGTCAAACTTTATGAGAAAATGTGCCTTCTTATACTTTGATGCAACTCCAATTGATCCTTTGATGACAAAATCAAATGATCAATTTGATGGAGATTCAATTTGTCACCTTTTATGAGGATAAGTTTAAACAAATGGTGCAATAACAAATTCCCATTATTCACCCAGAGTTTGGGTTTGAATAAATGATGTCATAAAGAAGAAAAAGATTCAGACAGTTACACTCTGGCATTAACACAAATTAAGAATATTTAAGGAGTTGGGAGTTGTAGTGTGCTGAATATTATACGTGTTATCTTTCATTGCATTCATAAATACTTAAAATGAAGATTTACTATGATGGGTCTTTAGGTTTATTAATGTGACATTTGGCTGAGATGATTCAAAGTTGTATAATGTACGAATTGTGTTCTAAACTGTTCATTAATAGTTAAAGCTATAATAACGTTTACCCTCCTTTATAGTCAGTTGTGGGATGTTCTTTTTTCTCCGGTATATGCTACTTAAATTTCTACTCCACTACATTTTAGAAGCACATATTATACTTTGTACATTTACCAACACAACTTTAGTGACTCGTTATTTTACTGAGTTATGCTACTACTTTGTATTTGCAGTTAATAACTATTTCTAACTCGCGTCAATATTTAGTCCAACGTCATTGCGTCACATCCGGCGCAGGCGCAAAAATACCGTCTTCTGTCGCGTGTGCGGCCTCTCTTCCTCCACCGCCATCATGGGTCGCATGCACGCTCCCGGGTGAGCTCTCTTTTTATCATTTAAAGTTCAAATAATGTGTCTACAGATCGTTTTTTACGACACGGTAGAGTTTGTAAACGTGTTATGGACGTACGAGGACCAAATAGAGCTCTTTAATTAAGCGTTGAAAGGAAGAATTAACTTAAATTATCGCACGCTCACATCGACATCCTTCTCCTGCTAGCATGTTAGCATTAGCGAGTAGCAAAGCCAGCTAACAACGTTGTTGCTGATTAAGCCTTTAGTTAGACAGTAAGATATGTCACATTAACGACACACACGCACATTTTCCAAATGTAATTGAATAAGAAATTAAACCCTTTTAATTAAAGTTATTATCGTAAATATCTAGATAAGTTATCTCCGACACGAGTTCAAAGCTAACGTTAGCACAGCCATCACCCTTCATCAGGTGTGCAGATAGAAGCTAGACCTTTTTTCCTTTTTATAGCTTTTATTAATGCCTGTAATGTTTGCTTTCGTATCTAACTAGTCGCATGCCTTTCTTTATTACAGAAAGGGCTTGTCCCAGTCAGCTCTGCCTTACAGGCGCAGTGTTCCCACTGTAAGTATACCAAATCTGTATTTGAGTATCTTAATGTTTCTTAGGCGATTTGATCTATTTATCAATCATTTAATTATTTTTCGCAGTGGCTGAAACTCACATCTGATGATGTCAAAGAGCAGATCTTCAAGCTGGCCAAAAAGGGCCTGACCCCCTCTCAGATTGGTAAGTTTCTATCAGGCCCAAGGTCTAGAAATGTGTTTATATATTGTATAAATGAACACACAAATTGCTTGAACGGGTTTTAACTGTAACGTTTAATTTGCATGCATGCTGCAGTTATCCTCAGTTGTGAAACAGTACACATGGACAACTAGAGACCTTTTTTTTTTTTTAGGTCAGCACGTTTTTAAATGGGGCAACGGTGTAAAAGAATTCTAGCAACACCAAGTTTACATTTACTGCCTTTAAATGTTTAAAAATCAAGTCAACCAGGCATCTAGTAGACTCATTCTTATTCCAAATCTCAATCAAGTCATAAGTTAGACAAAGCCAATATTGATTGAATGTGTTTTATATTGTTGCTTTTCTTTTCTTTCTTAGAACTGTATGCCATGTTGCATGTTAAATCTTATTAAAATATCATTACTAGACTGAGAGGCACCTTTTTCTGAACTTAATAAACCTGCATTATCACTTTTCAAGTGTATAGAGAAAGTTAGGCACTTATCTGACCCAAATCAAGACATGCCATATTTTTTTATGAGACATCTTCATCTGAATGCGTTGTGGTGCATTACATCATGGTGCATTACATTGAGTGTCATGTCATGTGAAGATGCACAAATCATTGTCCTGCTCTTCTCTTTATTGAGAGTAGTGATATTTCTGTTGTGCTATAAAAAGCTGGAGGTAAATTAGCAGAGTGGCTACTTGTGCCACTACTGCCAGTCCCCTTTATACATGTACAAGCGTACCGCTGCACAATAAAGTAGTCAGTTTTGAGAAAGTTCTTAATGTTTGAAGGGAATATTTTAGGCTTTATTTTAGCTTTGCACCAGCTAAATGTCATTGTCATAAGCTGTCTTTCTTTTCACAACACATTATTGCATTCCCTTAGCTTTTTGTATGAATATTTATGAATGATTTATATGTTCTCAGTAGCCTGACAATGCGTTAAGTAAATGGTTTGTCTAAGTTTAAAGTGTTTCTTGCTTTGTCCAGGTGTCATTCTGAGGGATTCCCATGGTGTTGCCCAGGTGCGTTTCGTCACCGGAAACAAGATCTTGAGGATCCTTAAGACCAAAGGTCTGGCCCCTGATCTGCCCGAGGATCTCTACCACCTTATCAAGAAGGCTGTGGCCATCAGGAAGCATCTGGAGAGAAACAGAAAGGTATAAAGAAACAATGTATCAACAGAAATGGATCCCTTTAAAAAAACACAGTACTATGAACAGGTCCTAGAATGTGGTGTAGTTTGCTGCTGTTACCTGGGGGTTTGCAAAGTCTGTTTTATGACTCCATGTAACATTGTACAAGTGTTCTGGATGTACATCTCTAGCATACAAGTGAGTAGCAGGCTAAAAAATAACTTGTAATTACATCTTCCACTTTGTTTGTGAAATGAGTCACTATGCTTTAACATGGTGCTTAAGGAATAAAATTCAAAGAAACTTGAATCGTTAGTGAATGTGCTCTTGGTATAGGCAATAATATTGCTCGAGTTGGGTTTATGTACATTTAAAGGTTTGTTACACTTCATACTAACGTTGTTACTATTCTTACAGGACAAGGATGCCAAGTTCCGCCTGATTCTCACCGAGAGCAGGATCCACAGGCTGGCCCGTTACTACAAGACCAAGAGAGTACTGGCCCCCAACTGGAAGTAGTAAGTATTGCTTCTGCCTGGGAAGCTTTCCTTTTTTGATTTGAGAAGTTAATTCAATCTGTTATGACATGCTAAACTCAATCATGTCTTACACTTGTTACTAAATGGTCTGCTTACACCTGTGTAGAGGCACAAATCATTGTCCTGCTCTTCTCTTTATTGAGAGTAGTGATATTTCTGTTGTGCTAGAAAAACTGGAGGTAAATTAGCAGAGCGGCTACTTGTGCCACTACTGCCAGTCCCCTTCACACAATCAACTTAGATGTTTTGTGTTATCTACAATATTCAGTAACATTTAAGGCGTTGGACCATTTTGTAGATTAATTTACATCATTTATTTAAATATCTGGATTGGTATTGTTTAAAATAATAAAAAGGGGTAAAATGACACAGAACAAGATTTTATGTAGACAATACTTTTACTCCCTTTCGTTAGATGTATGTTAAAAATAATAGTTAGTAATTTTCAGAAGTGCTCCTCCTAATGGTATGTTTCCTTTGTTCACAGTGAGTCCTCTACAGCTTCTGCTCTGGTGGCATAAACGCTACACATTTTGGATTAATAAAAAGAGTTAAATTGGAAATTCTTTTCCTGTCTTTTGTTGTTTACAAAGTGTTTTACTGATCTTGTTTGAGATGAATTGACAATTTATTAAGAATATAAGATGTATAGGTACAGGAGAACCTTCCTGCCTAACTCTGTACAATAATTCACCTCTGGCTGGCCGACAGCTCACTGCTCCGTAGCCTCTGTTAACTGGACTCAACATGCACACCTTCACACTTAACATTGTACATTTACATTATACTGATTTAATATTCCATTTCATTGCCTTTGTATATTTTTATATTTCTCATTTTTAGTTTTAGTTCAGATTATTTCTCATTTCTTTTGCTTTTTGTATTTGGCTGCTGCAATTTAAAAAAAAAAAAAAATCCCAGTTGTGATATAGTATTTCTGATTCTGCAGCATGTAAAACTATTCCACATAAGTTGAGTATATGAGGAAATGAACAATATAAACATCTCAAAATAGAAGCTTAAGTGTAAACTATCTGACAAAACACAATTAAGTGAAGTTGTATAGATTTGTTAATTGTGCTGTTGGTAAATTCATTATGGCAGACATTAATTCATGGGGAAAGTGAAACAAAAGTAATCTCTAAAGTCGAGGGTCACATCAAGTTTTCATTCTCACATCATGCTCATCACGTGAATTGAGAGTTTATAAAAAGTGTTTTCCCGGAAGGCTGTTCACATGTATACAGCGACTGCCTGATGGCGGTGGAATTTACGGGCAATTTCTATGCGTCACATTTGACGTAACGCTTGGGAGGAGTTTTGTTACGTGAGGTGTGGTTTGCGTGATGTATGACAGCCGTTGTGCCCAATCACAGCTCCGCCTCACGTCACGCTGTCTATATAAAGCGAGTGGTGTTGCAATCCGTAGACATTCAACTCTACTACAACAACGAAGACAGAACAAAACATGGAGAAAATACCTGAGAGTATTTGACGAAGGAAAGCAACAAAAAAAAAAATGGCACATAATTACCGGAAGATGAAGCGACAGCATATCGACGCATACCTGTCACTGACAACTACGCAAAATCTGTTGGTTTTTGACGAGGAGTACCAAAATACGTGAGGATTTTATGTCAACATCAACCGTCATGATTAAAGAAGAAGTCAAAATGGCTACGACGGTTGGTTCGGAGAGGGGTTCTGAAAGGGCAGCGATGGAGAGGTTCGGCTGTGGAGGGATGGCGCTTCTGCCTTGGACTAAACAGCTACTCACCGTGATGTGGGAACAGCTTCGACTTCTGGTTCAGGTCATATACTACACCTTCATGTCAGGTGAGAAAAAAGTATAATCAAACACGTTAATTTGGGTGGTGTAGTTTTAAACGTTAACCGTTGGGACTTGTTTACGTACATTTCAAAAGTCCAGAAACCGTTGAGTCTACATCGTTACGGTTAAACATGTGACGTAGCTTCATCATAATAACCCCTATGCCTTCTACGGTTACAGTTCGGTGTGTTTTGACTAGTTATCTATTTTCGGATTAATGTCCTAATCTTAACTACAGCTATTTTTGACGTTGAGATTAAAGAACATGTATTTATCACTACAGCAAGCAGTATTTATTCCACTGTACAATATTTAATTTTACGTGTATCTTATTCTATTATACATGTTTATAGTATCCTGTATACTTGCTCACTTCCACCATTCACTCCAACATTTACCTTACTGTATTTTATTGTACATAAAGATGACTTCCTCTTCGGCATTATTTGCATTTATGTAGCATTTTTGAAGGAGCTTGGGACTTAAGCTGTTCATTTCCCTAAATGCACTGTGGCTGCTATAATGCCTTTGAATCCTTGAACAATGTAATAATCATGTTTTTAGTTTATCCCATGTTTTTCTCAAAATGACCTGGTTTATGTTTGTATTTTGTAGTAGTCTATCACTTTCCCCTCTAAATACCACATGGTGCTACATAGTGAGTTTTATATTGTGGAATTGTTATGTTTTAAATTGTTACCGACTTCTCTGTTGTCAGGATTCACAGTTCAAAAGCAGGTATCATGTTGGGTTAAACATTAACTTATACAACTCTAAAATTACTGCTACACTTAAAGACAGATCAATTTTCCCAGGTGGATTTTAGAAATACTTTTTACAATTTGAATCAAAAATAATTATTGAAGAAGCAAAGAACAGAAGGATGATTTTTAGAGTGAGTGTAATAGATATTAAGGAGATCATATTTTAACAGATGTAAATTCTTGCAGCTTTCAAATTTAAATCCACTAAAACCGTTTTCCTCTTTATTTTCCAGTTTTCCAGATGTTCAGGTTTGAGGTTCACCTTAGAATCACAGACGAGACGGGTCAACACATCCAGCACATGACCACGGCTGCAAACCCCACAGAGTCCTTCCTGTTCTCCTCTCTGTTTGACGGAGATAACGGAGTGATCGTTGGAGGTTCGAATCCCCTCTCTAACTTCTGCGCTGACGGTGGCGACTCCTTTGCTGGGAAATCCACTGCCGAGGCCCTGCTGTCCACCCTGCGCGCTGACGACCTATGCTGCGGACTGGTGGACGATTTTGTGTCTGGCAAAGAAGACGGCATCTTTCTGGGACACCAATCCAGCTGGACCATGGGCTTCCCCAGCGACTGGAAGATCTTTGTATCAAGTAGCGACAGCTCCAACGACGGCTGCCACAAAAGTAGCGAGAAAGTCCACAAAAGGGACTCTTCAGAAGAGGAGAAAAGTTTCCATTGGAGCAGCGAAGAAGACCAGAACATAGTGGAATTTGACAGTGAGGAAAGTAAAGCGCTTTGGGAGTCTCTGTCAAAATCTAGTGATCCTTACAACCCCTTCTTTTTCTCTGCGAGCATTTCAACAAACACAAACATGGGCAGAATTGAAGGCAAAGCGACGGACAGTGACGCTGACCTCGTGTCAGTGAGCAAGTCCAGCGAGGAGATGCTGGGGCCTCAAGGCCTCAACATCTGGGTCAGTCGTTCTGACAGCGAGAGCAGCTGGAGCAGCTGGGCCAGTTCCGACAGTTCCAGTCCCAGCATCGATGAAGAGAACGAAAGGCTCTTGGAGTTCTTCAGCAGTCCCAATGACCCCTACAATCCCATGTGCTTCTCTGCATCCACATTCAGCAGCAAATCCCCTCCAACCAGCGCAGTCTCCAAACAACAGGCCTCACCTCCTGCTCCGCCCTCCAAGTCGGATACAGACACCGAGGAAATAGAGAGTGGCTTCCCTCCCTCCTCAGAGGACGACGAAGATCAGCTGTGGAAATCTCTTTGCCAAAAGGACGACCCGTACCACCCTCTAAACTTCAAGGCCTGCCTCCAGAGCTCCCCGACATCACCTCGGTTTGAAGATTCACATCCCCTCGAAGTTCACCACACAACAAAACAATCAATCAAGAAAAATAAATGTGAAAACACACCTCGAAAACCCAGAGCCAGCAAGCCCTCACTGCCGGAGAGGAAGATAAAGCATCACTCCCATCCAGAGCAGACCGTGGTGCCCTGGAAGAAACCCGGACAAACACCTCAGACACCGCCAGAGAAGAAGGAGGAGAGCAGCAGCACCCAGAAAAAGGTCAATATCTAATAACGATTTAAATATAAACTGCCAGCCTGGATTAGATGGAGTAACCATGCCTTATTTGATGTAAAACTAGCGTAATGTGTATAAACAGAGCCATTGAAAAGACAAAAGGTTAAAAAGATGTAACTATTCCACTTTATCCCATGGTACACTGAAAAGCTTTTATTGGAAATATAAACCCAGGAGCGAAAATAGTTTTCCAGTTTTACTTAAAGATTCTCTTTGCCCCTGGTTGGATGACACTATTATTGGTTCAATTAATAGATACTGAAGCGCATGTGATCTCTTATTCTAAATGAGTACATCGTTTTCCAGGGAGTGCCTTAGTGCTGCCTTTTGCAACCTCTTGTGGTGAGATAGCTCCTGCCCGCTGCTCAGTGTTAGAATGAGCTGTTGTTTGTTGTCGGTTAGCAACACTGCTGGTAGTCATGACTAAGACAGTCATGTGAGTCAGCAGAGAGTTAGACTTCCTTAGTGGGCTAAGTGGTAAGTTTATTTTTAATACTAAGACCTTTAACACCCTGTTTCATCCAACCCAGGAAATAGAGCCTGAGGCAGAAAACAAGTCGCAGTCTGACTGATTGCACGCCTAAAGAGTCAGTGGTTAGGGGAAAGTACGTGGTTTCAGTGGGAATCTGAATTATCAGTAGGGTATTTTCAAATTGGGTTTGACCTATATAGAACTAAGATCTGAAAAACACCTACTTAGTGACTTTTATCTCAGGTATAGGAAATCCCTTCCCTTCATCAGTAGCAAGTTAAAAACCTTTTAGAAACATAACCACTTAAACCAATTTTATTCAAATTCTTCTCCCCTCTGGATTTCAGGTGCGATTTTCTCCTCTGGTCCAAGTCCATGTCATGCGCACCTGGCCGTTTGCTCGCCAGGCATCTCGCAAAGGACACTGGGAAGAAATGGTGCGAGATCGGGACCGCTTCCGGAGGCGGGTCCAGGAAACGGAGCAGGCCATCGGATACTGCCTCACCCAGCAACACAGAGAGAAGTTGCGGGCGTATCGGGACGGTGCCTTGAAATAAAGTCCTGAACACTGAATGTTTTATTTCCTTTTCGGATGAGAACTTGTGATTGGTTGCAATGCAACAGTGATTTTGATTTTAGGCCAATTAGGAAAATTTGATGTTAGGCCAACTTCAATGTTCGGTGTCGAGTTGAACAACCTTGTACCTCAGAAGGTTTTTTACATTTGTGACTGTTGCACTGACACTTTCTCATATTAAGCTCAGCATTAACGTGTGGAATGTTGTTTTTGTATGCCTTATATACTGACCTAGTAATGTAACTTATTTATGCCCTATGGAGCTTGTTGTTCATTTTTTACAGTTGGTTTTTTCTGTTTGTGTTTTGTATGTTAAAAAAAGTACAGTGGTGAATCTAGACGCTATAAGTAGGTGATGGTATCGTAAGAGAGCAGAGTTTGACAGTACAAAGTGTTTTGTTTAAGCATGATGATTAGTAATGAAGTTTGGTATGATTCCTGTGTTATTGTTGGAATATTTTCAGTTTTCTTGTTTGATGGCACATAGCACTGAGTGGAGATTTCTATGTTTGTTGTTATATTCACTTGAAATATACAAACACTTCCTTTGTGACTCACTCAGCTTCTCATGGTAACATCATGCGATCCGAAATATGTCACAAAAATCGTCTGTAGCAGATCTGTCGGTTGGTGCTTTGCCAAAATAATAAAAATGTGTTACCCTGTATCACGGTTCTCTGTTGTTCAATGCTTTACAACGTGGCTCCGGATGGACAAGTTTTCTACTCAAAGCAAACAACACAGACAGACTGACGTTGGAAAAACTTCCACAACTACCATTTCCTGCTTTGAGTGCAAGTAAACAGCACACAGGGTCCCAGAATGATGTAAACAACCCCCATCCTCACTGGGTCAGATTTCCCTGAAGTCTGAAATGTGTGCAGTAGAGCACGTATCAGCTGTGACAGCATTTTTTTCACACATTCTGTGGAAATGTTCTTGACATGCAGCACAGCCAACTGATAAAGGGATCTGATGACAGTCACATGTGAAGTCAGCGCCTCGCCTCACTATGGTCAAATAAACTGGATTAACCTCACCCAGTGAGTTCAGTCAGTGTCAGCGTGAGGTTTGCAAGGAAAACACCTGCAGTGACACTCCGGGTACTGCTTTACCTGGTTTTCTTAGTGCTTCACACACACACACAGGCAGACGCACACACAGTGCTGCAGCTTCCTGCCAGGATGCCTACATTAAAACCTTCCTAATTCAGGATTTTTGTGAAATATAAATACAGCCATGTTCAATTGTAGCTTGTATTTAACTGCTCTGTTTCCCTGGTGAGGTTTTATATATTTTAAAGGCCTATGTAGAGATGGGCTTTGCAAATAAGCTTGGGCTATAAGTGCTGTGGGGTGTGGCATCGGTTTGTTACCTACCTGTCTCTAAATAATGGGACACATAATACAGGGAAATTAGACATTGATTCTGTTAAACATCAGTTAAATGTATCCTGGCTGTGTAAAATTAGTACACTTTGGCAAAATTTAGCCCAGTTTCAACCTCATCGTCTAGAGTTGCAAAAAAAAGATGATATTGGGTTTCCAGATTCTATGGATTCATGCTTCCTCATCTGAAATATTCAACATACATTTCTGAGATTATTCAACTACCTCTTCCTCATTTTTAGGGCTTCTTCCTCTTGCCTCTCTCTCTCTCTCTCTCTCTCTCTCTCTCTCTCTCTCTCTCTCTCTCTCTCTCTCTCTCTCTCTCACACACACACACACACACATTCAGGATCTTATAATTTCCCAGAGGGCTTTGTGTCTCTGTGCAGACTAACTGCTGTAAGGCTGTCGTAAGATAAGGGTTAAAAAACACCAAGTATGATGAAATGACTTTCCACAGGGATGAAATCAATTAGCAACACACACACACACACACACACACACACACACACACACACACACACACACACACACACACACACACACACACACACACACACACACACACACACACACACACACACACACACACGCACACACACACACACAAAGCATGGTGTAAAGGTGAGCAATTGCTGACACTGTTGCTCTGTCGGCCCAGCGGTGGGTCTTCTGCTGAAGTTGCCCCCACAACCCCCCCTCCTGTTGTGCATGTAATTGATCTCCTGCTGCTCTTGCACAAAGAACAACAAAGGTTCACCGGCGAGGTTAGCGGTCCAAAAACAAACGCAGAAAGAGTTCAGTTTGGGGATGTTTTAATATTAAAAACCCTGAAATATTTCACATCGTTATGGAGGCTCTGTGTGGATGGTTTCAGAGGAGGACCCTGCTGCTCTGGTAGGAACAGAGGAATCCATTTTCAAGGAACTGTTTTCAATAAATTAAAATCCTTTTTTAATTAAACTGGGAATAGCGCCAACATCCAAGGGCATTCATCCAGACATTCAACAAAGCAATCAAACCAAAGTCCAGACAGAATACAAAAGAAAATCTAGAATGATGAGAGAAAGAATCACATACAGACATGTTTTGTATTATTATTTATTATAACAGGAGAAATTGATTTTTTTGGGGGGGGGGATTTCTCACACTAAAGGTTTTAAGGGTTTGGAAAAGAGGGTGTCATGTGGGCTACAGCTTAGGGGTTAATTTATTTGTGTGTTTTTGGTCTAACTGTACTTTCAGGGATCAATTCTTAAGTAATTGCTTGAGTTTTTCGGGCTGATTTCACAAGTTTTTTATAGGTCTGTAGTCTATTGCACATTGAAGTTTTTTTGGTATCAAACCTCTTTTTTGTTAGGAAGGCAGGAAGGTATTTCACTGCATGATTTCCATCGAGACATGATATATCCATGGTGCAAGCTGTAGCAGCCTTTATTTGTTGGAGTGTATTTGCTGCGCCTTTGCTCCTGAGGCTTTTTAACGCTGACCTATTGACATTACTGTGAGCTAAGAGGTAAAAAACACACTACAGTCTTGAAAAAACCACATGCTGCTTTTATTAGGAATTGGCTGAGGGTTTAGTTGTGTTGCTCAAGGGCACTACAGCAGCATCCATCAGAACCACAGAGCATGATTCCCACTTGCCCAGGAATATTACACCAACCTCTCCTCCCTTACTGCTGCAACTTCTCCCTTTCCTTTCTCCTCTTTGAACCCTCTCCTCTCTTTGTATCTTTGTCTCCATCTTCCTCCTCCTCCTCCTCTTCATCCTCTCTCCTGCTATCGTTAGCTCTGTGGCCTAGCGACCCCGTCTCCAGGCAACCGGCAGGAGTGGCGAGGCGTTGAAAGTATTGCAGGTGATTGCAGCAGCGGGAGAATCAGCAGAGGCAGTGGGTTTCAGCTACACATGCACACACTACACACACACACACACACACACACACACACACACACACACACACACACACACACACACACACGGTTGCCCCTCTCACTCGCCTGCCAGAGAAGGGTCTCTCCTGGGTCACAATTAGCTGATGATGCAATCCAGCAGCAGCTATTGTGTCTGACAGAAAGTCACATACAGTCTGCATGAAAGGGAAAAGGCAAGAAGGCTTTTCTTCGTGTTTGTTGTGCAAAACACTTTATCACCTGCAGTATACCAGAAAACATCCTGGATAGTCATGCAAAATCAACAGCTTATGTGTATGATTCAAAGCGCCCTACAACATTTCCATCAGGACAAACATGCTGCACCTTCAACCACCATGCAAAAACACAAATGTGCTAAAACACATGCAAATGAGGAAACATGTTCACCAACCTGAAAACACAGGCGCAGCATTCAGAAAACATTCACCAACTTGACGCAACATGCTTCTTTGCACGGGTCGGCCACCGTACAAGACTCAACTATAACACAATGAATACAATGTAATGAAATATACAGCAAAATATAAATAATAGTGCAAGAAAAATGCAGAAAAAAGTCGTCCATAAATCGAAAAAATTGTAGATAAGACGGGAAAAATAAAACCGGAATGTAAATAAAATACAGTTTAATGTGAAAAATATAAGTAAATACGTAGACTGTAAAGGGGTGTGTGTTGTATATAAGTGAGTGTGATATAATGTCATAAAAACTGTATTTCTTTTAGTATCTGTTGATTGTGTTTTGTGTTAAATCTGACATTAATGTATTGAGACTGATTTTTCGATGTTTGATAAAGACTAAAGATTTATAGAGTCTTTTTATATTTGTTTTGTTAAGAATTGCATTAAATTACACCCAATGAATGTAGCATTTAGGACCAGGGGGGTAATGCTTTCACTTAGACCACTTGCTGTGGCTCAGTGATTAACAAAGTGGACTTTAAGGTCCCTCGAGGGGCGTTCAATAGAATTACTTTATTGAAGGGCCTCCAGGAGCCTTCAGCAAATAGAGGGAATGATTCACTTTAAGAGAATGAGTAAAAACATCTATTTGAAGAGTAATCACTGTCATTTAGATTATTATTGTTATCTAAACCTCTCATTATGACATTGAGGGTGTTCATTGAGGATTATCATGCCAGACGACACACACATCCCTCTGCCCTGCTCTGTGTATTTATGTCAGAGCATGGATCTGAATAGGCGTCATGCTCTGTTTGAGCCACTGGAGGACACACCTCTCTTCTGTGGTACAGTACGTGACACACACACACACACACACACACACACACACACACACACACACACACACACACACACACACACACACACACACACACACACACACACACACACACACACACACACACACACACACACAAGAAAAAGGTCATAAAGGGCAGGAGATTTGATCAAAATCAGTTCCCTAAATAGTGAATATGTGAAAAAATGAATGCATGGTGTGTTCATAAAAACCCTTTATCTTGAGCAGGGTTTAAAAAAAGTCTTTAAAACAAGTAAAAGTAGAACTACAGTGAATTGGAAACACACTATTTGTATTAAGTAAAAATCCTAGATTCAAACTCATGCTTCAGTAAGAACTGCTGATTCCTTCATATATACATTACTAATCTATGAGGGTCATTTTGCTAACAGTACTGCTTGTTAGCATTTTAGCATACACCTGCATGTAAATCACTAAAGTAAAACAGCGATAAAACATAATCATATTTAGTGATTCTCTTTTATATAGTCTATCTCAATTTGCAAAGGAAACACGGTTGATTTATAAGTTTCATGCCTTATTGAAATGTCCGTCTCTAACTCCACAATGAAAGCAGATGATTCAGAAATATATAAATAGCTTTACAGCCATCTGCTTAAATGTAAACGGACTTTGCTTCGTTACCATAGCATGGAAACATCGACTGTACCGAGTATGCGCAGCTTCCGCTCACACCCTGATGACCATATTTGGGTATGACGTGTCTGGCCAAAAATAAGATCGGTCTCACTAACAGTGTACCTCTGCTGCCCTCCTCTGGTGGAAGGGAATACAACAAGGTTCTTATTGAGTATTAACTGTTCATTTTATCTCAAATTGAGACCCTTTTCTTGATCTAAAAAGCTGTGTTTATGGTATTTTAGTAATATTGTACAGTACATCTACACACAAACACATGCGCAGACAAGGTACAACATCATCAACGTAAAATATTATACTGTCATGATACAAAGAAAATGCAGATGGGGAGGTAAATCTAATTTTAAATGGCCACAGTTGTGTCCATTAACCTAATAAACTGTAAACAAACAATACCACACAAATATAATAAGTCAAACATCTTAACTACTCTAAATAAATGTCATCATGATATTTAAAAGTAATATAAATGGTAAACGCAGCTGCATTAAAAACGTAATATCCAGCTGAAAAACGTCACAGTTAGCTCTTATTTGTGAGAGCAGCTAATTTAATTCATTTTTCAATTCACCCCCCTGCGGATAAATTATGTTAAGACTAATTCACAAGTGACCTTTAATTTGAACCAATCTTAGACACTGTTTTGTAAAAGTGTGAGCTCCAGATCTCTTCTTCCCAACAGTCAGTTTCAGAGGAGAGATGCTTGGTGTGATTTGCAGAGGCTGGGAGAAGTTGGCTGTGGATCAATGCAGTACAAAGGAAACCGTGGGTGATTTGATTTGTAGCGCTCAGAAAACACAGATGCTAACTGACCTGGTTGTGAACAGTTTCCCTTTTCAGTCCAGAGATGGATTTGTTGCTACAGCTAATGCCTCACAACAAAATCACACAGGACTTCAGAAAAACTGCTTTATTTGGGGTTTATTTTCCTTTGATAATGTCCCTTTCTGTGTTTCTGATTCAGCTGTGTGTGTCCCATGTGCTGTGGTCCTTTCTCCCTCTCCAGTGACTCCTCACAGGTGTGCTGCATTGCTATAACGAGGAGCAAAACGAGGAGCGCCTGGGCAGAAGTGAGTAAAAGCTCCAGGGTCAAAAGCAGAAGACAGAGACCTCTGCTGTGGAGTTTGGAGGAAGTGTGGTGCGTAGACTGAATTTTTGTACCGTGATGTTTGTTTGTTTTCTGAAGTACTCATATTCATTTGATTGTTTTAATGGTCTTCTGTGGTTGATCTGGGTCACTGAGTTTCCTCCCCATGGACCCCTTCCCTTGTGTTTTCTTCCACACTCCATAGATATAATCTTGTTCTGTTTTCTTTCCCACCTCCCATTTAATGCTATGATCTGAATGGCTTTTGACAGTAGTATAAGGTTTTGTACAGGGAAACTTATAAATAATTGGAAGTTCTCTGCTGAAAGATAACTCTCTGCTCCGTAGCCTCTCTGTGACCACTGGACTTAAACAATGACATACTGTACATTCTATATTTACTCTATTGATATTCTACACCTCTTTTCTGTACATTCTGTCACAAATTGTTTTTTTACTGCTGCAACTTAAACATTTCCCAAATTGGGATCATTAAAGTAATTCAATTCTTACATTTTTTCAAGTGTCAATCAGCAAAACAGACACTTGATGATGTGGACTTTGTGTGCGTGCCATAGCAGTAAATCCCTGTCACAATTTAGTTTCTACTCAGCATTTCCCAGACAAAATATATGTTATTAATGCCGTATTTTGCTGATGCTGTTGTTGTTTAGACTGAAGTTTTATTTAACCAAAATCTGTTTCCATAATTCCCGTTTCTTATGTTGTTTGCCTTTTTTTTTTTTTATATATCGTTGACTTTTATTTGTATTTTTCAATATATTCCATTTTCAAATAAATTGTGAATGCTTTTTCAGCTGGAGGGTGAATTGACATGTTGTCTCCACCAGAGAGAGACAGAGTAAAACAGAACAAGTCTCAGATGTTTTGTAGATTTTGTTGAGTCACCGAAGAGGCTCAAGTTGAAGATCTGTCCCCGTTTAAATAACTAGACATCAAAATAACAGTAAAGAGACTTATGATGACATCGTTTAGGATGAATTAGATTAATTTTTGGAAAATTCAACTATTATTTGACCGAAACATGAGCAAAATGTGTGAAAAATTCTAAACTCAAGTTCCACTTACAAGTCTTGCATTTACAACAAATTGAATAAATATATTTATACACATAATAAGTTAAAATAAAATGTCCAGTAAAAGATAAAATACAACAAATAAAATAAGAATTAAAACATAAAACTTAATTAAAAATATGCACACGATATACCTTATTTATATTTCAATACATATGTATATCTGGTGTTTTAGTATTAAAAGGATACTGTAATCTCTGTATTTTGGTTGGTTGGTTGGTGTATGAAACCCCGCTGTCTTCCCCAGTTAAATTCAGTCTTCACATTGAGCAGCAGAGAGGGTGAGGCTCTTTCATGGAGCAGAGCCATGCATTTCTCATGGTACATTTACATAACACACAATGGGGCGAGCGGTGCCAGACGTGTGTGCTGTGTTCCAGCATTCCTACAAATTCTCTGCCACCTGAGGTTTCTGCTGCTCTGCCAATGGATGTTTACGCCAATGTGGAAGAGGGCAAAGACCCCCAGACGCTCCTCAGAATGCCTGAGAGCCTTGGCAATAAGAAAAGGAGGGAGAGGGGGAGAAACTGCCAGATAAAGGAAGATTTGTCTCTGTGCAGATGTGTCTTTTTAATTCTCTCTCTATCTGAAAGCTCTGTTTGCGGAGGGCTAGAGACAGGCAGTGTGTCATTGTTAAATAAACACAGGTTGGATTAGTCATGAATTACTTCAGGATTCCTTCACCATGATGGAATGCTTTTGTGCATTACTCTGATCCCACTAATAATGATTTAAAGACTCAAATTCCAAGCCTTGCTTCTCATTGTGGTTCATTGATTTAGGATAAAAATGTTGAACACACTATGTGTATGCTAAACCACATTTAGTCTGCTGTGCTCAGCAGTCCTACAGTATTCATGATGATAATAATTTCCTATGATTATTGTTTTGAGCTGCTGTCTTTCCCAGATGGGTGGAGTTGGTGTGATAACTTAGTCCACAGTAAACATCACTGATGAGTAGATAAAATGTTTTTTGCAGTATTTTTTTTAAACAATTGGTGTTGAGTCATGCATGAAATTAGATTTGATCTCAAACCTCTGTGTTGTTAAGCCAACAGACAGACTAAAACACACACATATCAGGCTAACGCCCATCAAGTTCTTCTAGTTTTTCGGATTAAAGTCTGAAAAGCTAAGTAAATAAGAATATTTGAAACTAAAAAAGGACCATGTTGATAAAGAAAGAGTTGATCATTGAAGCAATGACATCAACAGCCATATACTTTTGTTTAAACTAGGCAAGGTCAATTTCTTTGATGTATTACAGAGGCAAATTTCAGGAAGCTTTTCCTCTCCAATGACTGACACTTTGCATGTTAACCCTGTTTACCCTCACACAGCGCAGGCATGATGCTTGCCTGCCAACAGGATGTGACTATTTAAAACTGAAAAAGAAAACCTGAGCTCTGTGTGAGAATCCAGAGGAACATGGACATCAAAACCTTTTCCTCCAGCTAAAACAAACGCACTCTTTCATGTTTAGCAGGCTGCAGATTCTCCAGAAGGGGAAGTACAGAATCTATGTGCAAACCTTTGTAAAGGAAGTGATGGCAGCAGCAGATTAGACCTGCAGATGTCGCCCCCTGCAGGCAACTACTCTCAAAACTGCAGATATTATTTTTTATCAAGCTGGGATGTTTGTGTTAAAGGTGTAACATTTGTTCAACCTGTTGGCTGAATTGCAATAAACCATGAATGTGGAACACAAACAAATATTGATTTATTTTAATTAATGTCTATTAACCTGACATGAGCTTAACGTTGATAGGCAGTCACCGTGTCACAGGTATCTTCTCTACACCAAATAAAGTGATAATAACCTTGGTAAACACTTTGCTTGAAGTCTTGATGTGTAGGCAGGGAATCCTTTTCCCATTTTGATGCTAAAGTGGACAAAATGGTGCTGTTTCAAACCTTTTAATTGAGATTATAGCAAGTTTACACATAAATGTACAGTCAGTTTTCCACAATTGAGGAGCAGAGGCATCAGAATGCCCTCGCCTCCATAATATGTTGGTGGCCCATCGTCGCTTCAATTTATTCTTTGCATTTTAATCTAAATAGTTTTCTATTAAACAGTTATTTTGTAGATGGGATTTATCTTTAGATCAAAGGTCTAAAATACATGTCTAAACTCGGCCTTAATCCAACAACAAACACGGCAGTAGTAACACCAACTGCCTGAAGGTGACACATTTAAAATGATCTCAAGTGGCATAAGGGAATACAGCTCTTTGGTGGCTCAGGTTGGACAGGAAGTTGAGGCCTTGTATTCAAGGTTAAATACTTTCAGGTTGAAATGGAAAGTCTCAATTTAGTTTGCCTTTTAATTTGATCTACATGCTTTATCTATCTTCCCGTTTTAAATTTCCTGACTCAAAATCTGTGGAAATGAGCTTAATTAATCCAGATAAAAAAGCCCAATTTGCCTCTTTTTTAAAATGATATTTTAAACATATTTCAGGCCATAAACCTGTCCGAACAGGAAATGGAAGATGTTTCAGGACCCTAACATGCACATGTTTGAGTAAGCTCTGTAGAAAGAGGCCCCGCAGTGTTTGCAGTGGGTGGGGGGCTAAATCCTCTATCCTGAATCCTGTTCCTCGCGGGTTATTGTATGTTTGCTTTTTCTTTGTTTTCTCTTGTGGCTTTCAGCAACACACACACACACACACACACACACACACACCCCTGAAGATACTAGATGCCCTGATGGTTGTTATTTTTATTTCTGCAGGATTTCTGAATCACACTCCCATTGTTTCTGCCATGTTTAGAGGAGAGTAACAAAGACTTACAGTGGCTGAACACAAGGAGCCAAGGACACACACAGCTGACGTGTCGACAGTGAAATAAAAAATGTCAACATGATTGAAAACAGAACTAAAAATGCATGAACTGACAAATGAAACATGGTTGAGGTAGCCCTAATCCCGGGAATCATAGGGAAATAAATGAGACAATCATTGAAATGGGTTTGTGTTAGTGTCTCTCATGAAGGAAGGAAAAGGAATGATTTGAATATTGTTTTTCAGATAGATAGAAGCACACTGACAAAAAAAAACCTTTAACTTTGCAAGGTGACGATATGTGAATGTTGTGTTTAGAGCTTGTTTCTGCTGACCCCTAGTGGCCACAAAACATAATGAATGCAGCTACTGTATAAGTAGTTTGGAGTAATGCCAAATTGCAGCTATATTTAAAATTTAAATCATTTAATAAGACATAGCATACTACAGTCCCTTTTACTAAACACTGGGAGCCACAGAACGACAACTCCAGAGACGCCATTTCTCCGGTGCATACTACAATTTCTCCAATTGGACTTAATAGAAACTGGCTCAGACTATTTATAATCTGTCTGAGCACCATCAGACTCTGTTTTTATTGCAAGGTGTGGTTTAAGGTACAACAATGCCCATTTCTGACCACACCCAACATTGTTTAATCTTAAAATTTCCATTACAAGGCGTGCCATGTGACAAAAACAAGTTCAACGTTATGTGTTTTATTGTCTGGGTTTTAAGCGCTGAAGCATGGGTGAAAGACACGCTCTTTCTGGTACATTTAGCTTTGATTCTATCTGTTAGCCAGTGATATCAGAACTTGGCTGGAAAATTCCTCATTGCTCTTTCCCACAAATACACACCAAATGCTCCAAAGTAAAACCCCTTGGGCTTTCCTTGGCGAGGCTGTTTGTGCTGACCTCTTCCTGCCCTTCAGATCCTTCTGCCCTGTCAGGAGTTTTCTCATGTTGATGTTGAGGTGCCTCCAAACTATGTGTTGCCAACTCAAGCCAAACAAGGCGGAGAGAAAATCAAACACAAAAGTCTCCAGATGGGAAAGATATGCTCTCCTCTGGAGTGTTCTGGCCAATTGAGCCTGATGAAAGGGTCAGGGGGAAATCTATCAGTCTAGTAGAAATTGAGAAACAATTACATAACCCCCTTTGAAGTTCAGCATGATTTAAAAATGAATTATTTTGTTTTTTGTAATGAAAATATGATGCTTTAGGGAGTATTAAATGAAGAACAGTGTGTTAAATATTAACGTGTTCTTCACACTGCGTTCCACTCTTTTTTGAAATGACTGTTTTTGGCTTGACAACAATAACAACAATTCAGCTCAGCTAGCTTTCTTCCAAGTGTGTATTTCCAAATAACAGGTGTCTGCATGGAAAACCTGTCGGGATGTTGTCATAAGCACGCCACCACACGTCTCCTGGATGTGGAGCCACTCAGGAAAACCAAAATTCCAATGAGCTCACACTTCCTGACGAGCAAACGGTGTCTGACAGTCCATAGAGGCTCTTATTTACCTTAGCGAGACGCAGAGGGAAACCAACTCTAGCATGTTTACCTCATAAACACGAAGCTGACTGACACGCCAGCAGCAGCCAGATAGTAGTGTTTGATGATGGCGTGTCACAGACATATCAGCTGTACATGTTGTTGTACATGTTGACAGATTACCGTTCTTAAAGGGGCCATATTATGCCTTTTGGGGTTTTCCCTTTCCTGAAGTGTGTTATATAGGTTTTGGATTGTGTGCAAAGGCTAAAATCCCTTTGTTCCCCACCAGAAACTTGTCCAATGGACTCCTTCGTTTACTTCCAGGACATAGTTTCATCACTATCTCACACTGGCACTTCCATAAAAGGCGGGACAACTCTAAGTGGTTGACCAATCACAACAGAGCTAACCAATCCAAGACACATTTTCCCTGTAACTCTTTATTTCCCATATGTTTTAGTTTGTATAGTCAGTATTATATCAGTGTCATATTACACAAATAGGCTAACTATTGGTGCTGGAAAGTAAATGAAGTGTCCGACAGAATGCAGACTGATTTTGATGAGTGCTCGAGTGTGCAGAGTGATTCAAATCAACACTTTTTTCTAAATGACTTTCCCAAAGTTATTAAACCAAGTCTTTAAGCTCATAATCAACCTCCCCCCAGCTAAATCAACTAAAGACTCAGGTGGCGTGTATTTAAAGAGGTCCAAATCAGAACAGTTTTCATTCACTCTCCTTAATTACTGCCAGAAAAAAATAAATAACTGGCAGAGCAGCTCCTCTTCTCCTCTCTTTACTCACTGTAACAGCAGGCTGATGCCTTTATGTACAGGCAGAAACTTGGTAACTATGAATGACTCATACTTATAACCTCTAAAATAATATATGACAGGTGGGAGTCTGCATTGATGCAGGGATGTGAATTTCAATATGTGATATTGTGTTTCAATGTTATGAAACTGCTCAAACATTTGGCGATGTTCTATGTGCATTTACTGAATTTACATAGATGGAGACATGCATTAATCCATAATATACTCAGTATCTCCAAATAATACTCAAGTAGGGTGCAGTGTTTGAGTACATGTACTTCATTAAATTCCCCCCACTGGTTACGACCACTTTCATGTGTACATAAGCACAGATAAAAGCTGATTGGCACAGACTATTAGAACAATAATGGTATAACCCTGTAATGCAGTTTATAACAGCGCTTGTCTCTCCTTTTTCCACCACTGCTTGAAAGCCTTTCCCCATAAACCTGTGCCTCTAGCTTGCAGCGCTCGGATTTACAGACGCTTAAGAGGAGTCCCTGAAGGCAACGCCGGCCCTCCTGATCCTCCTCGGAGAGACGCTCCATGGAGAGGCGGAGGAGACAGGACTTCAGACCGGATCATGGCGGAGCCTATCAGGCGGGACTCCCTACCTGAGCACTGGTCTTACGGTGTCTGCGGGGACGGCAGGGTCTTCTTCATCGAGTGAGTGTGGATTTGAGTCTGTATCGCACCGCGGCTCCCCGGTTTAACGGGAGCCGGTGTTTCCTTTCCGGTGGTGTAACAGGTGTTTTTCTCTTCCCTGTAACAGCGATGAAGCGCGCGCCACCACCTGGCTGCACCCACGCTCGGGTGAACCGGTAAACTCCGGACACATGATCCGCTCAGGTAGAGTCAACGTGTTTGTTTCCACCTGTTTACTTTACTGTGTTTGTGTTGATATCGCGGCCCAGCCTGAGGGGGAGGAAACTTTCAGGTGTGACCAACAACTCTCTCGTTTGGGTTTTTATTTCAGACCTTCCTCGGGGATGGGAGGAAGGATTTACGAACGACGGGGCCAGTTTCTTCATAAAGTAAGAAGCGTAAATCTTGACTTGTTTCTCCGTTATTGCTCCACGCTCACCTGAGCATTACTCAGTTACAGTGCAGCTTAACTCAACATGGCTCCTGTCTAATCACCGCTTCAGGGACATAGTGGATTTAAACGGGGAGTGACTGGGACTTACCTGATGACCCACTAATGACCCCTTTTGCTGCAGACATCCGCTTTGTGTTGCTCATGTTCTGCCCCTTGGCTTGTTGGTCTGCATTTGTGTTTTTTAGTGCAAGATGTTATTGCATTGATGCAAAACAGATTGGATGCTTACATATTAACTTGTGATACTGAAATGTACAGTGGAAGTTTAAGTATAAATACCACCGTGTTCAATTAAGGCTATAGTTGAATGGAGACATGCTATCAGTATGTTAGCACAATAGAACACTGCATTTATATGATATCATACATTTTAAGAAGCATTTTACTCAGATAACACAAATGAAAAGCAGTGGTGTAACGTAATTAAGTACATTTACTCAAGTACTGTACTTAAGAACAATTTTGAGAAACTTTACTTGAGTATTTCTACTTTTTTGTACTTTTACCCCAGTGCAATTCAGAGGTAAATAACATTTAAAGGGGCCGTATTGTTTGCATTCGAAAGATACATATTCAAAAATAAAAAAAAACCCAATAATATTTGATCGAATATGTGAATTAAAAGTAGAAGAACTTTGTAGTTTTACATTTGGTAGCACTGTGGAATAATGTACAACATTGTGCGTCCAAGTACCAAAAGTAGAAGTGCTCACTGTAGAATGTCCCACCTCAAATAATCTATACACAAGTTTCGCTTGTCATTTCATGTACACCACTCTCCTGTAGCAGCAGGTAAAGGTGTCTTTTCTGTTTTCAAATAACATAATACATTAGCATTTTTGCATAAACACAAACCTTTAATGGTGCATCAGTGTCCAAATGAACAGAAGAGTAACGCTGAGGAAAGTATGCACCACATCACGTCAGTACTCTCTGCTGTTATCAAAACATTTGAATAGTTTTTGCTAGTGATGACAAATTAATCTCCCACTGTTCGTTTTTCGGGTCGGTTCACAGCAGATATTTATTTGAGCAGGCCAGTTCTTTTGTTAGTGCCGTGTCTTGAAAGCAATTAGTTGTTTCTTATCAAGTGACATGAATGTGAGTATCCTGCTGTAATAGAATGCACTATATTTTAGACGCACTATGATGACTCATAGCTCAAGGCTTAAGGCAGATAATGCTTACTGAAGACCTGGATGTTTTGTAAAGACTTTCATTGATTTGGATACTTTCCATCTTTTCAAATGAGTTTGTATTCAAAGCAATAGAAGTGACAGAGTTTCATGATGGTATTATTTAACTTGTCCAATCTGCCACAGGGATATTTGTGGTGAATTGTCGCATTTATTGATACATTTGTTCATATATTTGTCCTAAAATAGGAACAAAATGTGTTCTTTGTGTCCTCATCCGTTTTATTATTTAAACAGAACCTTTTTCTCCTTTTTTTAAGACAGTTTTTTGTGCTTAAGATATTTTTCTATTCATGGTGGTTGTTCATATCTATTATGAGGTCTAGTATGGTGAAACTCTAAAAGTGTGTTTTCTGTTGCTGAACACGCAGCATCTAATGTCTCTGCTTCTCCGGCGACGAAGTTCCTATAGGTGAATGCAAAGAAACCCTTTATATCTGACCTTTCTGTTTCATCTCAGTGATGAGATTGAAACATCCTTTTCATTATAGCTGCTCAGAGCATATCATGTCAAGGCAGTGTCATGCTTTTCATGGTCTGGCATGATGTCTGCTATACTTAAAGGAATGAAGGAAACGGCCATATGAATGTTATACAGTGAGTCACATCAAGCAGGAGGAAATGTGGTGTTAAGCAAATAATGCAGAGCTACAGAAAGATAACACACTTGTTAAGCACTTGGCAAAAAAAGTGGAGGAATTGACCTTGGATTTGTAGTTCTGACTCCGGACTTACTCAAAACTTACTTTCTTTTTAAGAGGCCCTATTCTGATTATTTTTAGGTTCATATTTGTATTTTGTGCCTCTACTGGGACATGTCTCCAGGCTTTAATGTTCAGAAAGCTCTTTATGTTTCTCATACTGCCTGTGCTGCAGCCCCTCTTTTCACCCTCTGTCTGAAACCAGCACCCAGTCTGCTCTGATTGGTTAGCTGGAAGTCTCTGTTGTGATTCGTCAACCGCCTAGAAGAGTCCCGACCCTTAGCCTATCGTGTACAATGTGATTGATCATAGCCAATAGAAGCGCGAGTGCTCCATACTGATGTCTCTATGTTCCTGAAGTAAACAAAGGAGTCAATGGAGGTGTTTCAGGCAGGGGGGGAGTGTGGGAGACATATGACACGCTAAAGGAAAGGGAAACCCCCCCCCCCCCAAAAGAATAATGAGGCCCCTTTAAATGTGTTTTTGTACTAACTGAAGGAAAATCGGAGAACACTTTGACGTAATGTGCTTTTAGGATATTGTTTGGTTAAGTTGAATTATTTTTTGTTGCTCCAAAATGTCAGGAAATGCGATTTCCAGTCCCTCAAATATAGAGATCTCCTGTTTGTAACTGAATATCTTTTGGATTTTGCACAACACTTGACATTTTAAAACATCCCCTTGTCCTTTTAAGGAAACTGGATGGATAATTGTTTGACTACTTTCTGATTATTTGATCATTAAATAATTGTTAGTTTCAGATCTACTTACAGCAAAGAGGAGACACAGAAACATACTCTTGAGTTTAAGGTTTTTCAGGAAGAATTTGAGTCCCATGCCTCAACCTACTTTTTCTGGCATTTTCTGTGAGTGGGTTTGTTTGTGAGACTTCTTGGTGGATAATTGATTTCTGTGGTTGTTAAATATTCATATAGAGGCTGCACTTCTTCGTCTGTAAGATGGAAAATTAACATCTTGACTGTTACTTTTCTCAGCGGGTCAGTCATTTAGCTGTTTTGGGGATTTGTTATCTTCTTCAAGATGTCCTTCAGTGGGATTTACCGTTTAACAACTTGTGCTGAGTGTTTCTGCTGACAGAGATTGAAGTGTCTGCAGATAACAGCGGCCAAAGGTCACTCATGTTGCTGGTAATTGCACTTGCTTCAGCACAAACAGTCGTCTTCTTCAGTGAAAGCTGTTTGAGACTTTCTGCTGTCACAATTCAGGCTTATGCAGAATATCTTGTTGTGTTAGACGTTGATTACAACCCATCTGTGTCTGTGTGTGTGTGTGTGTGTGTGTGTGTGATGAAACCGTCAATTACTGTGTTTTTCGAATTTCCGGTTTTAAATGAAACCCTTAATTTTGGCCGCACTTTCTCTTGTTCAGGCTTCACATGTCACTCAAACAAATACAGCAATTCAATTGACTGACAGGCTGTAATGTGGACGCTGTTGGTTAGTCAGACTTAATGGTATGTGTGTTTGGGAGGGGAAGCATTTTAATATTCCCCATGATGTATTATTTTCAAGCCTTGTGAGATTACCTTGTACAAACCCACTCTGTTATTTCTCTCTGATATCAAGGAATGTCTTTCTGTCCCTGACCTCAGTATGACATGTAACACTGTCGCTGCTCTTTAATGGTGTGTTCAAGGAAAATCCTCACTTTCAGGCTTCTGTTTACTTTTCAAACCTTTGACCTTTGTGCCCAAAACAGCAAATACTTTAACTTCCATCAGACAGAGACTCTACTTTTTGCAGAAGTAGAACCGTAAAAAATGATCAGAAGTAAGTATTTCCTACTTTTTCAGTAAATTCCTAATATTTTGGCTTAAAGAACAAATTATGGTCAATTTTAGGTTTATATTTGTGTTTAGTGAGTCCACTCGGAAATATTTCCACGCTTTAATGCTCAAAAAGGTCTTTATTTTCTCATACTACCTCTTTTCACCCTGAAACCAGAGTCTGCTCTGATTGGTTGGCTGCTCGAGATGTCCCGCCCCTTATCCTATCACGTTCAGTATGTTGGAGCGCTAGATCTGGAAAATCGTGACACGTCTATCTGCAGGACGTACAGGTAGAAACTTCCCTTGTGGAAGGGAATCTGCGCAGGGACAGAATGTGGTGTTGCTTCTGCCAGAGTGACATTAGTTTGTTTTCCCTCTGCAAACCTTTAATTGGCTTATGAGTGGTATTTCTTGAAATAATAACAAACCTTGAAGTCCAATATCCTATCCACATTGAAGGGGAACTGTTTTTTCTAGAGGCCATGTTTATGTAACTGCCCCCCCCCCCCCCCAAGGGCTCCACCGCTGTCTGTTCTGGAGAGCCTCTTTTATCCCAAAAATGTTTTTCATGTTGTTATTACCAGCAACAAGAGCAACACGGCCCTGTGTGTCTCTGCGTGTTTTACATTTTCTTTTACAGACTTCTTGGAATCAGCTTTTTTCTGAGGAAATAAGTTTCATTCTGAGCTGTGAAACACAACAATATGTGTATTTTTAATGATGTCTTTTACACTGGGTTGCGTTTATCTTTATTATTGCTGTTAACAGAAGGTGTTCTGTGGCTTAAAACCAAAACTAAACCCGGCTGATTCGAGTCACCGGCGCTTTGAAATGTGTGTTCATTGTCAAATGTCCTTGTTAGGGCTGCAGGTTATTATTATTATTGAGTAATCTAACAATTGATACCCCAGTAGTTCAGTATTGTTTCATATCAAAAATATCAGTACAAGGTATCCATCGCCTCTCCTCAGAGCAGACTGTCCCCACAGGAAATTGTTCAGCAGAGGATTGCAGCCCCAGGACGAAGCAGATTTTTAGAACGTCTGGTCACGAGTTTTTGTTTCAAACAGACCTGATACTCTTCTTCATCCAACCACACTGAGACCTACTCTGATTAATTAATGACAAACTTACTGGTGGTTAGATATTGGTTGGAGCTTTCACACTTCTTAAACTTGTGGTCTTTGCCGTGTGTTTTGTACCCCCAATGCTTAATTTAGTCCTTAAGGCAAAGCAAATTCCTCTAACGTCAGACAAAGAACCTCTACTATGGATGGACAATGATATTGGCTCGGTATCTGCACATAAAGGCTTTAAATGTAATATTTACATTGGCACAAAATGAACTTTTTCTCCAGTATTACAAGCAAAAATGTTACATGAAAAACAAATGCGGCATGTTTTTAAATGTAACCTAAGTTGACGTAGTTATGTTATTTAGCATTTAGGTAGTTACGGTAGTTTTTATGTTCAAATGAAACATACATACCATATTTCCGTCATATATTCCACATAGCTTTTATACCGGTCTCTTTTCTCGTTCAATGCATTAATGCACCGGACTAGAGACGGCTGTTTATCTTAATGCACTCAACACCGGAGATTTTTTGTTGTTGCTACACTTGAATGTAATCCTAATTAAAGATATAACATTTAAATGTCATATTTGATTAGCCGGAACGAGTAAAAGTTTGACATTTTTGCTCAACAAAAGACTGTATGAATAATATATTACCACTTCTAGATACACACTAAAGGGCAACCTGTCCGGGAAGGGCACTTGTACCTAAATGTTGCACCAGATTTTAGCTTAATGGCCACAATATACTATCTCAAGAGAGTGGTGCGGGAGTGAGTCCTAAAACCCGGAAATGAGTCAGCATTATTATGTGTTCCAGTTTCGTTCTACCACATAAAATACGTCAATAGATTCTCCACTTGTGAATGTCTGACCCTTCTATGTCTTATGATACGTTTCGATAATACTTTCCTGTCAAATCAAAATGGAAAATGTCCAACATCAACACGGACAAAAGCCAAGACGAGACATAAGGAATCAGACATTTAACATAACAATACTTTCACTGAAGACAACAGGCTCAAGACTTACTGCATGTCGGACAGTTGTTACAAGTGTCTAAATAAACTACTAGCCACCTTTTAGTTCAGCGGTTTTGACATGCTACCGTGATAGTACGTTTAAAGCCCAACTGTAGTTTATTGTGCCGTTAATGTGTGGATAATATCCAGCTGAACAAACCATTTAAGTGTCGTAAAGGTTTGTTAGCCACCTTTTAAATTGCTGAAATATTTCAAATGGAAAGGGAGCCCTTGTGATGCTAACTTCTAGGTCGGCCTACAGAAATGCATTCATCACTGCACCAGGTTATCACTGTGCCCTGTGCGTAACATGTTGCAACCCCCTGAACTGTTGCTGATCTCACAGTAGACGTAACCTCACCATCAGTCAGGCTGTGTTCCTGCCTGTGGCTGTTTTTTAATTCTCCCTGTCCGTCCCCGTCGTTCACACCTCCAGTTGTTCTTCGCCCGGGCTTGTTGTAATAATCCCCCTTTATGTCCCTCTATGGACGAGTGGGACGTAAGTACGAGTTTGTTTGACGACTCGCATACCTCACTGCAGAAGTATTACTCAGCGTGCAATGAGACTTTTGTTTGTCTAGGAACGCTTTCAGTTAGTGTCCCTGTGTCTTTGCTCACACTCATACCTACGCACATGCAAACAGACGGGATGTGTAACTCTCTCTGCACCCTGAGGGGCCTACAGATGGGTCTCCTCCCTATCTCCCAGCAGGGGGCCTCTGGTGAAGGAAGGTACGGAGCAGAGCCGATGATCAGATCCATAGAGGGATAAAGCATCACTGAAGGGGATTTAAGGGAGGCAGCAGGGAGAGGGAGAGAATCACACACCCACTCAAACACTCACACATTCACAGTGTGAGAGACTGAGAGATGTCACTGATGTCGGTATGTAGTAAAAGACAGCTGCTTCGGCCCTGTCCTTAGTCACCATCCTGTAATCTAGAAAGCTGTGAGAAACATGGCCGTGCGTAACTATTGACTCACATGTCCTTTGCCAAGATAGCTAACGGAATTAAAAGTGAATTTAAGTTTCTTTGGATAGTACAAATATCATGCACTGTAATGAATTGTTACATACAAATACGTCTGGCTTGTTTTCCATGTGATCTAAGTTAAAGTACATTTCCATTATTCAGATCTTACTTTTTTTTCAAGCTGCCTAAATTGTCAGTCAACTACCTTGTACCTTTTTCTATTACTTAGGTTTTTTAATAACTGAGCAGTCTTTTTTGCTAAAATTCCAAACATTCTTTGTTTCTTGCTTCTGGGATGTAATGATTTGCTGCTTTTCTCTGTTTATATATCATTAGTAAGTGCATACACTTGATTTTTGACTGTAGGACAAAACCAGTAACAATAACGACTCACCTTAAGTTCAGGGTCTTCAACAGGGGGTCCGTGAACCCTAGGTGGAAAGATTAGGAGTAAGTACTATTGTTATATCGATAATTGATGGTTCTTTTGTCCCAACTTTAAATATATCTGACAATTCACATTACAGTAAGATGAATGCAACTTTAAATAGTTGGCATGTTCGTAAAGGAAATGTGATGTATGCATTCTAAGAACAGATGCAGCACATTCGATTTTTGCCTTTTTTGATTCTTTAATGCAATAAATGTGTCTTCCTACCTGCTCATATTGAAGAACCATGACTCTGAATGACTCAGGGGTTTGCAGAGATGATGCTCTTGGCTGATACAGTTATTGACTGTGCAGTGTTTTTCGCTCCGCATGATTGGCAGCGTAAGCACAATGATGGTATCAAGAAGCCGTGACAAAGAGGCTTATCTGAAAGGAGCTTACGATAATGTCAGGAGTACGGCCTTGCAAGACTTAAACCCTTTCTGTGTAACACTGACTGGAGACACCATCAAGAGCACCGGAGTGGTTTTTCTCCTGTCATGTTTTTAGAAATGTCTTTTTTATTAAAGCTTAAAAATGTTTCATAGTAGGTGGGCTCTTTGTAGAGGAAATGTGGTTTCTCTTTTTTTGACAGAAATATATTCATCCTTTTTAAACTGCAGAGTATAATTCTGGTTAAAGACATTTTTGAAGAAATACAGCAGCTGAGTTTCACTGTTTAGTAGTGCACAGTAGAATAACCTTCAAGAAATCAGGAAATCACTCATGAGTTAGAGCAGAATATATTCCTCTGTCCATGAAAAGAGGCTGCCGGATGTGAGCTGGTTGACGTAGTAAGGGCTATTTTTTTATTTCTCGAGTTTTGAGATGTCACCAGCGGTCAACAAGCCTGAATGGACCGAGATATAGATGTGCACAGAGAAGGCCACGCTGCGTTGGACAGCATCCACCTGAGAGGCTGCTTCCAGGTTGTTTGCTCGCACAGAAAGGGCAACTTCATGCAAAAGGTTCCCAGAAAGCAAAGTCGTTCTCCATTTTGATGGAGAAATATTTGCTCTTAAAACCAATGGATCATATTAATGGGAACATTGGGTTGGTTTGTGCTTGCCGTCTAACGCTCTTTGTCCTCGGATGAAAAGGAGGCTTTTGTTTGGCGGTGGAGCCACGGCTAAACCAAAGAACCAACAGTTCTCTGGCAGACGAATAATAGCTGCAAGAGAAAGCTCCGGCAACAATAGCTTTTCTGTTGTTTTCATTTGGTGGAAGGAGCTAACCACTTTCTGTTTGCTCTCAGAACAGCAGGAAAGTTACAGATTATTTCTTGTATATGTCAGCCCAAGGACAGCGCTTTATATCCAATGCTGTCTTCACCGGCTGTCTTCCATACTTGATGAGGTTCCCTCCAGATATTTGCTTCCCACACCTGCTTCTCTACGCAAGGCTCACTGCAGCAACATATGCGGGGATTATATAAAGTGTTGTCTTCAACATTAGTGTTGACAGCTCATAGATTCCTGTTGTGAACCTGGAAGTGTTGGATACCCCAAAGTTCTATGTTGTAAATCTAAAGTAGGAGTCCCCAGCAATTCAAAACTGCCTGATGCATATGTTTGGGAATTTTCACAACCAGCATTGTTAGCATTAATTAGCATTATAGCATATTTGTAAAATGGTTTGAACATGGCTTGGCCCATTTGTAAAATATTGGATTGATTTTGAGGGTTATTGAGGATGCTGAATCCATTGAACTTATTCATGATCAATAGAGGCAGTTTTAATCAGAAAGCGGCCATATTTGTACTCCTGATTGGCCGATTTGAAGAATTTTTAAGTAGATTTTTAAGTTAAAGAGGATGTTGGATTGTTTGTATTGGACAGATTGCTTATCTAGTAAAACATTTGGGGTAGTCATTTTCATCTTGGTATCTCTACACCCATTGGTTGCCACACAACTCTTCCCATTTTTGAACCATTGTACTTATAGCCTAAACTTCAATACATTTCTTACCTAAATCTCTGGGATTCTCAACATTTCCACTACATGCATTTTGATTGTCATTCAGCTGACTTGAAGGTAGTCACCTGCAGCTCATCTGTAATGTCAGGTGGAAATCACCTCCAGTTGTTTTGGCAAATGTTTGTGACTTGATGGTAATTTATCTTTGGTTGTGGTTTAGCTCGATAAAAAAGTTTCTCCACACTCTGAATAAACTCCCAATGCAGGAATATGTGCTCTAGTTAATATTTGATGTTTGTACACCTCAAGGTGAGAGAAAGTTTTCTGGAGGATGATGCTGTTTTATGTAGTGAATAACTTTGAAAATAAGTGAGTGGATTCTCATCAAGTCTAGGAATCTTCCCAAGAGGTAGTATGTGCTGAGGCGGCTCGTTTCTCACCTGCTTTCACTCCATCTCTTCATGTGGAAAGCTGATTTTGCTCACTATTATTGTCCTGTCTTTTAGGTCCTTTGCTGTGCCTTGACCTCTTGACCTCCAATCCATTTTTCATTTGTGTTTCTGTTTTGCTCCGAGAGGTCAATAGAAGGAGGCTATTGGAGAGTCCTTGACTTCAGGTGCAGACCAGTGCTGAGCTCTGAATCTATCCATCTATTACCAGCCGTGACAGATGTATGGTTCTAGGTGTTTCATCATGACAAAATGTTCTCCTGGAAACTCTCTACAGTAGCTTTACAACCACAAAGGCCATTTTAGATGTACTTTGTAAGGTGTCATTTCTGGAATAGCATGGCAATGGGGGAAGATGGAGTCACACAAGTTTACAGGTGGGCAATTGACTTCATAATCGAGGTTAAGTTTGAAAATCGGTGTACTGGTTTTTTGGGTAGGAGGCAGGGAAGGGGCTGTTGGCTTACCACTTTAAGCCATTGGCCCAATTTGGAGATGCAACAGATGTGCTCCCATTGCATGATGGTCTGTAGTTCATCGTTACAGCTAACCGTAACCCTGATAAAGACTGGACTTAGAATGAAATAATAGAATAATATTGTTTGTGTAATTTGAAGATCCTGGGAACTCCGGATCAGTGTTTTTAAGGATCCTTTGATATTGTATAGTCTAAATAGTCAAAAAAAGAAAGAAAGTTATTTGATAATGAGGCCCAAATGAAGTGAATATAAGTGGTTGGATGTCAAGAAAAAGTTCTGAATAATGAACAGTGATTTTGTTCCTGAATCCTGACTTTGATCCTGAATCCTGATCCTGATTTTGGCTATTGACTGGAGAGGAAAAAACCAGCCTTGTCTGAAACAAAAATCAGCATTGATTCAGTTTGTAAGTCATATTGATTGTATGAGTTGTGGACACTGGAAGCAAAAACAACCTGGGTTTTTATAACTTTAGACACTTTTCACAGCATTTGAACGGCCAAAACAGTGAGGCAGTTCCAGGTTTGTGGTGATGTTATAGCTCACTACTCGCCACGGCCTACCTGCACACTTAAGGAACTGCGACTTTTTAAACCTGTGCTTTGACGGGGCAAAATATCAGCAGTGAAATGTAAGAAGAGAGGTTAACTGGTGCGTTACAGAGAATCACATTTTCTGGGTACATAAATGTTTAAGTAAGTACGATTTGAAGTTTTGAAAATGTTTCTGATCTAAAAGAATCTCAAATGTGAGTTTAAGATGTGAGCTGCAGGGGCCAAAGAGGGACGTCAGGTGTAGGTAAGAAGAGAGACGATGGGAGTGTTGAGTCAGTGTTTATGCCTGAGTCACTCTGTGCATATTGAAAACCCACAAGGACAGCATCTCCACCGGCTAATGATTTATCATCAGCTCAGTGTGTGTGTGTGTGTGTGTGTGTGTGTGTGTGTGTGTGTGTGTGTGTGTTGAAGAACATCTTCTTTCATTGGTTCATGACACCGGAAAAACTCAGATAAAAGACTGACTTAAAAAACCGGCATACATTCTTTTGAACCATTTCCTCACCAGCTTCATCCAAGGTAACACTTTTTAATCACATATTTTCACTCCATAATTAATGAAACAACTCCTCTGGAAATTCAGGCTAAACTGTGGCTTTTATTTCTGCTTCCAGTGGAACATAGGATTGAGTTTATTATATTTGAACTCATTTCCTGCTTATGTGTCCTCCCACAGTTGAGGTGTTTCTTGAGTGTAGTGTTAACTGGTGCCATAGGTATTTATCTTGATGATGTTGGTCAATATAAAACAAGTTGCATGCTGGGATTTTGTGCTTTTAAAAAAATGAAAACCTGCAAATATATAAATATTAACAGGAAAGATGTTTACCTATAGAGTATCTATAGAATATGAAATATACAGAATAAGTTAGAATAAACTATTAGACCACCTAACTACTAACAAAATAGCAATAACAAGTTTTGAGCAATCAAGCAATTTAACGGTTTATTTGTATTTTATTATTATTATCGGATCTGTTTTCCTCCTCTTATCCAGGCCCACTTGGAGATGGTTCATTTCCTTCTCATGGATGGAGGATTGTGTCAATCACTTTTCCTCTCAAACACAATTAATGAATGAACCACAATTAACTGATTAGATGCAATTTTCCCGTTAATTTCTGTAAGTGGTTTGATACTTTTCTTTTCTGGTTAGTTAGTCAGTGTGTCAGCTGTTTCGTGGTTCAGTTGCAGAGGGTTCTTGTTAAAGGGGCCCTATTATGCTAATTTTCAGGTTAATATTTGTATGTAGTGTCTCTCCTGCGACATGTCTCCATGCTTTTAATGTCCAAAAAGCTCTTTATTTTTCTCATACTGCCTGTGCTGCAGCACCTGTGTTCACCCTCTGTCTGAAACCAGAGCCCAGTCGGCTCTGATTGGTTAGCTGGCCGGCTCTGTTGTGATTGGTCAACCACTTAGAGTCCCGCCCCTGAATCAATCACGTACAATGTGTTGGAGCGCTAGCCAATAGAAGCGCAAGTGTTGTGTAGTGATGTCATTATGTTACAGAAGTAAACAAAGGAGTCCAGTGGAGGCGTTCGAGGCAGGGGGGCAGGTAGAGAAACTCCCTCTGGTGGGAACACAGGGATTTTTGTCTTGCAGACCATTTACATGCATACCTATATACCACACTACAGGAAAAGGAAAACCCCCCAAAAGAGTAATAAGTCCCCTTTAATGTTTTGTCTGTGGAAGTGGAAACATGCTGATTATAAAAGGCTTGCTGGAGGCTTGTTTTCTAACCTGACTCCTGCACTTGTTCTTTACACTTCTTAGAAGCCCTGAGCTTTTACTCTGACTTTCAGATGATCCTCTGCACACGCTGACATTCACATCAAAGACCGTTTGTCCTAACCACGCAACTCTTTAGTCTGTGATAATTCATCTCTCTTATTCCTGTGCTCTTCTAATCCACTTCACGCTGAGGTGTTATGTTTGGAGACGTCGCTCTCTCTTGTCTTCCTCTTCCTCTCCCGCTGATATAGATGCACAGATTACTCTTTGGGGTCATTTCAGTGTGTGTGTGTGTGTGTGGGTGTGTGTGTGTGTGTGTGTGTGTGTGTGTGTGTGTGTGGGTGTGTGTGTGTGTGTGTGTGTGTGTGTGTGTGTGTGTGTGTGTGTGTTCAATACCACCTTTGAAGTTAGTCTGAAAATGGATGTCTTTAAATATTTAACCTTGCCCAGGGGCTGCTGTATTAATCCACAGAGGATCAGCACAGATCTGTCAGGCTGATATGTGGCTTATCATGATGCTCTGTGGGAATATGAAGGAATCTGAAGCAAAGACAAAGCACCTTTCTGCATGCAGGAGCTTTGTATGTGCTCTTTCATTATGAACAAATAGAGGATGTTCTAGCCAAATCACAAAGAAAAAAGCTAATCAGAAAATAATTCAGAGCCTTGCGGCCTAAGCCGAGGAATTAATTATTAAAAAGGAACAAAGAGATTTATGCACGATGAAGAGTTTTAAATGTCAACTCCATAAATATAAGTCTTCTTTGAACCTTTGTTTACGAGACTAGACTGTGGTTATCCTGCTCTTATCATAAGTAATCAGTCACTGAGAGGTCAAAGAAGTTTGACCACTTTAGGTATTGAAAGTCAAACTTTGTCACAACTTGTTCTTCAAATAAATGTCACTCCTGTATTTCCTCACAAAGAAGTGTATCCCTCACACACACATTCTGTTAAAATGTCAAACACATTGCTTACAAATTGCAGATCTGTGTGAACGACAGTAGTTGTCTTGATAGATCGTGAACAGCTGTGATTGATTTTGTGCGTGTTAGACAGACTTATTAGGGTTTTTCAGGAAGCACAGAGCACACTTGGATTTCTGAAAGAGATGAAAGGATGGAGTTTCTTTTTTTTTTCTGTTGACAGGTTTACCCCCCATCAGTACACCTGTCCAACTGCCTGTGTGGTTGCCATGGTTACACTTGCCTTGAAACCAAGAGCAGCTGTTTTTTTTTACCCCATTAAATCCTGATTCCCTTAAACAAAATATCTGTCCTTTCCCGTAGTGTGTTATATAGGTTTGAGTACATGTAAATGGTCTGCAAAGACTAACATTTCCCTCAAAGTTTCCTCGCTTCTATTGGCTAGCGCTCCAACACATGGTACGTGATAGGCTAAGGACGCGGGAACATCTCTAAGAGGTTGACCAATCACATCAGAGCCGGCCAGCTAACCAATCAGAGCAGACTGGGCTCTGGTTTCGGACAGAAGGTGAAAAGAGGAGCTGCAGCACAGGCAGTATGAGAGAAATAAAGAGCTTTCTGAACATTAAAGCATGGAAATGAGCGGAGTAGGGCCTTATGCGTCATCAGAAATATGTTATTCTTTCTCTCCATCAGTGTCCTCTGTCTACTTAGCCCTACTTCCTACGGGATTAAAGTCACCCTTTTATTTTCACACCATTGCATCTTGTTTGTTCTCTGTCCTTTGATTTTTCCATGGTTCAATCTCCCTCTTTCATCTGGTTCTCAAAATAGCTGTTGTGAATACATGTCGCACTAGGAGCAACGACCATGAGACAGGTTGACAGTTCATGAAGGCAGTAAACAAACCAACATCATTTGTGCAATCAATAACACGGCCGTAAAATTGATTTTCAGGAAACAGCCTTGTCGTGTCAGCTCTTATGAAGAAGAAGAATTAAAGCACATCAATCCAAAATGTTATCTACAAAACTTAGCAAAATACATCCTGCAAAGAAGAGCTGCAAGAATGATTTGACTTATAGATTATTTGGTTGACTGAAAGAAAGGTTTATCTAATGCAAATCTGTCAGGGGATGTTGTTTGAGCATCTTAAATATGGGGATTTCCTTCTTTTTGCTTTTTTTTTTTTACTGAGACATTTAATTCTTTGAACCAATGTTGGAGTTATGCAGCCTGATTCCTAAGTGTTTCATTTTAGAGTTGTGCAGTGGTCTACTAGATTTCAATACTCCTCATTAAAGCTATGGTAGTACACAATGGGCTATTCAAACAACAAACTTCAGATTTGTAAAATGCGCGAAATGCTGAGCCTACAAATGGAAACATGGAATCAAAAGCCTACTGCACTCGTATAATTTTATCCACATGACAAGCCCACACGTCTCTCCAGCGTAGGACCGGCCTGTCTCGCTCTTCTCTACATGACTGTTGACTGCAGACCAAGAGGAAAGCCTGGGATTGGAAAGTGAGGGGGGGGTCCATCTGTGTTCAACACTGAGCAAAGGAGGACCGACACAAAGGACACATTGAAGGACACAGAGAAGGAGAAACAACAAGATGGTTGATACAATGTTGTGGCGCTGAAAGTCTGTCTGATCGTGGGAGACAGTAACACTTCTGTCAGTGTTGTCAGAGGAGGAGGGCTAGGCCGCCAAAACATTAGCTATGCAACTCAGGGAGAGAGAGGGAGATCATGTGAGGAGCGATTGGGGAGGTCGGAGACAGAGAGGACAAGGAAAGAATTAAGGGATAGTTGTTGGGACAGTGTCGAGCAATGGATGTAGGGTAGAGACAGTCTGAAACCTTGACAGATGTCAACATGTCTTCAGAGATTCTCCCAAGGTTGTCGGACATTGTAGTAGAATGACAGTTGCATGAAAACCTGGAGTAAAGGAGCTAAATCAAGACAAGACTTCAAGTGAGGTTTCAGAGAGATAAAGTCTTTAGTCGTTTGCAAAGAGGTTCCTTTGTTGTGTCAGGATGGGTTCCTGCTGCAGCCGTGACCCTTCACTGGGGGCAGGTCACGAGCTGGTTCCCATCAAACGTCACACTACCTGGCCAGCGACGGCCAAGGTGGTCGCTAACGTGGAAGATCATGAATTTTCAACATGGGATCTGACGGGTGACTCAAGGTAAGCCAGCCGTGAAGTACTACAACCTAACAGCATTGACTCCTCTGGAGGCATGGTGTCTGTTTGATCTAAAGAAGAGGTTCTCTATGGAGGAAGGAGTTGTTTCCCTGCTGTGCGTGAAGTCGATAACTGCTCGTTAGCTTCTTTTTTTCCCCAGAAGAAACACCGCTCCCTTCGGTACAGTACATCGCCTTGCTGGCATGTTGTAAAACAAGTTGTGTGTAGCGCAGTTTGTCAGCTTTATGGGATTGTAACGGGACATAAGAGACATAAAGCTAGACTCGCACACACTGTGCAGGCTGTGTCTGTTAGTGAGTGTTATGTCGCTCCAAATGCACACACCCAATAACACACACACACAGATCCCCAGCTGAATGCAAACATAAGAATTAATTCAGCCTGACAAGTGCAGTATGACAGCTTTAGTGGCGCGCTCAGCACTTTCCTCAGCTGCACTCTGCTGGTCACACCATTAAAAAAGGAGTATTGCCTCCTGCTGTGGGACACGGGCAAGGCTGAGGAAAACAGCCGTGACAGAGGAGGATGTATTGTACTAGATAATATAAACTGTTACCACATTAATCTCTCGTTGTCTTGCAGTAGTTGTGAATTTATTACTTGAACAAGACATGACCTGACATCAGTTTGGCACAATGCTTCAAGGCTCGGATACACATTTTTCCTTTTAAAAATCCATGCCTTTTGTACGTAGGTGAGGCTATTATTTTGTTCAAATTTCTTTGATATGTTGGCTGTGGCTCAGGAGGTGGATGATTGTCCCCCAATTCAAGGATCGGTGGTTTGGTCCCCAACCCCTGCAGCAACATGTCGAAGTGTCCCTGAACCCCAGATTGCTTCCAACAGTGGTCTAGAAGACTGGAAAACACCATATAAATGCAGTTACCAAAACACCTTGACCAAGATCCCAGGAGTTACCTACCCGTTGGATCCTGAGCTTTGCTGACTGAGGAATTTGACTAGTGTCAGCAAATCTTTTACAAAATCCTAAGTAAATGACAATCAGGTTATGGGTTGCCAGGGGAATGCTAGCAGAGACATATGGTCAGTCTGATTCCCTCAGAGATGGCCTTGAACAGAGATGATGTACGGTCCTAGAAGATGATCCAACACCCTTCTGGATATGTGTCAGTAGTATCTGAAGCAGGGGTGTCCAAACCTTTTTCACCGAGAGTCAGTAGAGGTGAGGTATGTTGCTTCGTAATTCGTAAGCTAGCAAAATCAATCAAATGTAGGCAAATTATGCTTGATAATTGAACCAATCCTACATCCCAGCTCTGCACAGGGTTTCATTTATTTTGTCGCAGCTCATTCTAAAACAGAAGCTTCAGATTGCTTATAATAAGGGGAAATATGAAGGGTCATTTTCAAGCTTGTTATGTAAAGAAGTTTTTAGGCTTTTTCCTGTCAACTAAGATTTGTTAGAAAATGTTTTCGACTTTATTTGGAAAGTGGGCTTTTTGAATTTGCTGAGGGCCAATACAAAATGGCTTGCGGGCCGCATTTGGCCCCAGACAATAGTTTGGACACCCCTGATCTAAAGTACAAAGGTGCGTAACAGTCTCCACTGAAGTTATATACTGTAACTCAGCCAGAAGGGCCCGTCAGTTCATTCCCTCTTTGGGTTTTCTATCTATTCACTGACCTGTTTACCTTCAACTGGGTTTATATTGGAAGGATAGGCAGTTGGGGTTTCTCTGTTTTTTGGAAATAAAGTTTTCTCTACGTGGTAAAAAAAACATGTGGGCCAGATGCAATCTTAGAAACTCAATGTCCAAATGTGCCTCCCAAAAATAATTTGAATTTCAAAACGCCTTTGTGAGGATTTGCATCAAACCAAAGTACCTCTATTTTACATTTAGAGAGCTGAACGTGTGGTCTACGGTGAATATGTAGACTGTGCTGAGGAGCTTAATACACCAGCCTGGTTTATTTATTCTAAATCAAACGCAGTGGCTGGAAACGAAAATGTGGTAGAGAGAGATAGGTTTTCTTTATTCCAGATATGAGAGGTCAAACATGATGTGGAGTGGATGGAGGGTCACTATTCAAAAGCAGGTTTCAAATGACTGCCAATAGATGTATTTGATTAAAAGGAGTTCTAGGTGTAAAAATCAGATGGGTTAGATTCTGGGAAACATCGTGGTTCGGGTTAAAATGATGACTTTGTTAAGGTCGGATGGGATTTAGTGCCATGGTTATTGGAATACCAACATTATAAAGGTTAAGAATAAGGTATATATGGAAAAACCATGGTCGTGCTTAAAGAAATGTTACCTCTTGTTTGGAAACAGGTTGTCATCCATCCACCCGGATCGCCTCCTATAATAACATCCAATGACTTCCTCTTTTACTCCTGTCTTTAAGTACTATGTCCACATGAGACCTTTAACTACTTGGATGTAAACATAGGTTGGTTTGTAGTGTACAGTTGTAGTTTTGTAGGCGAAATTGCATTCCTTCAGACAATGCTCCATTTCAGAGGCAGAGGACACATCCTACAACCGTTTTCACAGCCTGTAAATTCAGTGTGTGAAATTGGTGGAATAGTCCTTTAAAGAAACCCTATTATGCTTTTCCCTTTCTTGTTGTGTTTGGTTTTTAGTGCATGTAAATGGTCTGCAGATGCTACAATCATTGCAGCATGTGAACATGTCACAGTAGAGGCACACAAATATAATCTTGAAACCTAAAAGATAATATGGCCCCTTTAAATACTGTATTAAGCTACTCCACAAACTACTGCCTCCAGCACCCCCACAGTCTCGCATCTTTCCTGCACAGTCAACCTATTTTAACTTGACATGTGTTATTTTTCAAGCTGTGTTTTGAATTGTAAATGTTCCAGCCTCTTTAAGTGCGATTTGCCTGAAATACAGAAAGAAACGACTAGTGCACAACTGGCTAAGTGTTGTAAGAATACACATTTCTGTAATAAAACACTGTATTAACACACAAATGCAAAGTACATCCATTGGACGAAATTATTCAGCACTCCTTGACAGTACACACAGATTTTTAATCCTTAAAAATGCATGAGCCGGTTTCTGCTTGCTCTTACTCTCTCTGGTTTCGTCGTAATCATTTATGAAAGCCGAGATAACGGGGTTAACCGGCAGCTCTGAGCGTTTAATAAGACAGCCACGGCAGACACCACAGAACAAGAAGGTCTCATGTTTGACACGGGAAGCACTTTGTTCTCTGAGCGTTCCTCTCGCACCGGTGGAGGGAGTTTCTCTCTGGAGGCGTCTCATCTTGACAGCTTTAATGTCTGTCACGTGGCGGAGGGCTGTTGCTTTTGTACCTGGAGGTGTAGTCACTTATTCAGGGGGAAAATTTAGCTTATTAATGCTCTCCTTCATTACCCAAAATTCAAGATAGGAAGGGCTTGCCTTTGATTTTTCATATTCTCCTACCCCTCTGTCGATTTGTGAAGCTTTCTGATTATAAATATTGATTTAATCTTGACAGAAATTGGAAACGGTTGTCACTAAAGTCTCCCTGAAGGGTTTGACCTGGTTGGATGTCAGGTTTGTTTATGCGGTCTCTCCAGTAGTCCGTCTCGTAAATGGTAAGTTCCTGTGGTAGATCAAGACCTTACTGATCAGTCTCTCAAAAATAAAATCCTTTTTAGATCATATTTCTTACAAACAAACTAGCTAAAAGTCATTTCATACAAGATAAGACTTTTAAAAGACACATTTTAAATGATAAATGTCCAATGTTCTCTTTTTCTTCTTGAAATCTGCCTTTAAAATGTGAGTCTTTTTTAAATTTTATTTTTTACTCTTGGTTCCATCTTTGTGTTACTAAGGTCAATGCTACAGATTGATATTTTGCATGGTTCAGGAGGCTGCAGAGATGACCTTAGAGGATGAGAAGGTTCATATGCAAAAGACAGAGATACTTGAACAGAAGTATCTCTGACAGAATGGATGCAAAGTCCTGATTATCGTCTACTCCATCTACCACTAACAGATTGGTTTAGTGGTATGACTTATACTTGAGACTGAAGTGTGTCCGTGATTCTAAGACATGAATCCTCTGATCACTCCTCCTTGAAATAGAGCACGGTATGTTTTACGATCTAAGTTGGTCAAATCAAATCTCAATCTCGAGTTTACCATTTTAATTCATCCAAAAATAAATATGATGCTTTTATTTCTCGGAAAGCTTCCTTTAGGGATTCATCAAACTAACTTTAATTTACACTAACTCTCATTTATGTTTCCACAAATATAACATCTCAATTCATTCTTTAGAAGAAAATGAGTCATTTTTATGTAAAGTAACACAATAAAATACATTGGAAGTTACAAAGTATTTTACCGGGCTGCAGCTGAAGTTCAAATATATCCTGGATGAGGCAAATGCAATCAAACAATTACAATAATGAGCAAAACAAAATAACCACCCAGTCTGGCCTGATGTGATTACAAGTGACTAAACTATTTCAGAATTGAATACACATTTCTTTTTTTAAAGAGGGCAGTATCAGTGCTGGTTCTAATACAACGTGTCACAGAGTAAACTTTATCCCAGTTAATAATTCACTTTACGAGTTTGGATCTGATCCCATTGTTCCATAAATATTTCCTTCATTGTTATGGTTATTACATTTATGTTAGCAGACACTTTTTAAGAACGTACGGGTAGAAAACTGTGTTGTATAATTACAATATTCTGCAGAGGTTTCCATGCTACTGCAGAATATTTCTGTTGGTGTTTTCTTCCACATCCACTGCATTCAGTCCATGTCTGCGGATCAGAAATAGTCTGCTCAGCCACTGGGACTGGTTCAGTCACACGTTTCTGTCAAGGTTTTTTTCCTGACAGGCTGCCTACTCATTGGCCAGCCTGTTTGGTATTCAGTCGGTGAATTAGCTGTTTGGATGCTGCCAAGCCGTGTGTGTTTGACTGAATCAGGTTAGCACTGAAAAGCAGTCCATTAGGGAAAGGACTGCTTTTGTCCGATCTGCTGGGGTATTGTAATGATTAGCTCGACTCTGTGACAGGAGCCAGTTAGCAAGAAAAAGCTCTTGGATAGTTGGATACTTTCAACACATCAGAAATCTCGGGACAAATACCCTGTTGTTTTGAAGAAGATAAGATGATTGTTTATTGATCCATTAGGAGACAAGGAAACAGCGGATTGGACGGGTAAAAGTACACAAAGTTAATAAAAATAAGAATGAAAAAGAACCTTTCAGTAAGGATGTTAAAGAAAACACAACATTTAATTAGGAGCTAAAACAGTTGACATGTATACAGATTTGGAAAAAAAAACCTAAACTAAATGGGCCTCATGTGAATTGTTTTTTGAGATCCGACAAGTTCATTTTCTTTTCCTTTTCTGAGAAAAAAGGTCTGATTTCCGACTTTAACCCAAATATTCTGGACATTTTGTTTCTGAATTCTGACTTTTTTCCACAGAATTCTGACTTTAATCTCACAACAAATCACTTTTTAATCAGATCTCTTAAATGTTTTCACTAAAATGTCTCTGTAGAAGTGCGTAAAGTTGGTAAAATGGGGCAAGTAGTTGAAAGTTGAACCTTTTTATGAGGGGGGGTCAAGCCTTAATCTTTTTTATGTTGATATTACAGGATATAATACTCCACGTGTCAAAGCAGTAGTTATTACAATAAGTCTAACACTGAGATAAACTATGCAATACCTGTATGACTACAACGTTTAAGTCTACATCATGCAGTGCACAATGTACTGTAAGGCTGTGTGACTATTTTTATTCTAGTATAAAGATGTTCTATCTATAAAATGTAAAGAATTGTGACGCATTCAAGGTGAGATGTTGTTGAGAGGTTGTTATATCTCTCAATGCAAGGATACTTCGCTAACAATGGTGTAAAGCCAACAATATCTGCAAGACGACATATTACAGGAAGATATTTCCACTGTAGTGCAGTACTTCTGCTCCTCTACTCATTCAACCCCCAGCGATACAAAATGTATGTCAACCTGTTAATCATTTACTTTCTTTATGAGTGAGCAAACCCCACCTAGAGATTTTGGACAGCCGGACACTGCGGACACAATGAACCTTCTTTGTGTTGCTCATGATTAAGCCGGAGTTGCATTGAAGGTCGATTATTGTTTAACTACACTAGTGAGTCACACGTTTCCCCATTGAGAGTATCAAAGGTATGTGCTGGATTCATCAACCCAAAGCTATTCTGGGTTTGATTTTAGACATAATGTGTCTGCTTAACTGGTTGTTATATATGCAAATCCTCATATTAGATGCAAATTGTTGATGCAGCTGTTGTTGTTTTGTGGCCAAATGATTTCCAGCCTTTAATTCCCACTCTATCGTTTGGTTTAAATAATCACAGACTCTCTCTCTTTATCGCTCGCTGCATATTTTTCGTCTTGTCGTCTGATGATGTTTATTCCTAAAGTCTGCTGTAAATACAGAAATCATGGGTGTAAAAACAAAGTAGGCATTACATTTTATTCTCACAACCTTTACCAATACAAGAGGGACGCCTTTGCTGTCCTGGGAGTCAAACATCAGGGCAAAAAAATGTCCAGAAATAGCGCGCTGCTGCTCGCTAACGTGGATACTTTGAGTGCATTTTATAGCAAATACTGTACTTTTCTCACCTTTTCAAAGAGTCAGTGTTATCTATTGCATATCTATTATAATGAACACATTAAAAGAAGTAGCGTTTGTCTTGGTGATGGGATTCAACAGCTGAAAAGCGAGGTTAAAAGTACAGATTCATTAACATTTTGTTTTGGGTAATTCTTTGTAACTTCTGCTATGTACGTTTTTAATTGGCTATTGAATACATTTTCATGCACGTAACAGATATGCATTTGTCCCCCGTCCTTGGCATTTCGATAGAAAGCACAGATTTTATGAGGTCTATCGGCGACTGTTTGAGACATTTAAAGCAATGAACCACGACTCCGCCTCCACCGTTTGGCTCCTTTTTAATTTACCTGTTATTAAACCTCAACTATTGACCTTCTCTGTATCACCATGTGACATTTTCAAACAATGGGAACGCGATGACAAAAAAGATGAGCATGTGGAGAATTTCCGTTTGCTGTGCCCGAATGCCCTTAAAAACACTCCCACCCTTTGTTCAGACGTTGGTCTCCCTGCCTTTTCTTGCAGCAGTGCAATTTTGAACGCCTCATTACAACAGCCACCGGCCCAAAGCAGGCTCATTATAGCACACGCACTCAGTGGAAGTAAAAGAAAATGAGACCACTTTACAGAAGCGAAAGGCCAAGATGCACGCAACATATTTAATACCTCTAAAATACTGCACACCAGGTATGTTGGGACAAAGGGGATGCCTTTACTGTAGTCATTTAAACATTAGGTTTAGGTCAGAAACTTGAATGAATACAGATGTTTTACAACATATTTGAAAAGATATTGAAAGATAATCATGGCGTGTTGCACTTCACCGCAAATCCTCTCTAAAAACAGGTCTAATTGTAGTACATGCTTGTTTCATTGCCAAAACAAGGTTGTGCATTAGACAAATGTGACGACCCTGCGTCCCTGTTGTCCCTGTAATGGTGTCTGTCCCTTTAATGATTGTTCCCTTTCTTTCATTAGCGCTGATTGAAGGCACCTGGCTGAGCAGTTAAAGGCCGGAGCCAGAGTCTTGCCAGGTCTCTCTTTTGGCTGAAGGACTCTGGGGAGAGCGGCCTCGTTCATGCTTAGGTTTCCCTTTTGTTTTGGTTCGGCATGCAACACCCTGCATCATACCATGTTCACACATCCACATCTACACTACTGATCTTACTGACTAACACACCTCATGATGGTAGGTCTTTGATTTGTTTGCTATAATAAATAGAGCCGGGTCATGACACAAACCTTTTTATCACAAATCTTCTAAAGAGGCTCTATTGTGCTCGTTTTCAGGTTCATATCTGAAGTGTGTGTCTCTACTGTGACGTGTTTACATGGTTTAATGTTTAATGAAAAGTGCTTTATTATTGGTTAGCTGGATAGCTCTGTTGTGATTGGTCAACCGCTTATGGATGTTCCGCCCCTCAGCCTACCACGTACAATGTGTTGGAGCGCTAGCCAATAGAAATGATGGGTTTTTAGCCTTTGCACAAAAACCCTTATTAATTAACTAGAATACAGGGAAAACCCCAACAGGTATAATAAGGCCTCTTTAACTGGTATGTAGAATCGTGGCATTTCACTGGTATTCTACATTTCTGGTATCTGGTGACCTCCCTAAAGCACTCAAGTGTAAATATTCTCCCCTTGCAAGTTGATGTATTTTCTCTCTGCTTGCTTTGTATTTCAATCCCCATCGTCCCTTTTCATGATTCAACCGATGACTTCCTCTTAAATCCGTATGTCTCTGACCTTTTCACTCACACGTTTAAGTGAAAACAGTTAAGTGTAACCTTGAATTTCCCCTCATGTCACCACTGCCAATGATGGAGCGACAGTGTCCTGGCACTCACTGTCAGCCGTTCACTGTCGGGGCTCTTTGAAGGTTAACTGAAAGAAAGTTCAATTTTGGGTAGAGGGAGTTTGAGCCTTCTCATCCCTGTGTCACAGAGAAGCAGCGAGAAACCGGTCATTACCAATTCAGTCAGAAGAAGTGAATCCACACCAGAATACTGTGAAACACCTCCATCGTGCTATTTCAGAGGCAAAGCTAATGGGTTGCAATTTATATCAATTTGAGCTGCTCTTATCTACTGCAGATCAAATACTCTGCAGGGCATGCTTTTCACATTCCACTGCAGAGCTAATAAGCATTGTGAGAGCTAATGAATCTTCATTTTTGTTTACTTCCTTCAATGAGCCAGTGACAATATTCAGTGTGCAATGATTGGTGTTATTGAGATAAGCAGCAGTAGTGTTATGAGCTGGATTTGAATGACTGCTTATTAAGAACGAATTGTTCATATTCCGGTTATTAGCTGACACCCATAGGAACTTAAAGGGGCCATATTTGTATTTAGTGTCTCTCCTGTGACATGTCTCCATGCTTTAATGTTCAAAAAGCTCTTTATGTTTCTCATACTGCCTGTGCTGCAGCTCCTCTTTTCACTCTGTCTGAAACCAGAGCCCCGTCTGCTCTGATTGGTTAGCTGTCCAGCTCTGTTGTGATTGGTCAACCACTTAGAGATGTCCCGCCCCTTAGCCTATCACGTACAATGTGTTGGAGCGCTAGCATGATATTGCAGAATAGGTGTTTCAGGCAGGGGGAGGAGTGTGTGGGTGGGTCCCTCAGGTGAACTATGGGATTTTAGCCTTTGCAGACCATTTACATGCATCAAAAACCTGTATAACGCACTACAAGAAAGGGAAAACCCAACAAAGCTTTCTAGGGCCTCCTTTTAAAAAGTGCGCTAGAACACGTTGGCTTCAGATCAGGCACTATCACTGAATTGACTGAAGAGTAGTTGCAGGTATAGATACATTACCCTTGAAGTTTGACTAGAGTTATTATGAGAGTCATAGTGTTGGTAAAATAAGGACAGGATCAAGCTGGAGGTAGGAGTGGAGCCAAATGGGGCAGTGAAAATGATGGTGGGGGGGCTTTAAGAGGGGGGGGGGTCTTTAAGAGATTTCAGTCAGTGATGGAAGATAGAAAGTGACTCTAATGGTTCATCTTCATCTAAACTTCAGGCTTACAGATAAGTGTTAGTCCAAACCAGCACACGCTGTCTGATAGGGATGTATGACCTTGGTCGTGTTATCTTCCGTGTTCAGCCAGGCACTACTGATCACCCCCCCACGCCCCCCCCCCCCACCCCCCTGTTGTCACCTGAGGCCTATTAACTTTGCACATCTCTACTTCCATCAAATCGCTGTCATACGGCTGGAAGCAAGGCCTCAAGTAGAGATGTTAGTTGTACTTTTTTGGTCAGAGGATGCTCATTTTAGGGAATTCCCTTCTGATCAATAATGGATTAGTCACTTAAGCATTAATATATGGAGGTTTTTTCCCCAATTAAAGCTTAGTCAGTAATGGTTTTGGACTTTGGCACACCCCAGCGCTAGTTTAAGGAAAAGACACGTCGCAGCACACAATGCTAGCATCCAAAGGACAAACCCAGAAAAATCCATTGAAACTTTCACAGCTTTTGTCCGATTACTGGTATACACTTCAGTTTCTTAAAGGAAAAGAGACTTTGTTTTCATCCACCTGAATACAGTGAATTACATGAGTTTATATAGAGAAATTTGATTGTCTTTACTTCATAATAATGGGCTCTTTTAAGACCCCCACGGACACCTCAAAATGCACAAAGGAAATAACTTAAAGGTAAAAACAACAAAACATCAATACAGACATAAAAAGAGACACTAATAAGGATCTGTTTTAGGCAAATCGTCACATAAACGTCTGAATTGGAATAATTAAATGGTGATAAATGAATATCTGTTCCATGATATATACATAGCACAAAGAAAATATAACAGAAAAAGAAACAGACTGCTGGTTTCAGAGAGAGATGATGGTGTCCAGTAAGGGACATTTCAAACTCAGACCAGTCATTCACGCTCTAGATGACAGCCAGAGAAAGAAGGACGAGCCTTTGATAACTCCCTTTTCCTCGATGCTTGAGTTTTCTGGAGTAGCATGTCCTGTCTTTGAACCTCAGCCTCCTCACGGATGGAAAATGAGCTTTGATTTACAAAAATGAGAGTAATACAGCCTCCTTTCTTTGTATCCCGGATTCTCACTACATAAAGAGATGTTTTTGTCAGAGTAAAATATTGTGTTTTGTGTCGGACGGGGAAAATATGTTGCACATTAGCCAGCTTTTGAAAAAGCAGCTGATCTCATTATGATAGTCCATATCTATATAAAGCCTGCCTTTTCAAACACATTCATGTCCAGCGATACAATTATTCCTAGCATCCATTTACAAAACCCACAGGTTGATATGCTGCAGTGATATTACATTCCCCTTGTTGTATGTCATTACTACTTACTGCTGCAACAGCGTGATTTCCTCAACAGGATCATTAGTGTGTGTGTGTGTGTGTGTGTGTGTGTGTGTGTGTGTGTGTGTGTGTGTGTGTGTGTGTGTGTGTGTGTGTGTGTGTGTGTGTGTGTGTGTGTGTGTGTGTGTGTGTGTGTGTGTGTGTGTGTGTGTGTGTGTGTGTGTGTGTGTGTGTGTGTGTGTGTGTGTGTGTGTGTGTGTGTGTGTGTGTGTGTGTGTGTGTGTGTGTGTGTGTGTGTGTGTGTGTGTGTGTGTGTGTGTGTGTGAGAATGGGTTTGGTGTTTGCTGTTTTAAATAAATACTTCCTAATATAAATGATCAGGCTTGCCCTAATGTGTCAGTTTCAAACGGGTATTGTTAGCATGTAGCTTGCCAACGTATTTTGCCTTTAAGACGCAGAGTTGACAAACATTGTGCAGGGTCTTATGGCCCAAATATTTTATTATAATATAGGTAATTTTATATGTATAGGTATAAAGCATTCCAATTAAACAATTATTAATAATATAAAAAGTCAGAATCCAAGCATATTTTCTTCTTACCCTGCTCCCATTAATCACATGCATTATCCAGGGCAGTAGCTGCAATCTTGCTACACGTTTTCTCATTTCCCCTCTAATATCCCTCACTGTTTAATTTGATTATGCAAAGACATGTCCCTCCGGCTGTGTGTCTCTCAGTTTGACTCCTGTTGTTCAGCACCAAAGCACGCCTTAAAGAAAAACCTCTTTGGTTTCCCTCTTCAATCTGGATCTGATCCAGAATATGAAAGTATCGTCTGATTATGCTGTCATATTTTCTAGCCGGTGAGGTGGAGAGATTCAGAGCCTCGAGGCATGATGAAGGGAAAGATCTCACAGGAGGTGTATTAATAGAAGGGCTGAGTCGTGTGTGTGTGTGTGTGTGTGTGTGTGTGTGTGTGTGTGTGTGTGTGTGTGTGACTGAAGATGGAAATATCTGGATCAAAAGATCCCCGGGGATATTGACACAAACACACACGTTGATACACAGAGAAGTGATTGCGTCATTAAAGTTAGCCAATCTTTTCCCAAATCAGGCGAGCACTTTCCTGAATTAAATGAGCCGGATGATGCCAGAGGAGTTTACTCAGCTTTAGATACAAGTCCTCGTACACATAAGTGTGTGTACACATCTCCACAGCTCCCCTCTCTCTACGGACTCATAAACAAGACTTAGTTTAGACAGATTTTTCTGCTCTGATCTATATTTAATCTAGAGACACACTGCTCCTGATTGCTGATTCACTCTGATTTCCCAGCAGCGGTATGATTGATTAAGTCCTCCTGAGAAAACGAACACAGCAAGCAGCGAGAGGGAGGAAATGAGGGAGCCGAAGAGTGAGAGAGTGTGTGTCTAATTTTAGAATGAGGGGAAGTGTGTGCAAAAATAAGGGGGTCCAAAATTAAACTTGCGCTGAGCCACTTTTTAGGATGGTTTTGGGAGTAATAGTCAACAAGGGATGCAAAAAAAAGTATTATTTTTAACTGAAATCGAGAGAGTCCATATTTAGATGCAATTTTCGAATTTACCAGGCTTCTCTGCTTTAGTGAGACTGTAGAAAGAGACCAAAAAGAGAGGATGCTGTGGTGGATAAGCGATGTGAAGCATTGGGATAAAGGCATAAAGAGAAGAGACGCGGTGGGAGGGATGGAGGTGGGCCTGCCCGTCTCCCGCTGCTTGTATTTGTTGTGAAATTTAATTCCAGCACAATCTCATCAGGGTTGGGAAACACAGGGGACCTTCTCTGTCTCCAGCCTCTGTCTTTGTACTCTTTGTTTGAAGAGGCAGGTGGACCAGCTCTACCTTTGCTCTCCACCCCCGCATAAATACACACACATACACACAGTACATACATACATACACACACACACACATACATACCTACATATACACACACACATACACACACACACACACACACACACACACACATACATAGATACATACATACATACACACACACATACATAGATACATACATACATACATGAGGACTATCTCTGCACAGTCTCACTGACACACAGATGTGAAGTACACATACAAAGATATTTATATACACATTCATGCATTTGCAGGAGAGAGAAAGACACACACACACACACACACACACACACACACACACACACACACACCCGCAGTTGTCATGCAGACGGGTGACAGCTGTGTTCAATCATTGTGTCAGTGGGTGCGATGGCAGGAGTGTGATTTGGCCCGTGGTTCCCCTTATCTGCCTTTTACAGCCTTCATCGCTTTTAAATGCACACACACACACACACACACACACACACACACACACACACACACACACACACACACACACACACACACACACACACACACACACACACACACACACACCCTCCGAACACACACCAGCCTGCTGTCAAGGTCACATCTGAGCCCATCATTTTTTTTTTGATCCTTAAAAACACCACTCACCTGCAACCTTTCTGTTGGTTTCACTATTTAAAACAACTGCTCAACACGCAGAAACAAAATAGTTGTTCATCAAAACCGTTGGTTTCGTCATTGGTTGAAACATCTGGCTTTCGAAATCTACTCTGCACCACATGATCTGTTTTGGAAGTAAAGCCTCCAGGACATGAGATTTGTTTTTGACTTGTTTTCCCAAGAAATCTGAGAAAATGCTTTGCAACCCACAGGAAGGTGAGACATTTGAGAAACAAACAGCTTATGGTGTCCTCACTATGTCACACTCATGCTTCTATTACAGTATATTCTTTAAAGAGAAACAACTCGTATGTTTTGTTGTCTGTGGTATCTGAAAAAGACATTCCTCACATTTTGCTTCAAAGATTAGTGAAACAATGACCTGATTATAAACAAAGTTTCTGAATTATCAACTTCTTTTTGACCTGCATGCCATTTGAGTTTTGATGATTTCCACCAAAGCGTTTTCACTTTCTGAGATGTGTGTCTCAAGAAGTTATTTATTTCTCTGTTTGTCATCTTAGGTTGGAAGCCATGACTTTAGAGGAATCTGGCTTTTGTATTGTCTTCTGTTATTGCTTGTGACGTTAATGAATTGATCTGTTCTGTCAGTCAAACTTGTGTCTGGTTTGAGTTACTGCTAAATATCTGAAGTGAAAGCCCCACATGCAGCAGGACCTCTCCAGTCAATCTCTCTTTATTACATGAAGTGAGCTGAATTCTGCCCAGAACTGCAGGATGCATTTTACGCTAACAACGTTTACAGTTTGATGAATGCCATGAATAATCGTGAGCAAACATTCCCCGGGCCGTGCTGGTTTGTTTTTCCGCTGCTGATCGGAAGCAGTTTCTTGCTTAAAAAGCCACTGGCTTGTGAAACGAGCCTCTTCCCTCATTAGGCTGAGGGGTTTTCACTTCACACGGGACGCGACCGTGATGCAAGATGATAGTAAGAGTGTCATAACGGGGTGTCATAAATGAACAGCTCTGCATGATCTTACGAGCAGAAAACATTTCCTCCTCTGTGGTAACACTTCTATGTCACGATCAGGGATGGGAGGGTCACTTTAAAATATCATCTGTTATGACTGCTGATAACCAGTACGATTTGTATCATATCTCAGCATCACAATATATAAATGATCTAACCTGATAACACCCCATCAGTTTTGGAATACCTCAATATCAATTAAAATACAAGTAAATACAAGAAAAAGCAATATATTCCAATAATAATTATACATTTATATTCTATTTAATATTCCATTCCTTAGGTATATATAATATCCTGCTTTATATTTAGTTTTTATGTACATTTTTTACTTCTTTTTTCCATGCTATTTTGTTTCTATAATAATGTAGAATGCCTTGTCTTCCCAAATTGGGATCAATAAAGTGTCTGTCTGTCTGTCTGTCTGTCTGTCTGTCTGTCTGTCTGTCTGTCTGTCTGTCTGTCTGTCTGTCTGTCTGTCTGTCTGTCTCTTAACTAAGCAGGTGTAAACCTAATTCATTTAAAAGAAAAAAATGGCGAAAGGAAGAAAATAGATGCCTAAATGAACATAAAACAAGCAAATTCAACGTTTATTTATTAGCCAATTTGAATCTCTATTAACTAGTGAAGCTAACTAAAGCTGTCAGATAAATGTAGTGGAGTAAAGAGTATAATATTGCAATGCTTTACAAAAATGAAAAACATTCAGAAGTGGAGCAGAGGTATAAAGTAGCATGGAATGATTAGACTCGGGTAGTATGTTGTTCATGATATCCACCAATTTTCACAATCCCAAACAAATTCTTAACTTTGTCATCAAATGATCAGAGTGTAAAAGTAGAAATCCCTTAGTGAATACAGCAGGAAAACAAATACCCCTCAGTTAATCCAGTGTGGTTTTAGCCTAACAAGCCGGCACCGGCCTGTGGGAACTCTGTCCTCAGATCAGATTACACGTTGACCCGCAGCGAGTGAAGCTGTCATTCTGCCAGCTCCGCGGCCGGGTCGCCGTCTGTTCCCCAGGTGCACTGAGTCGTCCTTGCAGCAGGTCATGCCTGGGCTCTGATTAGTAGGGCAGTGGAGTAGTGCAGCTCTCCGGGGGAAACGTCTCTGTTTAGCTGCTCTGAGCTGCACTCTCACCTGCAGCTTCAGGAGCTGATTGGGAGATCTGAGTCAGACCGTGGACAACCTGCAGCTCACTGAGACACAATTATTCAGCTCTCCTTTTCTATTTACACTTTTGTTTTATTTCTTTTCTCACTTGTATTCAGAATCAAGTTTATTGCCAGGTCTTCCAGATATCTGTTCACAAAACCAGAATACTTTGCATACTTTACATCCACAGCTGACAAGCATCACAGCAACCCTGGCACAGGTTAGCATCTGTTTACATGCGCTCTGACAGATTTACATTCAGATCTTAAATGACCATGCAATCAGATTTATTGTGTGCACTTAAACACCGTCATGGTCTCTTAATATTAGTTCAGAAATGTAGGGTCACTAGTATCAAATACCACTAGCCAAACAAATGAAATTCTTCACATTTGAGAAGAGATAACAAGGTTATGTTAGAGTTTTGGCTCAAAAAACGACTTGTCTGTTATCAACAACGTTGCTGGATATTCAACTAATCCTATAATCTTTTAACTTGCATACCACTAAGTTGCAAACATTTCATTGATTAGTTTGTGAAGCTACTGAGAAAATATCAGGCCCTACAGCTGCACAAATCGATTATTTAGTATCTGAAAAAGTGCGGTTAAGGTGATGCATAGTCTTCCTTTTTTCCTCTGTTGATAAACCCGAGTACTTTGCATTCTGTCCCGATTCTGCACAGCTGACAACAATCATGATCGCCCTGGCACAGGTTAGCAGGTGTTTACATGCGATGTACATTCAGATCTTAAATTACCATGCAATCAGATTTTCTGTGTGCATGTAAACACCGTCATGCTCTCTCCCCCTCTCCCCTCTCCTCACTCCATCCCCCCTCCTCTCTCTCTTTCTCCCTCTCTTCCTCACTTCTCTCTCGTCCCCTCAGCGGTGGGTATCCTGCCAGATGAGCGTGAGGCGGGAACAGGAATGCAGCTCCGCTCTGTTTACCTCTTTCTCCTTTTTTTTTCTTGCTCTCTCATTCCTGACACATTTTTTCTCCCTCTTGCTCTGTGCCACCACCCTCTTTCCTCTTCCCTCTCTTTGTGTGAGTATGCTCAGTCACTCAGCGCTTTTGTTTCGTGAGGGTGGAGAGCCGGTGGGAAGCCTGTGATTGTGAAAATAAGCGCCTGTGCCGGAGCCGGCTCGCCTCAGAGACAAACTCAAAAACAGCGGAGGGACGCAGGTGCTGTGGATTTTAAAACCTGTTCATGTCAAGAGGAGATGGATTTATAGAGCTTGTGAACTTTTGGAGGGAATTGACTACTTGTGCAAAAGACATAAACAGATTCTGCTCGGCATCAGGGATGGCTGGAGAAACAGAGGGCTCTGAAATCTTATGTTGAACACTGTCTGATCTGTGCCCGAGAGTCGGAAAACCTGGAAGTTTAATCATTGAGATGGGAGGTGGAGACACATTACGCATGATTTAACAAGCAAAAAGATACAGCTCGGGAAGGTTAACCTCAAAGACATCTGTTAAACCTGATTACACCTGAGTCGGGAGGGAAAATGACTTGCTCTGGGCTGAATTAAAGGACTAACCTGTGATGTCAGACTTCACCTGGGGCGGTCGTCTCAGACTCTGCTGAGTAGACTTCATTTCCAGGTGTTCATTTCCCACACCAGACTTGACTCACCTGACATCATCCCCTCTCTGTGTGAGCTTGCCACTTGGCTCATTTTCTCACCTCATCTCTCAGTAATCCCTGCTCTCAAACCCACCGCCACCACCTCTCGTTTTCGTCCCCATGGAGCCACTCGGGAGCCGTGAGAAGAGCCGCTGATTAATGTGACTCCCAGCACCACAGCACTAGAAATAGAAAGAAAAAGCAGCAGTACTTGTGAACTAGCATCAACAAAAAGAGGCATCATGTGGAATCAATCTGGATACTGCAATCACATTCCTCATCATGGATATCCTTTCTACCATTCACCCTGCAGGTATGCTACCAAAACTCTGCCAAAAAGTATTGAAACTCAGTTACATCTCTGTCACTTGTTGGGGCTTCTTGTATCTCATTTCGTTTTCATTAATTTGGCACCGAGACAAGATCCAGTGTGTCTGCAGTGAAAGGGAATCTGGTCACGTTTAATCTTTGGTGTTCCTCAGGGGTCAATGCTTGTACTACTGGTTTTCTCTTTCAGGAAATTGTTTTTGCCGTTTGAGGACAGTTGTTGATCCGGTTAATCTGACCTGATGCATCCTTGTTCCTTGTGTAGTAATCCAAGTTGTTCGAGGGTTTGGTCTTTCGTTGAGAAAACGTTGTTGCCGAACTGGTTTGTCAGGCATGTACGTTTGGCGCTCGTTTTTAACAGAACGAGAAACTGGTTTTACTTGTGTGGTGGAATAATAGAAGTTTGTGAATGGGTAGACGTGGTTGTAAGTCATCGTGACGATAGTAGCAGACTTGCTAATTGTTTTGCTAAGAACGAAGCTATGATCATAATTACTAAAAAACACTCCTATATAAGGGTGTTGGCTTTATGAGACACACTGTATTCGAACATTCAGTATGACTACAATCATGATATAGGTCAATTCAGATCTTGATAAATATATATATATCTTGATATAGTTTTCTTGTAATTCAATAAATGAATAGTCTATTTGAAATGCACACATGGTATAGCCCTATTTTCTTTATAATGTGTAAATTAAGAACTTTAGTGCACATTTATGCTAAACGATGTACTTTGGTCTATATTCTTTCTTTAAAAATCTATTAATTGTAATAATTTTGTGAGCTGTATACACTGAAATCATATTTTAAAATAATAATAATGACAAACTTTTAGTGGAAAACTGCACTTTAAAAGTAAACTACGCTCTATTTCTTTAAAGTATTCCCTTTCTTTTTTGTTGTGGTCCTTTTTGTTTTGTTAAATGCTCAAATTTGTGAAAAATATAATGTGCAATTAGCAGTATACTGAGAGTAGCAGATAAGCAGAATTGAAAACACTTCAATATTTCAATAATCCCAAAAGTATTGTTATTGCGGTATTCAACGTTATCACATATTTTTCCTCACGTCATGCCGCCCGCTCTTCTCACAGCAGCTGTGACATCATTACATTTATCACAGGGTTCAGAAGTGACCCAGTCTCAAATGAGCTCCATCAATCCTCATTCCCTGAGGGGGGAGCAGACCCCCGATCTCTTTCCCTGTCACATGCTGTAATAGGCTCTAACCTCTAAAGGCTGCTGGAGCCCAACCAACAGAATACTGATTCACCATTACCAGTTATTTATAACATCTCTTAGTGTTTGAGCATAATGAGGACATGTTTTTAAAAATGAATAGAATGATAAATGATGAATATATATTTATGCTGAATATACTTCAGAGGTAGCGTGAATGTGGGCAAGCACATGCATTATATATACGATCGGTAGCTGTGTGTTTTCTGGCTTTATCTATCCATTCCTGCACATGTGATTTTCATTTGTTTATTAACCCTGTTCATACGTGTACGTTGCTAAAAGAGGCCATGTTATGCCTTTTGGGGTTTTCTCTTTGCAGTATTTAAAAGTTTAAGTTTCTGTTCATGTAAATGGTCTGCAAAGGCTAAAATTCCAAAGTTCCCTGCCTGAAACGCCTCCATTGGACTCCTTTTTTAACTTCCAGAACTCAAGTTTCTATTGCCTAGCGCTCCAACACATTGTACGTGATAGGATAAGGTTCGGGATATCTCTAAACGGTTGATCAATCACAACAGAGTCAGCCAGCTAACCAATCAGAGCAGACTGGGCTCTGGTTTCAGACAGAGGGTGAAAAGAGATGCTGCAGCACAGGCAGTATGAGAAACATACAGAGCTTTCTGAACATTAAAGCATGAAGACATGTCTCAGGGGAGGCAGAAAATACAAGTATGAACCTGAAAATAAGCATAATAGAGCCCCTTTAAAAGAGAAAACTCAATTATTTCAAGCAGTATAAATCAAACAGAACGAAGACACATGCCATGTTGTATGCCTTAAATCCAAAAGCTTTTTTTTTTGCTTGTGTTGCAGCAGAAATACGGAGCATTAGGGGTGGTCTGCACCAGGGGGGGCTGAGGGATTTAGCTGATGAGTGAGTCATACCTCAGACCACTGGGCAGGTCAATGACCTGTCAGATCAGCCCGCTCATGGCAGAGAGAAAGAAAGAGTGCACAGGAATCCAGGAAATAGCCCTGAGCTCCAAAACAAACCAACCATCTCTACTCACTCCCACTCGAGTCTCTTATGGTGAAGTGCTCTGACTCACACCATGAATATTCCACCCGAAGCCCAATCATCTCGTGTATTGAAGTCTATCTCTGAAATTTGGTTGCTTAAAATGCAGTAGAAACTAAATGGCTTCAGGAGATTTAATCAGAGTGTTATTTGTCCTTCTCAGTGCTTATTTTTGCTAACAAATCAGCATCCTCCTTGTTGCTTCAATGTCATTCGGGCCCTGTTTCCCATCTTGATTTTTAATCCTCTTTTTGGATTTACAGTCCTCCGAGGGATGTTCTGCTCACCTGCACTTTCCTGTGCATATTGGAAAATTGACTGCTTAGCAAAATAGGGAAGTTAACGCCTGCATCGTATGGACAAATCAGGGAAATGCTTTTCTGTTTGCAGTCAAGGGAACATTTTTCATAGCGCGAGGAAGCAGACAGCACTGAAATTACATCTTTTTTTTCTTCGGGGGAGAAAGCGATAAGGCTTCAATATTGCTTTTTCACTCCAATAAAATAATAAAATGCTCGAACCGTTTCATTTATGATCCTTCTTCTGATTGGCAAATGGCTGCTTTGTGTATTTCTAAACTTTATTTGAATAAGAAAGGCTTGAAATGTTAAGACCACCTCACCTTTAAGAGGTATAAGCATAGGCTTAATCGATGCTCTTTCTGTGAGCTCAGTTTAAAGTTCATTGATCTTCCCTGAGGTCGCTCCAGTTAATGATTCCCTCACCTGTCAACAGTCAACCACCAGACCCCGCCCCCTTTTCCTCCACCTAATCCGGTGTGTTTACATTCAAATGACAAAGTGCTCGATGGCTGCTTGAGGAAGTCTTTAGCCAGACTCTGTTGTTTGGTCCCGCTAATCCAGCATAAGCCTGCAGAGTCACTCAACCGGGAAGCCTGGAGGTGAGCGTGAAAGCTTAATGAGGGCCGGCCTGTGATTGCAGAGTATTGATTATATTTATGTGTGTGTGAACTGGTAATCAAATGCTTTCTTAGTGGGCATTTCTACTGTGCTTGATGTATCGATGAGAGGTGTCATTATGCCGGACTTAATTGCTAACTGCAAGAACTGAGCAGGTTATAAATAAGTTAGGAGGTATGTTTTTGTTTTCTTAATGCACTTGAATGCCCTGTGATGCTTGAGGTTCGCTAATCCTTTATGCACCAAGTACACTAGTGGGAATTTCTATACTGTATATTTTGGTTTCACTTTTGTCGGCAGGGAAAAGGAGCTCTTTTTTTTTAAGGATGCAAGTACAAATACTGAATCTAGCATCATATTTCAGATATTAAACGGAGTATTTATCAAAGAGGAGCTGCAGGAAAGTGACAAAGGTCATGACACAGATTGTGTCATGACTCTTGTGCCGAGCTACCCAGACACCACATTTGAACCTGTGTGTGTGTGTGTGTGTGTGTGTGTGTGTGTGTGTGTGTGTGTGTGTGTGTGTGTGTGTGTGTGTGTGTGTGTGTGTGTGTGTGTGTGTGTGTGTGTGTGTGTGTGTGTGTGTGTGTGTGTGTGTGTGTGTGTGTGTGTGTGTGTGTGTGTGTGTGTGTGTGTGTGTGTGTGTGTGTGTGTGTGTGTGTGTGTGTGTGTGTGTGTGTGTGTGTGTGTGTGTGTGTGTGTGTGTGTGTGTGTGTGTGTGTGTGTGTGTGTGTGTGTGTGTGTGTGTGTGTGTGTGTGTGTGTGTGTGTGTGTGTGTGTGTGTGTGTGTGTGTGTGTGTGTGTGTGTGTGTGTGTGGGGCTGGCTGTCAGCCTCACAACGGCTCAGAGATGTAAATGGATTTGGGCTGGTGGCCCAGCAGGGGGTAAATGGAGCAGATTGTCTGAAAGCCTTTGCCTCATCCCTACAGACACACACACACACACAAAGTGCTATATCATGCTTGTCCTATACCAAGGCGTATTTTATAATGACAGCTTCCAACAACTCATAATAATTGACTTAACATAAGAGCTACTCTAACCCTTTTCCAATATTTGGATGGCAGAGTGTGTTTGACCGCCCTTTAATCTCTGAACGTGGACTGAATAATGTGTGGGACTGCCAGCAAGAAAATCTATTACAGTGGCTCTATCCCTGCCATCTTTTCATGACTTCCTCGCTGGGCAGGAATACGGCTGAGCTTTTTGGAGATGAGTGTTGAACTTAATCTGAAGCCAGAGCAGAACTAACTGAGGAGAGAGTGAGAGGTAATAACTGTGAGAGGAAGGACACTTTAATGGTAGAGGTTTTACAGTAAGTGATAAGCAACGACACTGTGTTCAGAGGGAAAGCACTTAATTGACACTTTGGAGGAACAGTCTATAAAATGTCTCTTACATTTTTTATTTATGCTCCTGAAATGTTTAAAAGAACTTTCGTAGTTTTTACTTCTTTTGAATCTGCAAAATACCAAATATCTTTCATTTTCATTTGATTCAAGTCATTCAATATTAATAAAAACAGTCACAAGGTTAATGTTCAGAGGCTACAAATCGTATGCCGAGGTAGGTAAAAAGATTATGATAAATGAGTTAAAAATGTGTAATAAATTAAAAAACAGCAGTACTTTTATTTATGTATTTATTTGAAGTACCTGCATACAAATACAGCTGCGGGAAGAAATGAAGAGACCACTTCAGTCTCATCATTCTCTCTTGTTTTATTATTTATAGACATGTCTTTGAGTTTTTTACTGTACTCTATAAACTACTGAACACATGTCTCTGTGTTGGAGTTCAACAGACACTGGAATGGCTCCCAGACATGTAGAGATAAAGATGTAAGAAACATCTGGAGCGGTCTCTTAATTTTTTCCAGAGCTGTACATTAACCTCAGAAAAGAGAAGACGGGATTTATGCCAGATTTGAGCTAATTTCCATCTGCCGTCCTTAGGCAGGTACCTGACAATTAAAACATACCATGATCTCTATCACACAAACAATTATAAAACAATATTAAAGAACAGGTCAATAAAATAGTTCAGTTAAAATATAATAGCTGGCTTTTTGTGTAAATATTCTGTGTTTTTATTGTGATTTAATAGTTACCATATTTAGCTCCTTTTCTAAAACCTGATGTAGAAATGTTATTGTAATAATAAAAACATAAATTAATAAATCACCTACAGGGGCTGAGATAATAAAATATCAAAAAACAAAATAATAAAACTGAGAAATAAAATGTAATACAGGCAATTGAACCACCATTTTTAAAGATTAACCAAACACCATAAAGGTCTGTTGTTGTACTAAATACACACACACACAGGGTTAGATTTTTCGTTGCAGCAGCTTAAAAACAAGGCAATGTAGTTCCAATAAAACAAAAATAAAATAGCATTTAAAAAGAAAGTAAAAAATATAGATTTGGGACAAAAAATGTCCAGAAAATATAAACAAAAAATAAAGCAGGATATTAAATGTACAATAAGTGTGACAGGTTAACTGAACTAAAGTCGGTATCAGAACGAGTAAATATCATGACAGGCCGCCGTGCTGTACGATCCAGCAGGTGATTGAGGATATTTCTCCTTCTGTCCAAGAGAACAACGCATAGTTTGTAATCAGAAAACAATTGAGCCTGAAGCTGGGTAAATGTTGGCACCACTCAGCCTCGCATTATAGAGCGTGCCAACATCCCATTACCAGAAAGCACAAACTGAAATAAGACAATTGAGGATTGGAGCATAGATTATTATGGGAAATCACCCTGCGAACAGCTTCCAGCGCCGGGAAAAGAAGATAAAACTAATCTCAGTTGCTAAAATGAACCCACAATCTAATTAAATGTGCTTTACATTTGGTTATACGCAGTAGTACACACACACTTGGATGCCCCATTTCACATAAAACAGAATTACACGGGGAAAGAAGTGCAAGGAAATGTGTTTTTGGACCAAGCATATTATCTTGGGGGTTCTCCAGGAGGATCTGTCATTTTGTCTCTGCAGATTTCCCTCTCCTCCTGCGGAGTGTTGACACTCGGCTGCTGGATATTTGACGGGTCTGACACTTTGACAAAATGAATTCCCCACCAGTCACTCTCAGGGAGGCTGCCCTTATGTCACAAAATGCCGGCTGTCAGTGCAGCAGACAGGATGAGGACAGCTTTAACAGAGAGAGAGAAGTGTCATGGCCGAGGGTCCTTCCACATTTTTGTTAGTCTGTGATGGAAGTGATGGGGTAACAATATGGAGGTGATGGTAGACAGTTGCAATAAAGTCAGACAACACAGGAAAGCCTTAACCCTGGTGCATTATATGGACAGGGAAACAGAAACCATATCCAGAGGGTGGGCTCTTGTGTATCAAAATGCGCCTTTTGAATATCGGTTGCCTTTTTTTGGGCAGATTATACTGTTGTTAGTGGGGAAGGATTACTCAATAGACTGAATATTCAACAACAGCTTTGTTAAAATTAGAGGAAAAAGGTTAAATATTTGCAGCTTTTCAAATGTGATTTTGCTCCGGAAAAAATCAAGAGACCACTCAACATTTTTCTTGAATCTCAATCTCTCTCGCTGATTTTCCCCATAAAATGTTTAAGTGATGCCAGAAAAAACAATATATCTGTTCTTCAATGAGAACAGAAATATGAAGATGGTGTCAGATGTCTGGTCATAGGGCAGAGAATAAATAGGGGATGGATGTCCGGTGGGTCTGTCGGTGGACGAGTGGCAGGCAGCAGGCTGACACTGAAACTGAGATTTCTGAATGACGTTCTTTCTCTGACTCTCCTTTTTTCTGTAGAGGTAAAGAAACCTGGATGTATTTGTTGTTTGAGGTGCAATATATGACTCAGCAGCTTTAAAGAACTAGGGATAGTTATCTAATCATCACCCATTGTTCTCTGTGAATCTGTGGGGTGATTTATCCGAGCCTAGATGCCAACTCAAAATATATGCTGCTTTTAATAAACAGAAGAGTGAGTTGTCTGTCTGAGATGTAACAGGAGAAGCTTGATAATCAAAGAGAGTTTTGCACATCCAGGAATCAATCAGATTAGGAAATAACAATGTGGATCGGTGAGCAGCTTCTCTGTAGGAATACGATTGATTTGGAGTTATATTGGCACACACCCCGAAAGGTTTCGTGATGTTGGATGAAAAACTTGCATCACCAGACTGTCAACATGTCAGCCTGAGTGTTTGCATTCTTCACACAGGTGATATAACTCCAGAGAGACGATGCAAACTAATGTCAGCATCTTCCCAGTGCTCATTTAGCAAGGTTAACTTTATTCACCGACAGTGTGTTCTACGTGGCCAGGATGGTAAACGGGTATGTTATGTTGTCCAACCCTACAAGCTCATTTCAGATTCTTAATGGGACACTGTCCAAATGTCAACCCTTTTTTATAATTCTAGACACGTCTTAACCTGCCTTATTCATGAGTAACGGGAGAAGTAGAAACAAGCAAAGGTTTACAGAGTTCACTGAAGGTCTGGCGGCTAAATCCAGCCCAAAATCTGTTGGTTGGGAGTGTAATATAGTGTGAGGGATCAGGGCTGAGGGGATAGACAGCAGCTGTGAAGATGAGCGGTTTGAATTACAGCGAGATGGGTATACCTCTCCACCATCGGTTGAAATTGTCCTGCTGGCTATGGGTTCATCTGACTCAAACGGTGCAGAGAGTGGACGGTAGCCCGGAGCAAACCCTCTAGCGCTGCTGACTTCAAACGCTTCACCTCTGTTTGGGTTTGGTTGAAGTGGACGAGGTGCTGAACACTTGTTGGGAAGGAGTGTGTTTCTGTTCAGGCCTCAGGAGGTAGGAGAGAGAATCAGAGCTCTTGTCGAGAGTAATATCAGTGCCTTCTGAGGTTATCCGAGTCTCAGTGAATGTGTATGTGTTGCTCGGTAGGTGTAGAGAGTTGCTGTTGTAAACATGAACCATCCTCTGTGGTGTTGATAGTGGTTCAATATTAGCCTTCCCTATCCTGAGCCTCACATGCTGCCTATATACATACAGTAACAGTAGTCTTCATTCTTTAACACCGCCAGTGAATACAATATACACTCACCAGCCACTTTATCAGGTACACCCTACCAGGTTGGACCCCCCTTTTCCTTCAGATAGACCTTAATTCTTTGTGGCATAAACTCAACAAGGTGCTGGAAACATTCCTCTATGATTTTGGTCTACATTGACATGATAGCATCACGCAGTTGAGGCAGATTTGTCGACTCAATCCACCTCATCCCAAAGGTGCTCTACAGGATTGAGATCTGGTGACTGTGCAGGCCTTTTGAGCAAAGGGAGTTGGAGGTGACTTGAGCTTTGTCTCTTGGCGCCAGTAGTATCCAACAGAAAATGGGTACTGTGGTCATAAAGGGATGAAGATGAAGAAGATGAAGATTCAACTTTATTGTCATTGCACAGAGTACAAGTACTAGGACAACGAAATGCGGTCTCTGCATTTGACCCATCCTAGTGTTAGGAGCAGTGGGCTGCCATTATGTACGGCGCCCGGGGAGCAGTGTAGGTAACCAGTGTCTTGGACATGGTCAGCAACAATGCTCAGGTAGGCTGTGGCATGATTACATGATGCTCAATTGGTACTGTTGTGTAGTGGAATAATGAACAAGGCGGGTCTAGTCCAAACGGAACATTTACTTTGAATGAATGCAGCCGTTTACAAAGGGAATGGTGGTTGTAGTGGAAACATGTGCTCGACATCTCCTATTCTTTTTCAACATCCGAAAAACATAGAGACTTGCACTTCAAAATAAAAGCATTTCCTGTCAAGCATTTCAAAATTAAACCAGGTAACATTTCTCCTGCTTATTTTGTAAGCAAACAAACAAATAATTTCTCTGCGTTAAATCAAACAAGTTACAACAGGTACCAAGGGGCCCAAAGGATGCCAAGTCCCTTTGTACCCCTCACTTGATTCCCAATACTGATCCCACTACCTCGAGGCTAAATACTAAGGCACATTAAAACACTTTGTAAGGTATGTGTGCTAGTTGTAACCACACATACCTTAATGCTCATATAGCATTCTTCTAGCTCCCGCTTGAACCTCATTTAGTTAATTTTGTTGAAGAGGTTTGATATTTAGAAGAACCGTTCAAACTTTGAGTAAAACTTTAAAAGCCATTGGGGATTGGAACAATGTCGAGAGGAATAAACGTCTGTGGAATCAGCTTCCAGGGAACATGAGGACCTCTTCATCACTCTCGGTTTTCAAGGAAAGCCTTAAGACCTCCTGACTGTCCTTTTATTTTAACCTTTTTAAAAATAAAACTCAGCTCCCTAGCTTTTTATGTATTTTGTTCAATATGTTTATACATATTAGTTTCTTTTTTTCCTGATAGCATTGAGAAGCACCTTGAGATGACGTTGTTTTTGTGTGTGCTTTACAAAATAAAATCTATTATTATTATTATTATTAGTAACTAATTCTAATCAAAAAGGCAAAATAATCTGAGGAGATTATGAGAATACATGGTTACACGGTGTTTGGGACCCAGAAAAAACCCCAAAACATCTCTGATCTGCCTTACGATAGATCTTGCGTCAGTATTTTTAAGTAGTCATGTGCAGCGGGGATGCATTGACTGTCAAAAGTCCATTAGGTTTGAGAAGAAGATCTTGTTCCTATTTATAGCATACATCATTATCATATACTAATTGTTCACATTAGGATGCTAATATGCCGATAGACTCCGGGGAAATTACACTAAATTGTGTTGTTTTTTTCCCATCGTAATTATCTTATTAAAGAGTGAATAGTGTTTAGCAGACCCCGTTAATGTAGATGGAGTCCTCAGAGTCTCTGCAGGTTACCAGCAGCAGTGTGTGGGGAAGAAAAACAGACCTTTACTCTAATGCCAGAGCGGGATGTGTAGGATTCTGATCTCAGCCGCTCACCCCGGTCTCCATCTGTCTTTTCCCGAAACGCTTTCAGTCTCTCGTGTCTCACATTTCGCCCCGGCTGGCTCGGTCGGTGTGGGCAGCACGGCTCTAATCCCGGCCTAATCTGAGAGCGCTTTGTGTGGAATCAAAGCAGCCACTGTACACGTATGGAGAGGAGGGGCTGTGCATGATACCGTATACACACCATAGAGTACTGTCCCATTACAGCCCAGAGACAGATTGGCAGTGAAAGTAGTCTTAGAGGATATGCTATGTTAATTTTCAGGGCTTTAGTGCCTCTGGTGTGACATGTATCCTGCTTTAATGTTCAAAAAGCTCTTTATTTCTCTCATACAGGCCTGTACTGCAGCACCTCTTTCCACCCTCTGTCTGAAACCAGAGCCCAGTCTGCTTTGATTGGTTAGCTGGCCGGCTCTGTTGCGACTGGTCAACCGTTTAGAGATGTCCCGCCCCTTTTCCTATCACGTACAATGTGTTGGAGCACTAGCCAATAGAAGCGCGAGTGTTACATAGTGATGTCACCATGTTATGGAAGTAACAAAAGGATTCCATTGGAGGATCACAGGGGATTTTAGCCTCTGCAGATCATTGACATGCATTAAAACCTATATAACACACTACAGGACCCCCCAAAAACCTTAATAGGGCCTCTTTAGCTGTTGTATTTATCTTCTAAGTGTAGTGTTACTCAATTAAGGAACTTTTTTTGGTGTGCATAGAAGTATAAATCTTGTCTAGTCACCTTTGTACTGGATTGAAGCATAAATCCAGAAGAGCATTTAGAGAAGCTGGGATAAAATATCCTTAACCTCACTGAGATCATTTGAAAGTTGACTGCTCAGAAGTGAACTGCAGCAACTTTCCAATTATCTCAGCCTTTGGACGCCCTATAGGTGCATATGCTTCACAAAACTATTACTCACAACAACAGCACCATTATGTGTGACCTGTGAAGGCAAGTGTAGTAGTTTGGCACGGCAACGAGGCGTTAAGTGCAGATACTGCGGAGGAAAAATGTTAAATAGGACAAACGAGAACACCCAAACACATTTCCATCACATGCATTTCACTTCCCACATTGGCAACTCCAAACAAGAAGACACTCTGTCTCGCTTCGGCCTCTGTGGACTCGCAGAGGAAAGAGTGGGTCGGAGCAGAACCGGAGTGATTCTCCTCCGTGTCTGTGGGAAGCCCGGATTCCTCTCTCCACCTCCTAATGAGACATAAAGTGCCATTGTATACCTGAGTTATGCCACAGAGGTCCATACTCTGTAATATTTCAGCAGCCGTTGCTCCTAAAAATACATTCGGACTATCTGGGATATTAAAAAAGGAGCACATGTGCAACTTGAGATTCAAAGCAGGGATGGATTTTATTTTTAGTGCCTGCATCTCTCCGCCTGCTGTGGTCTGGAAGTTTTTAGTTCAGTGGCACATTTGCATCCTGGGTAATAAATGCCGCTGTAGATCTTTTGCATCGCCCGCTGGGGAGGAAGTGTTCACGTCTTTGAAGCTTCAGTGAAGTGATTAAAAAGAAGTGAACGGCCCCAGCGACGCAAAATGGAAAAAGTTTAAATTCCCTGGAGATTTTGTTGACGCGTGGCTTTCAGTTAAGACTTGAACTATCTTTTTTGGGGCCAGAAAACGCCTTTATTGAAGATATAGCGTTGAAAGGAGTTGTCTGAACTTCCAGGCTTTGGAGTCTAACCCAGAGCGCGGTAACCACCGTTGGCCTTACTTTCTGTAATTGGAGCATCACATTTTGTTAGTATACATTTTAACTTAAGGCTATTTTACTTCACATTCTAAGTTTACTGACTATAGGCTAGCAACCCAACCCTAAATGTCATGGACAACACAGAGCCAATCCACAGTCGCTGACCCCTGAACAACCCTCTTAATATATCCCATCTAAAAGTATTCTGTCATTTTACTAGATCTATTTACATCTTGCTTCCTCCGTCTTCCTTTCCTCCCACTGGGATTCACAAGATTGTTTGCAGAGTAAATTTGGCCGTACGCTAAATGGGCTGCAGTGTGTCAGCGGCACAACTGCAACAGCTGCGAGTCCTTCGTCGGTGTCAGAGTTCGGGGACAAATTGACCCGAGCTCAACAAACAGCTTGAAGTTTAAATATAATATTTGTCTTGCAGTTTAATATGAGAAATCATGGGCTTGGTTTATCTGACAGACATCAAAAAGACAGAAGAAAGTGTCACTTTAACTTTCTAGATGTTGTTGTTGTTCATTTGTGTTCAGGAAGATCAATGGATGGCCTCATGGCGCTTTATACTGGAAGAAAGGAGCTCGCAGGTTGATGGGGAACTCCTGCTCCCAGCATTTCATCAAGACACTCGATGCTTTCTTCTATTTTCTTCGAGCATAAACAAGTAAAAAAACCTCTCCTCTTTGAGAGATTAAGGCGTACGACGAGGTGACTAAATGGTATTGCTTTCTTTGAACCTGCCACTTTGATGCTTGGATTGATTAATTGATCGTCCACGACTTGAATGCCCGTCTTAAGCCGCTGCTCACAGGTCTGCTCCTTCAGAATAATGTCTCTTTTAATAGGAGTTATAATTGAATACCATCAGTCTGTACTGTATACTTTCTCTATTCACACAAGAGTTTAATCGTTCCCGTTCAGCTAAGGGCCGAGGTGTGTGTTTGACTTTTTCATGCTCACAGTTGTGACCACTTTTAATTATCTGGATTAGCGCAGTGAATCACCCAAATCAAACGTGAGAGCCGACGGTTTGATTTTAGTTAATTAAATATCACGGGGTCCTGCGGTGTCGGATCAGAGTGCAATTTGTTGCCGCTGCATGGCATTTAGAAGCATTTCCTTTCCTCGCTCTAGAAGACGCTCATCTGTCGGAGTCAAGTGTGTGTGTGTGTGTGTGTCCTGTGACTTTGCCGTTTTCACCTCCATCTCAGTCAATGCGTCCCACTCTATCAGTTATTTATAGACAGTCTTACAAAACATATGAATCTAACACAGCCTTTGAAGATGTATAGGATGAATAAAGTCAGCCCCCCCTTAGTCGTTTTCTGTCATATCATGGGTCATAATATGCAACAGACCTATTAGATCCTGTTACGATGAATGGGATCAGAGTGTGTGGGATGCGTAAAGCTCCAGGACACTAAGAATAAGGCCGGAAAATTACAATTATTTTATGTATTCTTTATAAACTATGTTTCCGCGTTACATTTTGTTAGACCCACTCCATTTTAGCACCACATTTCCAGTCATTCTTTGCTTACTTCATTATTTAAACTCTTCCTTTTGTTCTTTCTTTCTTGCCAGCTTTGATTCGAGTCCAATTGATAATCACACACATCACACATTCTTACAAGCACAGACACACACACACACACACACACACACACACACACACCAAATCCCTTCCTCTCTGAGAATTTGGGGCCCGTCAGGATGTGAAAGCTCCTCTCCTGACACACACACAACACACACACACACACACACACACACACACACACACACACACACACACACACACACACACACACACACACACACACACACACACACACACACACACACACACACACACACACACACACACACACCCAGCAGAGGTGTTACTTGCAGTAAACACTCTAATCTCTTTCTTTTGCAAAAGCCCACAATAAAATCCCAGCGCTATTTGGAAAATATATTGCACTGGGCAAGAGTGAGGGGGGGGCTTATTTAAAGCCTCATCTCGATGTTACCATAGCAACAAAATGTCCCGAATCAGTCTCTTGAGGGCGACCCGTAGCAGCAGCAGTGGGCGCCACTCGGTCTGTGAGTGGTTGTGATGGACATCTCTATTACAACAAAATGCAGACACAATCAAGAGCGAGCGGCTCATCTCAGCAAAGAATCCCAATCCTGAGAGTTGATGGAGTCGCAATTAACCGATGGAGCAGCTTTATAACAGCGTGTGTGTCTGATGGGAGGCGGGGGGGCGGCAGCTGTGAGGGGACATGAGATGGGACGCTGTTGGGAAATAAAGACAAGGGAAGACGATGGTGAAAATGAGATAAATGCCCAAAATACAATTTCAATCAGACAGATTTTTCTTGTAAAGGCTAAGATTTTGAGGGGCAGAACACTTAATTTATTCCAGGGAAACTGTTGTTCATTTTATATTAAATCAAAGATCAATAAAAAGAATAATACTAATATTTATTTAAACATAAGAAGTAAGAATGTGCAACAAAAAGAATTAAATCAAACATTATATTTACATACCTAAAAAGTCAATTGTCCGATACATTTTAAGTTTTTATGAGACAAGATGTTAAAGTAAATAAATAAAAACAAGGATAAATGTTTGAATGAGTAAAAAAATAAAACGTATTTATAAAAACACAAGAAGTTAAAAAAGAAATCCATTCAAAGATAAATATAAATAAATCCAAATATACAAAAAGTTTTTAAGAATGAAAAACATTAATACTTTATACGTCCAGTGTCAGTCTGATGCCTGAGGGATGAGTTTTATATAATAGCATGCAGAACGGGACAATGAGAAAGAGAACAGGAGAAAAAACACACACAGAAACAAGGTGTTGGATAAGGGTTAAACTCGGTCTCTGATGGACAGACCGGGGTGTGAGGGAGCAGGAAAGGTCAGGAGCTGCTTTGAGGTTGTTTGCATCGGAGCCTGCCAAGCCATGCAGGCAGGAAGCGCTATAAATAGTCCCGTACATGTTCTTCTGAGAGGCACAAAGGTTGATTTATCCTGGAATCAATGTAAATATGATCACCCCAGAGAGAAGGGCAGCGACACTGAGTCATGTGGCACTGCAGATTACATTAAGGTGGTTTTAGAGTGACCACACGTTGCTATTTAAAGCGAGAACCCAAAAACCCCTGCTATACTTTAGGATTCCTCCTTTGTTTGTAATTCTGTTAGGGATACGATATCATCACTGTATTTAAGTCAAGACCCACTTATTCTCCCGTGTGTTTGCAGACCACCTATAAGATGCAAATGATGCACTTTATCTCTTTGTTTTGACCACCTTCCTGCCAATCCTGATGATTTTTCCCAAATCTTTGTTGGTGGATTCATGGATTTGCTTTCCATGAGTGCTGTATTTTCATTTTCTCATTTAAAAATAAATATTCCAAACACATTTCTTCCTGGGATACTCTAATCTGTTAAACCATATCAAGAAAAACTACACAGTAAAAATGCTGAATGTGGTGGATAATAGATGTTTTCTATATCTCTCTTCACATTCTCTTTGTTTATCCCCTTCTTAATATTTGAATCCTTATATTTTATTCTTTAAATGATTAACTTTTAAACCTTCTTGATTAAAGTAACGGCCTGGACTCTTCCTAACCTCTCAGGATCATCTGAGGGACGATGCAGTTACCAGATGTGTCTTCTCTCAGCTCCAGTTATCTAGCGTTACATTGTTTGTTGTTGTCAGCAGAGCTCCACGGCCCTGCTCTGTTTACTCTGATCCTCCCGCCTGTATGAACAGTAGTTTCTCTATCTCCACATGCTGTCAGACAGGAAGAGATAGAGGAAGTAGATACGCTGCAGCAGATCTACCTGTCGCTCTGTCAGAGGGATGGACGGCTCAGAGTCTGTCCTCACAAACCTTTAGTCTGGCTTCAGCGCTGCAGAGGGATCAAAGTAACGTGGAAACACGCTTCAGTTTTAATGATATGCTGTTCCTTTGCACACTTAATGTAAATAATATCCCACTTTTACATTTTGTTACCTGTAATCTGCCCCTTCATAGTGTTTATTTGACAGATGGTCTGCAGATGTGTATCTTTCACTGTCAACATGAAGATATTTCACTTTTTAGTTCCGTTTTATTTTCTGTTTTGCGATGTATTATTCTCCTTTGTACTACTTTCTAATTATATTTCCTGTAGAGAGCTAGGAAACAAGAGTCTGACTTGTTTGTCTTAAGCATTGTTTGAAAGTTGTTTTAATTATATTTTAGTGCCTTCAACAATTCCCTGAATCCCAGCGGCTCTGTAGGTATGCAAACAAAGTGAGAAATTACGGACAGGGATCAATAAAGTATTGCATTATAATATTACACACAGTATTCTGCAGCTTTGAGGCTCTGAACCGCTGCTTGAGTTACACCAGTGGCACATTTTTCCAACACGTTACCGCTTAATGTTGACCCTCGCCCACGCAGCCGCTGAAGAGCCGCCGTTAGATGGGAAGCCTTGCTACTATGCGGATCTGTTAACTCTAATACTGCATTTTTTTGTCCTCTGTTACTATATAATCCTCACTTTTGTCAAACTAATGGCCTTATTATCTTAAAAACCGCTTGTAATTAACAAATCCATACAAAAATACTTATTTTTTAACAATCAGTTTGCCCTAAATAGCCTCCAAAATCATCCAGAATCCTCTCTCCCGCTCAAGCAGCTTCTCAATTTGCTATCAATACATCTTATTTGCCGTGAAGGCACAAACTGCAATGTCGAGGCTAATTTTTTAGTCGGTGCATGCACATCCGTAATGAGCCTCGGCATTAGTCACCCCTTTACATGCTCTTCTGATTCACGGGGCTCCATCCTGTTTATGCTAATGCTAAATATTTTCATTATCTCTGCAATAAGGCATTTAACAGGCACTCAGCTCCTCAGCCCGCTGAAGAGAGGGGATATGATTAGAGGCAGCGAGGCGCTGAGGCACGGGGGGGGGGGGGAACGTCACGTCTGATTTGAATGAAGACAAGTGTCGAACAGGCAGAGATCTGATTTCCATGGAGATATCAGGAAATGTTCATGCATGTGGTCAGCGTAATTGGAATGGGATTATTCTCAAAGTACAATGAGTGTTGAAGAATGAGCCCTTGTGACCGTCACACCATAGAGGTGGAAGAAGTAGATCTTACTTACTTAAGAACCAGCACCATCAGTACTGATTATGCATTATGGCCCATTTCAGAATATATTATAATTATTGAGGTATTCATGTGTTCATGTATTATGCTTATTTTCGTAGCGTAGTAGCATAACTACACAATTATTAAGTAAAGTACAAGTATCTCAACATTTAATTTAAAGGGGATCTATAATCCACATTTTCAAGGTCATATTTGTACTTGTGTTCCTCAACTGGGACATGTCTCTGCTTTAATGTTCAAAAAGCTCTTTATTTTTCTCATACTGCCTGTGCTGCAGCACCTCTTTTCACCCTGTCTGAAACCAGAGCCCAGTCTGCTCTGATTAGTTAGCTGGCCGGCTCTGTTGTGATAGGTCAACTGCTTAGAGATATTGGAGTGTTAGCCAATAGAAGCCTGAATGTTACATATTGATGTCACTATGTCCAATGGTCCAATGGAGAGAAACTCCATCTAGACAGAACTTTGGGATTTTAGCCTTTGCAGACCATTTGCATGCATAAAAACCACAGGAAAGGGAAAACTCCAAAAGGCATAAAAGGGACAGTACTTGAGTGTGTACTTCATAGCAATCCTTCACTGGTAATGCATACTATAACAGTGTGGCCATTGTAAATGTGACCCTTATCCAACATTTTTGTTTTAACCTTTAAAAACTGACGTGCCTGCTAGCTTGATTTATTAAGTAGCACAGTGCAGTAGCCCTCTGTGCTAAATGCTAATATGCCTGCAGTGATAATGTTTACAAAATGATATTTAGTTAGTGAAATGTTTCCATAATTGCCATCTTAACGTATTAGCATATTGACATTTGCTAATTAGCACTCAACACAGACCACAGCTGAGGCTGAGCTGGATGGGAACGCTGGGAGTGTTGCTGGTGGTGCATAAACACATAAACATAATGATAGCTCAGGATGAACCACAAAGGTTATTACAATTCATCCTGAGGGAGACATCATTTCCTGCGTCACATTTCATTACAATCTATCCAACAGTTGTCCAGGTATTTTACTCCGCATGTGAAGAGGTGGGTTAATACTGCAGCCGTCATTATGCAAAAACAGGGCATCAGTGGAGAGGATATAACAAAATAGCCATCTGTTCACCTTGAAAACACAGATGGTTAAAAACAGTTTCTACAAATCAGATTCAGTGGGAGGAAATTGGTTTAAGGGAAGCTGAATTTGACCGAGAAATAAACCGCTGTTCTGCAGATAAGTGGAAATGTATTTGTTGAACTTTATAGCTTGAAGAAAACACCTGAGAGAAGGTAGCCCTGCATCGCTGTGATAAACCTAATGGAAACTGCTTCCTTGATGCACAGATACTTTTCACTTTTTAGATATTTTTTTTGCCACCTGCAACCATGAGGCGAAGGTAAAACCGGCAACATTTCTCATTTAAACTAATAAGCACAGCTTGCCCCGAGCGTGTTTACCCATTGCAGGTTGAGAGGTTTTAATAATGAGTCAGATAATTTGGCACATCTATTCAGGGCATGCTCAAGGCCAAATGGAAATGATGGTTTTCCACATATCCGAGTATTATTTGAAATTGTACTTGTTTTCCACCTGCTCTAAATTGATCTGCATGGTTATGTACTGTTTAGTTTGCTCTCTAAAAGCTTTTACTTAGCTCAAACTTAAAACAATAGCAGTTTCCAATCATTTTTCAGGAGTTGGGTGAACTTATGTGGGTTGTCTAATTATGCAATGTTAGCTTATATTAGCTTAGCAGCACTTTGAGCGCATGCACCTGCCTTCCCATTGAGCTAAGGCCTATTTTGTCACCATGTGTGTGTTGGGAAGGGTTGCTGAGGGGCCTGCAGGTCTTCTCTTGCAGCAGTGTTGTGAAATATGTACCTTTTTTGTTGGCTGTCAACACAGAGAACGAAACATCGGTGAAGTATTTATTTTGGGAGAAACATCCTACACCGAAAACACAGGGTAGGATTGAGATAAATGATCACCTTTCAGAAGTATCATCACTATAACATTTTTGCACTGCTCTGAATTTGAAGCCAGCAATTAAACTGTTGAAGCCTGCTGAACTGTCATGGTTCTACATCCCATATAAATACCCTGTCAGTTATCCAGTGGTACATTGCTGTTTCTGGGATGGCACGTGTGTCTGTCCGGGTCTTGGCAGCAGGGTCTCAGTTTTTACTGGCATGGTGTCGGAGCTCAGTGTGCCAGCAGTCGTTCCTTTCTCTTCCTCTCTGCTGCATGAGATGATATTCATTTTACTGGGTCACACTGAAACCAGAGCTGGGTGATGGTGGGGGGTGGGCTGCTTGGCATTATAAAAGCACCATGATGTAATGAGCAAAATGATCAACAGCTCCTGAGGTGTTGAGATCTTATATAGAGGGCTGCAGCACTTCAGCCCTACTTCCTGTCTGAACAATAAACAGTGGGGGGGACGGAGGAGCTAAAAATGAGACGGAATAATGCTTTATTTAAACCGGGGTAAACAGGTTTGGTGACATTTCCTCCATATTAGATCATATATAAAATAATATAAAAAAGATTAAATGAATTATAAGAAATGATATAAAAATTGGCAATGAAAAGATACAATTAAACAGTACAAAGATAATTATTCAAAAATAAGAACTTAAAGAAAAATGTCCAATAAAAGTTCAAATAAAAATGTGAAATAAAGTAAAAATATTTGAATAAAATATGTATTAAAAATGAATTTGAGAAAAATGTCCAATAAAAGGTGAATTAAATTATAATATTTATATATTTATGAAAACATAAAGAATTTGCCAGAAAAATATATAAAATTGAGCACATATTTATATAAATATTAGAAGTTAATGTCCTAAAAAATGATCATTATTATATAAATGAAATAAAGTAGCATAAAGATATTTATATAAAAATAAGTTGCGGAAAGGCTTCCCCAAAATATATATTTAATTGAATAAAAATATTTATATAAATATAAGAAGTTAAAGATGAGCTTAAGAGCGAGCTTTATATGGACTTTTAGGTAGTCATCTAAAAATAGTAAAAGTTAGAGTAAATAGCCTGGAGAATAATCCACTTTGCTTCCCTGTTTCTTTTTCTGGTAACTAAATTGGTACCGCCATCCAGCCTCGCTCTGAAAGCCTTGCACAATTTGAGATAAAGCAACTGAAAAGCTCAACAGTCGCGCCGGAAAATGAAATGTGGCACAAAGGACTGGCATTACGGGCTCTTGGCTTGTGTGTTAATAACCCCTCATTACAGTGGTTCTGGTGGCAGTGGGCACGCCGGAGGCATTCAGCTCTCACTCTGCCACAGCGACACACACGTCTGCTTCCACTTAACCTGACAACATCTGGGAGGACTTTTTATACGCAGTCATTCAATCAAACGAGGGCTGCGGCGATTCTGAACGCTTTCCAGCCCGAGTGGGAGTGATGGGCAGAGCGTGAGAGAGAGATGGACTGTGAGGAAAATCAGAGGCTGTGTGTTTGTGATGTTTCCTGAGTGTGTGTGGGTAGGTGGCAGTGGGTGGCTGTGAAACCTGAACAGGGGATGGTGGCAGCAGCATGGAGCTGAACCAAATGTGTCACTGGGCCAAGAGAGATATTTACAGGCAGCGGCGGCCTGCTAGGAATTCAGCAGGGGCGTGCTAAGTGTGTGTGTGTGCGTGTTTGACTGTGTGTGTGTGTGTGTAGTGGTCAGATTGTATTCCATCTCTTCACCCCCTGGCCAGTTATAGGACTGAGCTGCATGCTGGGGCTGCCTCCTGCTGCAGTGCATTCACACACGCTCACACACTCGGAGGGGGAGCAGAGTAATGAAGGGGCAACAGTGACACAGGTAAAATAACTACAGGAAAAAGTCTGTTTTTCTTCTCATTTTAACTTTAACTTATGCTGAGTAATCTTCCTGCATCTCTGTATGGTTTTGATGTTGGAGTGCAAGCGGCACAACCAGGTGGAAGGGTAAGGTTAGAGCTGCTGGCATGGCTGCTGTGTCTCCGTAAGAAGGTAATTGCGATTACTTCGAGGAGTGATATTGCAATACAGGAGGACTTACCGAATACTGCTTCTAGGCCGGGTCTCCAGCCCCACAGTGCTTCTTAAAGATGATATTTTCACTTTATTCGATTTAGAATATTGCACTATAGTCCAAATTTTGATTAGGATACAACTTTGATTGTGTGTGCAACCAAAGACTCGACTGCCTGCCATAAATGAACACATAGTGGATTTAGTTAGCACCCTTCAAAGCTCTGCAGATAACTTTATGACGTTGTATCGCTCTGTTTTTCTCCAGACAGTGAGCTCTTCACTTTGCTATACTATAGGATCCTAGATTCCATATCTGACCAACACTGGCTCTCTAAAACTCCTATATTTTACTTTACCCAATCTTTAAAATCTGTGTCGTGCTCATTTGACATTGCATGGACTGATGATTAGTAATGGATATACTGCACTTTTCTGGTGTGCTTCATTGAAAGTCGTACATCTGTATTGAGTTTTGCATTGATTTGTTGTTAATGTTTGAGACAAAACATTGATCACTTTTTGAAGTAAAGGGTTAGGGTTGAATATTTCCTTTAAAATGATGAAGGATTTGCATCACAAGCTCAGTTTTGGTCCAGAAACAGAAAACAATAATGAGTTTAAGATGAGCATTTACTCCCAATCACTGTAACAAGCAAGAGTTTGGCTTTATTTGACTCTTTTTTTAAAGAACTAATCAATGCACGGACCAGTTGTTTAGCACTAATGCGTCAGGACAGCGCTTTAAAAATCTTTACAAAAAAGAAAAGATGTCATGCTGTTTGTGAGCGCTGCCGGCTGAAAGCATTGTCAGGAAGCTCTTCTGACTCTCAGGCTGATAAATACTCAGAGCGGCCCACTCTGCACGCTGCCAGGAACCCACTGTGAAAATGTTTTAACCTACTTCAGTCCTGCAGCCAAACCAGGACCGTCCGCAGCTGGGGCTTTGTGCAACTCAATTAGGTGATTTTCATTTAAACATTAGGCCGGGCACCAGAGTGTCACTTAGTGCCTGGCAGAGGTGTGTGTGTGTGTGTGTGTGTGTGTGTTGGGGATGCTTATTCCAATGGATGTTAAATGACATTTTTATAAAGAGCATATTTTTTAGGGTCCTTTTATTTAATTATATTAAAGACCACTGCATGTTAAACAGGACTAATGTGGAGTTCTTTGAGGGTTTTATTTTGCCAAAAATGGAAGTATTTTGGTTATTGCTTTTAATGCTTTTTGCAGTTTTCCCTTTCCTGTGGTGTGTTATACAGGTTTTGGTGCATGTAAATGGTCTGCAAATGCTAAAATCCCCCACACACAGGGATTTTCTCTCCCACCCACCTTCACTGTTAATACAAGCATTCTCTCTCTCTCTCTCTCTCTCGCTCTCTTGCTCTCTCGCTCTCTCTCTCTCTCTCTACTGTACAAACACACACAACATGCACACTCACACACTCAGTTAGACATGTACACTGTGCTGTGACTGACAATAACCTTGCTGTGTTTCCCCATAATGCACCGGCAGCAGTCCTCTCAGCCCCCCCACTGTCTTCCTCGCTGCACTTCAAACACATTTCAGCTGGAAAAACCCTTTAAATAGCCGAAGACCTTTGACTGACAGTACACCCACTCGGCACAACGAATAAAAACACAATGTCTGCTGCACATCTGTTCAAAACTCAGATTCAAAGTAAAATTCCTGCTTTTTATCAGAGATCAGAGCTGCAGTCATATGGAAGTTTAGCTTATCAGTGATGGTGACAGATTGATCAGTCTAGCATCCAATAAAGGAAATGTCAGAGTGCTATTTGTGGCGTTTTAACAGCAGTGAATCATTACCACATTTACTCACGCACAAACTCATTGGTAATAATAATCAAAGAGGACATATTATGCACATTTTCAGGTTCATATTTGCCTCTACTGTGACATATTTACATGCTTAATGTTCCAAAAGGTCTTATTTTATTGGCTTTTTAGCCTTTGCGGACCATTTACTTGCACCAAATCCACTAACCAGGAAAGGGAAAACCCCTAAAAGCATAATAAGGCCTATTTAATCGAAAACAATTGCACAGATGAAATACCTCTTGTCTCTATGTAATCAGCTAGATTACTTTCTGGTAAATTGAAGCTTCTGATTTCTTTTGAAGCTTAAGTGAGTTAACTTTGCTCTCATGAATGTTCTCTGCTTTCAAGAGCTCTCCTCTGCTTTTATCTGGCATGCTGTTAGAAGTGAAGAGCACAATTGCATGTGATTACATCCTGATTGTCTCACAAAGCATTTGAACTTAAGATAGATGATTGAATCTGATGTTTGATATGTTTTTGTTTAATGCTCATACAGGTTGAAGGCGGATGACAGGGAGTTTTTTCTGACAGCATTCATACTAAAAACTAGATCACAAAAGTTGATTATACGTATATCAGATAAAGTCTTGTTGTTCTTACCGTCTGCAAAGAACACTATAAGGCAATTTTGGACAATGAGGTTATCAAAAGACAATCAGAAGGATGACTGTCAGCCAATCATGACTAACTGGGAAGAAGCATCTGAGTGAATATCAGAGAAATCCCCCAGAGTTTGATGTCTCAGTATGAAGGGATTGAAACAGTTTCATGGTGGCTCTCAAGGGACTTTGGTTTTCAGGATATGCCAACTGTTTTGAACAGGAAATCAAGAGCTCTTTGGACTTTAATGTAGTATCTATGATTATGTTTGTTGTTGATAGTTGTTTTACTGTATAAAATGTCACTAGTCGCCCAAAAGCCAGGTGATGTGTTGAAGATATATGGTTTAAATGATATAAACACTCTAATGACATTCGCTGGTGATTTACTTTGTCAGTGAAGTATACGATTGAATTATTTTAGGCGTCGCTCCTTGCTTTTCCGTTACTTGGCTACAAGGACAAACAGGAGTAAAGCAGCTGGGGTTCATTAAACGGTGTCGCCCGGGTCACGTGACGCAGCAGGTGCAAGCGTGTGGCAGCTCGTGCGGTATGTGTGTGATCATGTGTGTTTGCACGAGAGGTGGGGTGCCGTGTTTACGTAACCCCCAGAGCTCCACCACCCCGTCCTTCACTGATGTCGTGAGGATATGGACGGAGCTCAGCGGCTCAGGATCGTGTTGTTAGAGGAAGGTTCGGTTTATTTCCCTCGAGGCGTCGCAGGCCTTTTGGAGGAAGAAACAAAGTGTGCTCGGGATGCAGGGGAGCTCGTCTGATAAATGGAGATTGATAGAAGAGCAACAAATCATGAAATTAAACGGGCTTGAAAGGCAGAGCGGTCTCTAGGTCGTTATTTTATCTCAAATGACAAAGTAATGATCCGTTTAGTCTGAACAGCTTGTTTGGGTTTCTGTGTTTGTGGACATAGCATGCAAATCCAGTTGTATATCTTCTAGATTGTGCAGTGTCATTGCACAAAGCTCTCGTTAATGTCTTGAATTGGTTAGTCCATTCATTGTTAAAAATACAAACTATTTCTTTTTTTAAATACAGTATAAATAAATAGAAAAACCTGTCTGAATGTATGCCTTGGAATGTGGCCCAAATACATTTACTAAAAATCCTTCCTGTTTTGAAAAGGAGAGGCATTTTTAGCTTTTTACTTTTTGAAAACTCTTTAAATCTGGCCTCTTTGTCTAGACTTGTATACATTATTCTATAAAGCAAGGTGTTGTGTCAAAAACACATACTTTTAAAGTCTTTATCTCAACAGAAACTGTGATTCCTGTGATGGTTTTGATAGCGGCGTCTGTTCCCTGCTGGGGTCGGTGCAGAAACAGGTGCCAGAATCCCATAAAATCTGTAATATCTTCCGCAGTCTGTGTCTGATCTCAGCTGATTGGTGCCGATCCGTCTCGTGTCGGCGGCGGCTGAGAGTCCCTGCTGAAGCAGATGGAGCCGAATGTGTCTGAGCACATTTGGCTTCAGATGTGAGAACCCAAACTGACACTAATGGTGAGAGGAAGGACTCGGCAAGTTTGATTAATTTGTCGGATTGATATGTTGCAGACTCGGAGGAAATGATTAATGCTGCTTTAGCGTCAGTGCATCATGCCTGGCATCTTTTATAAATGGTGTTCATGAAGCTGAGAAACAGGACAATCCTTTCCTGCATGGACTGAGGCAGAATCATCAGTCCTAGATTACCTGCGTGTGAATCACATTAAGGTTTCATGTTGTTATTTAACTTTATCTGTTGCATAATCATGGCTGTGATTTATTCCGTCCTTCCAAATGCATCACAGATACCATTTAAGAAAGGATGCATCACTAATAATGCATGCAAGTCCTTCTTTGAGATTCCCCTTTGAGGACGTATAAACACTCGGCCCGTGCATGTGCATTAATAGAGAGGTGTCACAGAGAAGAGTTGTCAGTGTTTGGCAGTGCCCACGAGAATGAATGGCACCTCTCCAGCTACCATCCCACACAACATATATCTTATATTAGGGTCTTGAACCAGAGACCTATTAGTGCACAAGCCATTCACCGTAGGACTACGTCACTGCCTGCACCTTTATCCAGATGAATGGCTGTCTGGTTTTCTGTGTAAGTTGAATCCTCCCAGGGCATAAAGATGCAATTACTGAATGTTGATGACCACATGTTTGAACTCAAACAGATCTAAAAATAAAGTTTTGAAGAAAAGGATTCAAACCTTTACATTGGAGAACTTTTAGTCCTTTTGTTATAGATAAAACGCTGAAAATATATTGTTCCACATGAGATCATAACCACATTTTGTCTCAACTCAACATTGTAAAATCAGAAGAAACAAAAGGATTCTTTATTCATCCATGCAAAAAATACACAAACATAGGGGAGAGTTAAGGAGTCTGCTGCACATTGTCGAACAATACTCTTAGTCGTTGCATGTAAACGCTTCACACTTCATGGACAGCTGCATGCAAAGCCACCTGTAGTCTGTTTGAATGAGTGGGAGCTGGGTTTTTTGTTGTGGACAGGACGCTCTAAGTGAGCTGTAGTTATGTAAGTCTGGAGCGCTAATGGGGGAAGGCAGAGTCTCAGTTGTCCTTGAAGGTGAAAGTTTACAGGACAGCACGAGTGTTTGCTGGAGTGGAATACACTTCTACTGCCGAGTTACCGATGCACTTATCCTCTTTCCTCTTTCCCTGCCACTAATCCAGAGCTGGAAGAAGTACTCAGATCTTCTACTTCAGTAAAAGTAGAAGTACCAGAGTGTAGGAATACTCTGTCACAGTGAAAGTATTCTAAATGTTCCTCCAGTGAAAGTAGAAAGTACTCTCCTCTAAATGTACTTAAAGTAGCGACAGTAAAAGTAGTCATTGTCTGATTGGTCCATTTCAGAATAATATCTCTGATATGTTTTATAATGATTGATCATTAAAGTGTTCTCAGAGCTGGTAAAGGTGCAGCTAGTTTGAATGGCTTTGTATACTGCAGGGTAGCTGCTGGATTTACTCCAGGTGAACTAAAGTCAGATTTAAGGGTAGATTATATTTACCATCATTAATCCAAATCTGCCTAGCAACTAAATGTATTAACTACATGTAGTCGAGCAAAAAGTACAACGTAGCATGAAATGGAAATACTCAAGTAAAGTACCTCAAAATTGTACAGTACTTGAGTAAGTGTACTTAGTTACCTCCCACCTCTGCTCTAAACTGGTCCTCTCCATTTTATATAGTTAGTCCCCAATTTCCAGGGACGAGCAGTGATCTTGACCTATTTAACAAGGAGGAATATTTCTCCGACATGTCTTTTATCTGGATTTCTTTCTGATCCTTTGATTGACTTCTGTCCTTCGATACACTTCTTCCTGTTTGAATGACTTGCACATAATGGTCCACAGGAGGTAGCCTTTTTCTCTGTCAACCTGAGCATTGTCACACAAAAGATATATTTACCATGCTATGTTTAACACTGCTACTTTTTTGTCACCCCACTCTACTGAAGCAGCACTATTCCTGCGGTTATGATAAGAAACACACACAATGGACTCGGAGATGTGAGGTACATTGAGTCTTTTATCACCTGAGTTAAAGGGCATTGTTAAAAGGGGGCTTTATAAAGCTTTTAGTGCTACCTTCATCATGTTTCCCTTTTACAGCTCGGGTCGTTGTTCAGCTCTACTGAAATGACACAATCACGTCTGTTATATCATGCACTATTTTAGACTTTGCAGGAGAGAAAAGACTGCTGATAAACAACCTTTTAGGACACTGACACTTGCATTCATATTCTGTGAGCTCTCAGACCTGGATCTACCAGACCCCCCCCTGGAGAAGTGCTTCACACATCAGCTGGGAAATAAACAAGCCTTAGTGTGAATTTAGGCGATGAAGATCCATATTTACTGAGCGGATTTCAGGGTGTCATCAGTGGTAGAAAATACCTTTCCCACCATTAGACAGTCTGGCAGAGGGATCAGTGTTAATAGGTTTAACATATTGCATTTAATTTCATAAGCTCTTTGTGAATACTGCGTGCGTCCATTAGTTCTTACACGTTTGTGTGAATGAGAAATGGTTTACACCTGTCATCATGGCATATGTAACAGTTCTGAGCTGGTGTTTACTGTGTTTGGATTGATTTATGCTCATTTTCAGATTCATATTAGTATTTTATTCCTCTTCTGTAACATTTTTACATGCTTTAATGTTCAAAAAGCTCTTTATTTTTCTTATACTGCCTCCTCTTTTCACCCTCTGTCTGAAACCAGAGCCCAGTCTGCTCTGATTGGTTAGCTGGCCGGCTCTGTTGTGATTGGTCAACCACGTAGGGATGTCCCGCCCCTTAGCCTACAATGTGTTGGAGAGCAATAGAAGCACGAGTGTTACAAACGGATGTCACTATGTTCCATAAACAAGCAAAGGAGTCCAATGGAGGCATTTCAGGCTTTTCAGCATTTGAGGATTTTAAACTTTCAGATCATTTACATTAAAACCAATAACACACTACAGGAAAGGAAAACCCCAAACGCATAAAAAAAGCCCTTTTAATTCCCACTTGGAAGTTACAGAATATCGGAGCAGTGTTAAATAAGAGCCTCCCTGAATCCCAATGTTTGTAGTGTAATGGATTTACATTACCATAATTAAACAGTAATCTAATAATGCCTAATTTCCTACTAATTAAGTCGCCATATAGGACATTACCCTGCCAATGTAATCCACAGTTCTTAATGAAATCAATTGAGAAAACCAAAGACACACCTTTCCCAAATATAATCTTATCTTTTTATAAAATATATTTGACCATAGCCTGATAATACAGATATAGGGATGAAATGGAAAGATGGATTTTCTTATTATTTTGATTTTGAAAGACAAGAAAACTATGAAAGAAACAAAACGTTTGTCAATAATGAGAAATATGATAGTGTGTTTTGTGTTCCTGCTTCATTTTCTTGACACTTTAACATGTTGAAGGGACTTCCTCCACAAAACGCATGATATCCCCTGCAATAATCAGCTAGCTGTCTATATGTTAAACAGCGGCTGCCGTTTAGCATTGTCTGTTGAATGTGTAGCTGCTCTGAGAGGAGAGTGTCTCAGTCGTAACTCAGAGCCCCGTCGGGACTATCTGTTTTCCTTTTCCCTGCTCCGACTGATCGATTTATAATTCCATCCTATTCAGACCATCATTAATTCTTAAAGCGCCTCAGACGGCAGCGCTGCTTGTGATGTTGGAACAGTAAGCGGATCCCCCTGAGGGATGCCACTGTCTACAGCACAGGGTTTTGTTTTTTTTTTTGTCCTGTAAAACACACTCTGGCAGCATGACGAACACCATCTCCTCCGGCGCTGTAGCTCTCTTGTGGAAACAGAGGTTCTCCATGCTCCTGAACAGCCATTTTTTGCATTCCCAAACATTCATGTGTAAATGTGAGAACAGTCCTCTGAGGGCCATTGGAGGTGATTCGTCAGGGCTGTAGAAATCTATAAATTCTTAGTTCCGGATGTCATTTCTTCCTGGTCCCTGACAACCAAACACAACCTGCAGTCGAGGAAAAAGTCGATATTATGCAGAAGAAATATGGAGGAAGCGTCCAAACTCTCAGCCACAGCACTGCAACCTCTTACCCTGTTATTTTAGAAGTCTTTTCATGATGACTCTTGTTTATACTTAGTTTTATCTGTAGAATAAGACAAGATATACTTTATTTATCCTAAATTGGGATTTTCTTTTGTTGCAGCAGCACGTAAAACAAGTAATGCACATAATTAGAAATAAAAAAGAGTAGAAAATAAACAATTATACAATATAAACATCTCAAAAGATAGAGCAGAACTAAAAGAGTGAAAATATAATAAGTTGACCAGCAATATGAAAATATGTATATGTTTCTGACAAATAAAATACATTTTGTGTGCAATAATGGCATATTAAATGTAATACAAATGTACAGTCCAGTTAAACTTCTGTCAGTGAGAATCTTGTTCAAAGAAACAGTCCAAAACTAAACAATATGTCATTTACAATGATGTTAAATAGACTTATAGGGTGGAGTACATTGATTTAACTCATTAAACTCAATGTGAAAGTTTAATTTTGGTTGGAAAAATGTCAGAAGTACTAGCCAGCTTACATTTATACTTTCAAATGTTGTCATTTTGTGTTATTTTCAGATATTTTCTAACACATATTGTTGTGGGAGGTCTCCCTTTATATGTACAAAAGAGGATTACGTATATATATATATATTTTTAGACTTGACCACAAGTCACTTCTGATATTTAAGACAGAATTCCGACTTTTTTCCAATAATTCTGAATCTGCGTTACAGACTAAAGATAACCTCTTGAGTTCATTCACTGCAGACCTTCAGTGTAACCATCAATGCACCAGTGCAGCCATTGTGTACTCTTCGCTGTGAAGCATTCATGCTCCTGTTGAATTGGAGAACAACACGCACACACACACACACTCTCTCTCTCACACACATTGTGACCCCTCGTGTTGTTTACCCTGTCCGATTCTTTGACGCTGCAGCGGAGGCTTAGAGCGACTGACCCAGTCTATAACTGATGGAGGCCCTGCCTGCACTGTCCAGCTTTTTGTGCTGAGCCCGACAGATTGCTGTACAGGACGCTTTGGGTGGGGTTGTGGAGGGTGGGGTCCCACAGCCAGCCCTCACATTCTGCATAGGGCTGGGAAAGTCAGGGATGAAAGAAAGGTCCATGAGGGTGGAGAGCATGTAATCCCGCTACTCCTCCGGGGAATGATCGGCTCGTGTTGGCTATACTTGTGCTCACAGTGGGGGTGAAAATCCACACTGATACCCTCACACAGTTTTCAGTGGAGCTAATTTTGTCTCCTCTCTCTCTCTCTCTCTTCCTTCTGTTGCTTCAGTCATAACCAGAGGACCACGGCGTTTCGCCATCCTGTGAGCGGGCAGATCTCTGCGGAGAACATGGATTTCATCCTGCAGGAACAGTGAGTTATTACATTTCTTTACTTATCTGCAGCCCAATACCTCAAACCTTTGTGATACATTGGCTTTCTCCAGGTGGTTTGATATTATAAAGGCTTAAATTCTGTGTTTCCATCCCTGAGTTGAATGCCTTGCTGTGACCTGGTTATTTGATCACTTCCTTTATGAGTGATGTGGCTGAAAACGAAGGAAATCTGAAAGGATTTAAAGGATTTCGTACTTGACTGTTTCACGAGTTTGTGTCTGAACTTCTTTTTGTCTGTGACTCCTTTCCATGCCTTAAAGTTATCATTTTCATATTTCCTATCAAGTTTAGAAGGTTGTACTTTATTCAGTGGGTATATAGCAGCTTTAAAGAGAAAAGCATATCGTTTTCAGTCTGGATGTCGGCCTTTTCATTTCCCTGCTTTCTGAATAGAAAACCAGAAGTTTGTTTTTACTGTCTGCTGGTGTTAAAGCAGCGCTCAGTATAACGTTGATCTCTCTTTCTGTTTGGACCATTTTGTTTGATAGTCTGGCTGAATGTACTTCTTGTTGCGTCCTCCAGGAGGTCATTACTCCCAGCCGACGAATAGCAACTCACGTTTGCCACACTCACAAAAATGTACGCTTCATTTAATGTATGGATTAAACACAATCTAGATGTTGGTAGATGCATTAACCCTTGAGAGCCAGACTAGCTATTCCCCCCATTTCGTATCTTTATGCTAAACTAATCTCGTCGGCTGTTTACTCTCAATTTTAACTGTTTGTACACATGCAGAGGAAAGGGCAGAGAGGATACAAGCTTTCTAGTAGGGATTTCTGCCACAATTTCATCTATTTCAAAGAAGGTCAAAAGCTTTAAAAGTGAAAGTCCAGCAACAATGCAATGAAGAGCAGCTGGTTTTGGCTCGAGGCCTTCAACATGTCAGGGTTTGAGTTGTGTTGATCTGTCCCTCACAAGAAAGTGATGAAGTGTTTTCCTATTCTGGAGTGTGTCTTGGTGTCCTTGTGTGTTATAGCCTGCTTCATCCAAGCACAGGGACATAGGACAGGGACATGTTTGCACTTACCAGCCACCTATCCTTCTATGTCTGTGCAGGTGGTGGATAATATTGACTATTTGTTTTCTTCACCTGGTTTCACTGAGTCCAACTCCAAATAATTGTGTTTTGATTCAAAAGAAGCTTTATCACAGTGCAGGTCCCTCTGGAATAAACTAGGTAAAGTGCTCACTCACGCCTGTTTAGAGGACGTTGCACTCTGAAGGCTTTGTGTATGAAAAGTTTTCCTGCCAGGGACTAAACCCACACCAGACTTTCACCACAATGGAGGCTCAGGAGTGATGAATTTCTCATTAAAAAAAACAACAACAATCCAAAAACAACAAGGAAAAAAAAACGCTTTTTCTGGGGACTGTTAGCACAGGGATTTAGGATTTGAGTGGCTGTTTGTGTGTATGTCAATCCTGTAAGAAAAACAGCATTTTGCTCCTGGCAGTGTGCATCAGTTTGGGTGGAAGATAACAGTTATCATATCGCAGGGCATTGTTCGACAGTGTTTCAGTGTTTTAAGTACTGCGCTCCACTTTCTGGATAAAGCTCTGTTTATTCCAGCTCTCCTTCCATTTCTCTAGCAATTCAAATGTACCTGCCGAAGCCCTCGGGAGGTGGATTTGAATGTCAGCTTGCAGAATACATTTGGGGGCAGCAAAAAGCTCATTTGAATTCATACCCCTTGCAGCAGTCATGGTGATTTTATTCGACATTTGACTTGCATTGCTGTAGAAATGGAAGGTTCAATATGTGTCTAAGCTCCAAAAATTACAACAACAAGAACACTGTGTATTTTCCCTTGACCCCTACCACTCCGACCCTACCATTTAGAGCCTTGAAGGTACCCTGAGTTACTTCAAGCCTGTAAAAGCTAGCGTCTAAAGGATGTTTCAAATGTTAAAATGGCTGTTTTGTTGATTTTTGAGGTATCAGTATGCTGCCCTCTGTGGATTAGTCTAAGGCTCTCGATGATACCGCCAACCAATGGAAGCCTGTTGATCACAAAGTTGATCTTAATATTTGCTTTAATATCTGTTTAATTCCATTTCTTTTGAATGTTCCCAGACTGTTTTTATCTTTGGTTTTTATCGAGCCCTTAAATGATACATTAAATCTTAGTTATCATTCACGTTCGCTCCAACCTGGCCATTTTTAAGCTTACTCTCTTATACCACTTGTTTGGTTTCATTGTGACGTAAAACAACATGCACGCAACACACTTTTCACACATTTAACAAAGAAACGAAAGCACACAGTTTGGATCCAACATGGACATTTAACTCGCTAAAATCCGAGCCTGAAACAGGATGAAGACACTTCAACAATTCAACTAACGTATTCCACCATCGAACCTGGTTAGCCTTCAATTAAAAACAACAACACTGACGGCTGTGCCTCTGCCTTTTTAGTCAATTAAAGTTCAGACGTGCCGATTAAATACAGAAAATCAAACTTCACAATTTGTACACATTTTCACTCATCGGCTTCGTCACAAATCAGGCTTTCTCAGGGTCACGGTTTCTTTTTGATCCCTTTAACATAGATTCATTAATTCTACATGAACTTTGAAGCTCCAAAACTAACTGCTCCAACTTTGTTAATCCCACATTAATCCTTGCCCTTAGTATGAGGAAGCTAATTGATACAGGAAAGCGTTTTAAATACTGAAGGATATTTGGTTTGCTTTTGTTTTCTGTGCATGTGCCACTTAGGAACCTGAACTATATAAAGCTCTTAACTGAAGAGGGTCAAAGTACGCGCTTTCAAGTGACTCTCTCCTTCAACTTTAACTTCACCTCACGTCTGGATCTGAAGCCCTGCCCCCCCCGCTCCATGAGTGTGAGCCTGTGAAGCTGAAGGTCCTGAGATCAGTGGGTCCACATCCTGGCTCTGAGTTTAAAGCCTGATGTTCTCCACTCAGCCCCAGAGCTTCAGCTGGCAGACATTTAAAGACCCTGTGCTGATGTTCATTTCTAACTCGACGAACTTAAAACTCGTCCCTCAGTGGAGAAAATCTTCCCATCCCAAATAAGAGGAAGCTTATTGTAAAGTATACAAATAAAATTGATTCACATTTGATGAGCTTTACTTTGGTCAATCATATATATAGATAGATAGATAGATAGATAGATAGGATGGTTGTTGGTCGATGGTTGTGCATCGATTCCCATGCAGTCAACGTGTTCGTGTCCTTGAGCAAAATACTTAAACTCAAGTGTGTGTGTGTGTGTGTGTGTGTGTGTGTGGGTGTGGGTGTGGGTGTGTGTGCGTGCGCGTGTGCGCGTGTGCAGTTCTGAGCATGTGGCGCCTTGTATAGCTGCCTCTTTATGAATGGGTGAATGCTGAGTGGTATGAGGCGGTTCAAAGCCTGGGAAAGTGCTGGATAAATGCAGTCCATTTAGCATTTACTATAAAAACATCCACTCAGTACAATGTTTAAGCAACTCATTCACGATTATTACCACAAATACAGAGAGGAAAACCAATAACAGATGATATAGCAATAAAATGAAATACATCCTCAGTGAAGAGGGTATACCGTCAGTACTACTGTTCAATACCATTGAAATGCTCCGACTTGTATTTGAGTTCTTGATAGAAAGACGTTGAAAAACACGGTTAAGATTTTGTTTGGTACTGGTTTTATTTTGTCACAATTGAATTATTAGTTCCTCATGTTTTTTTAATGTTTCGTGCAGAAATCTTACTAATTCATTAAGGAGCAATACGTTAAGTTTTTCTGGCTTCTAATCAAATGAAGAAACACATTAAAATGTAATAATATTTGACTCCATTTCTGGCAAATCATTCTCGCCTCCTGTTCATTTTTCTGTTTCTGTCCCCGACTCATTCCTTTCCATTTCCTGTTCTATCTATTTCAATTTGTCCCCGCCCTGTCCCACGTTTTCTGTCATTTCGCCTTCTCCGTCTTCCCAGTTCTTCATATCATCTGTCATTCGTCTTTGTCTCAGATATCTCTTTCCTGCTTCTACTTTTTATTTTTCTCGCATTTTCTGTTATTCCTTCACTCCGTTTTCACACTTTTTTCTTTTTGTTTTAATCCTTATTTTGCCGCCGTTTCTCTTTCGTATAATTTTTAATTTGCCAGGAAATAAATGTCCACTTGTCACTTCAGAGATCTTATGAATTATGTATGCAACTTGTGCTCGAAAAAAGTCATTTAGGCAAATATAATGCAAGAAATGTGCATGATGGATGCTCAGATTAAAGCACTCTTTTTGTAGAAGGCCACCCAATGTTTCTGCCTACCGGAGAAGCAATATGTTTTATATTATTTTTAACATTTCAAGTCTCTGAGTATTATTTTTCACAAGTGGGCAGGAAATACATTTCTGCCAGCCTCCCTTTTTTCGCCCTGAACACAGATACACACTTGTGACTTTTATACCTTCCTGTCATATTTGTTTTTGATCTACTTCTGCATTTGTTTCCGGCTCACTCAGCTCCTGTAAAGCCAGAGTGCTCTCTCCGTCTCTCATTTCTGTCCATCTCTCCATTTTCAACACAGATGTACCAGGTTACTTTTTTTCCTGGCTGTGTTCTGACGGACAAGTCTTATTAGCAGCTGTGTAGGCGAGAAGCAGGCTTGTCCAAGCTGCTATGATAATGTACCACGCACGCACGCACACACACACACACACACACACACACACAACCATCGACTGGCACTTCAGCATTGTGTGTGTAGTTATGAAAATAAATGCTGAGCTCTGCACACGATGGAAGGGATGAGTGGTTTATAGAGGATGTGCAGAATAGTTGCATCACTTCCTGTCTCAGTGTAATATTGCAGGACATTATTAGCTGTGATTATGGAAGACACAGCTGAAGACCGTCAGCAGCATCCAACTGCGCACTGGCAGTGAAGAAACGTCCCCGAAGGGAATGCATTAAGACTTTAGAAGACTGGGCAAACCCACATTTAAATTTTGACTGATTAATCTTAAAAGGGGGCCTATTTTGCTTTTTGTGGTTTTCCTGTTGTGTCTTGTGTAGGTTTGAGTGCATGTAAATGGTCTGCAAAGGCTAAAATCCCTGTGTGCGCTACAACACAGCCGCCCCCCCCCCCCCCACCCTGCCTGAAACGACTCCTTTGTTTACTTCCATAACATAGTGACATCGATATGTATCACTAGCACTCCAACACATTGTACGTGATAGGTGGAGGGACATCTCTTAGCGGTTGACCAATCACAACAGAGCCGGCCAGCTGACCAATCAGAGCAGACTGGGCTCTGGTTTCAGACAGAGGGTGGAAAGAGGTACTGCATCACAGGCAGAATGAGAGAAATAAAGAGGATTTTGAACATTAAAGCATGGAGACATGTCCCAGTAGAAACATATCTTATACCTGAAAATGAGCAGAATAAGGCCCTTTTTTAAAGAATATTTTTCTGCAGTTGATTGTAACTTCAAAGGCACTCATGAGCAATCGTGATAATGCCATCCAATAACTTAGTCCCACACAGGTAAACTCTTAAAGGGATCATTTCAGATGCAATATGTGTTTATTTGATTTCATGCTGAGAGTTACTACAGATCAATACACCTTGCATGTCTGTGTCTGCAAAGCTGGAGCCAGAAGTCCATAAGCTCAGCGTTGCACAAGGACCATAAGCAGGGGGGAACAGCTGTCCTGACTCTCTATAAAGATTACACACGTTCCCCTCAAAAGACAGTATTTCATATTTTTCGTCTATACACAAACAGGTATATAAAAACAACAATTTGTTCTTACATGCGGCAAAACAAATCCTTTGGGAAAAATCACAACGAACGCTTCCCCGGAATGTTGTTGTCAACATGAAATTGCTAGGCAACCAGTGGAGCAATACAGAAGGGCTCAGTGATTAAAGTAGTAGATAAAAAACAACAAGTATGGTTAACCTAATGTCTGTGTATAGATTAAACAAACACAATACATATCAGTCAGAGGCGTTGGTGGTTAAATGTTACATTAAATGTTTGGAACGTCTTGAGGGAATTTATGCAACTTTGGAAATAGGGCTGCACAATATGATTCACAATTTAAGAGGGAAAGATCATTTCTTAAACATATTATATTTGAAAAGTTCATAAAATGATGATGGTGGGATTTTTAAGATAATCTGTATAACATTGCGCCGTTACTAAAAATTGCAACTACTGTGATTAGTATACTGCACTTGTCCGTATTGATTATTGTGCAGCCCTACATGCACTTGCTCTCAAAGATGAACTGATTAGAAACTGGTGGTCAAAGGTCCAGATATTTGGGACCTGACAAAACACGATTCAGGCTATTGGATAAAATAGTGATTATATTTTGGAAAGACTGGAACTTCAACTTGACTTGTTGTTGAAGGCATGGAACAGCCATGCAGTAGTTAAAATGTTCCCTTTTGTTTAAAGTGTTTGATTAACTAAGCTAAGGGCTTCCTGACTCTCGCTCCGTAGTGAACGCACACGAGGCTGTTATCTTTATTCTCAGGTAATGTCTTCAACTAAATCTTTTAGGATTAACTTTTCGAGCGAGGATAGTCATTTGTAAAGAAGACTGGCGGTTTGATTGGCTCCTTACATAAAGGAGTAACTGAAAATGTTCTTTAACAGACAGATCTTTCGCTCAGGGCTCGGTTTATTGGGGGTCATTAATAAGTTCAATAAGGGTAAAATATATTGCTGGAGGCTGGACCTTTTTAATCGCAGCACATCACTGCCAATAACCCTTTAATCTGGTGACCTTTCATCCGTTATTGCTATCAGGCTTCAGTTTAATACTTGAATTGCCTTTTTCTCTGATCCTCCTTGCGTGGGACGCTGCATTTATATTGTTGGTCTGATAACGTGAATACTATAAGGTACATGCTTCAATGTAAATATTCCAGATTTTCCCCTCATGTAATTACAGTGTGTCTTTCAATACTAAAGACTCTGTAATTACCATTAATTTATGTAGTCTGCTGGTGAACACGCACCTTCTTTAAGCTGTGAACTCTAATTATACAATTACCATCGCACCACCTCCAAAGAAACAGGAGAACCGATTTGAGCTGCTGCCCCAGGCGCGATCCAAAACATCCCATTAAAAGCTGCTATTTAAAGCTCCGGTGAGCCGCCATGGAGCTCTGGAGGATTTCACTGAGGCCGAAGCCCTTTTTGTAAACTTTTATATTCATCCAAGGATGCAGAGGCTCAACAGAGCTGCTCTTTTTCAGCTTCACATTCATACCTTATACCAGCTTACCTTTTAGGTTACTGCCATCCTGGTACACATGCTCCCTCACACACACGTTGTGTATCACACCGGAGCTCATATTTCTGTCACCAAAGCCAGTTTTGGAACGTATTGAAGTACATTCACTCAAGTACAGTATATTAGTTTTTAATGTCTTTACCTGAGTCATTTTCAAGTTATCCCATCTTTAAACTTGAACTTTGCTACAGTTAAGAAGCCATTAAAAGGTTTTCCAATTTTACAATGTTCGGAATTTGAAGAATTTCCAAATTTAAAGAATTTTCTCAATGTAAATAATTTAAGAAATTAAACAGCTTTTGGAAATTTCATAATTTTAACAACTTTCCAATTAAACAGTTCACCAATTTGGGATCAATCAATTTAAGCTAATCTTATCCATGCCAATACTTTTTACTCCTTTACATTTATTTAACAGCTTGAGTTTCTTTACATATTCAGATAATTAGGTAATAGAAAATACAAATGAACTTATAAATAAACATTGACGTATAATAATTGTAGGGAAAGATATCCAGCAGAAACTTAAAAAGGTAATATCAATTAGTTCAACATTTAGCAGCTGTGATAGACACATTAATGCATCTATAATTATAACCCAGCCATTCAAGTATAGAATCTGAGTTATTTCCCCCCCCCCCATCACCTCCAGCTTTTGCAAAATATTTTCATGTCAATGTCAACTCGATGAAGGCATCAGCTCATAGGCCCTCAAAGCCGAGTAGAAACCAAATCTGAGGGCGATATTAGCAACAGGGTGTGTGTGTGTGTGTGTGTGTGTGTGTGTGTGTGTGTGTGTGCGTGCGTGTGGCGTCCAGCGTTGGCAGGCCTGCTCACCGGGGGTTATCGCAGATTAAAGTGGCTGAAGTGTCAGGCGTTTACAGCTATAGGAGTATCTTATCAGCTCTTATTTTGGCAGCAGGAGAGATGGAATAACTTCCTTGACTGCTGCTGTCTGGGTCTCAGTATCCGTCTGCATCTCAAGCCTTTCCCTCTTCCTGTCAACAGCTGTAGGGTCGAGGAAAACCTGGAAAACACTAGCATGGACACAAGTGAAGCTTAAAGGTCGTCTTTTCCTGGATAGGTTGAAGAAATGTATTGTAGTCCCATTCCTGTTGTGTTATACCTAGGGTTGCAAAATTCCGAGAATTGTCAAAGATGGAACTTTCCCTGGGAATTAACGAGAATTTAATGGAATAAATGGGAATTTTCTAAATTGAAAGTTGGCTCTTCATAAGGAACTTACATATAGTTGGGGAAAGTATATTTCAGCATAATCTTGACTAAAACAAACAGATGCCATTCAAGTATATCCATGCAATTCCTCAATCACATAGCACACTGCTTACTGCAAGGCTATTGAGACCACACCCCCTACAGGCACCGTGCATTCCTCCATCACATGCACATATGATTTCTAGAAGGCTGGACCACACTTTTGAGCCCAAAGCACAAGAGTATTGAAGCCACACATTTGAGCCTGTGGACTACACCAAGTGAAGTAAGGTTTGATGATATTATGGGATAACATATTTATTTTATGTTTAAATTGCAAATATCACATACAGATGCATTCATGTAGTAGATAGATCGCTGATAACGTAGATCAGTGGTGTCCAAACTACGGCCCGGGGGCCAAATGCGGCCCGTAGGCCATTTTGAAGCGGCCCTCTGCACATTCTAAAAGTAAAAGGAATATGGCCCACAAATTAAACTTCTGCTTGTCTTATATTGTACTTCTCAAGTATACATGTTCAGATATATTAATGAGCCCAATTTAAAATAAATTCAGTCATTTAGAATCTAAAACATTTTCTAACAAACCTTAGTTGATAAAAAAAAACCTCAATAATTTATTTCTATAACCAGCTTGAAATTGAACCTTCATATTTACTCTTATTATCAGCAATCTGAGGCTTCTGTTTTAAGGAAGGAGCTGCCAACAGAGTAAATGAACCCTAAAGACAGACAGGATGTAGGCTGTTCTCTCTGAAAGCATTTTCAAGTGTCGCACATTATTCACCTACATTTGATTTGTTTTGCTAACTTATAACTTAACTTATGAGACAATATTCACCTCTATCAGTGGCCCAGCTCTCCGTGTATTTTTCTGTATGTGGCCCTCGGTGAAAAAAGTTTGGACACCCCTGACTTAGATGCTAAATAAGCCGTAGCTAGCATCACTTCATTTACCATCTATGAGGCCCTCTTATAAAGATGCTAGCTGCCTCAAATGTGATGCTGTTTTTATCTGCCTCCTGCACGATGTTTTGAAGATCATTCCAGTTGTTTAGCTAGCCTAACTATTTCATTCATAGCTGTTCATCCATTTGCATCAATTCCCAGTTAGTTCCCATTATTCCCATGGAAAGTTTCCAATATGGAATATTTCCAAAATTCCCCAGCTTAACTTCCCTTGGAAATTTACCGAAAATGTACCAGAAGTGTTCCGCCCCTTTGCAACCCTAGTTATACCAGGCTTAAAGTGAACTGATTTAAACTTGTTATTGTACTGCTGAACTTTGTTGCACAGCATCCTAAACATCTTCCACCTTCAGTAAGTCTTGCACTTTAGGTTTTAAGGACAATTTAGGAGCAAAATCCCATTTCTTTCATTAGTTTTCATATTTTTCAATCTATCAATGGTAACGTTAAATGTTTTCAGTGGAAGTTGCACGTATGTGGGGTTGGACGGGGTGCTTTATCTTTATTATATTTAAATATTGTAATACGACACTAGATACCGTCTGATAATTTAGACATTGTTTAATTGCAAGTGTCTCTTCCTGTTTTTAAAGACGGCTTGACAATAAATGTATGTTATTTTCTGATGTCATTGAGTACATTTCTTTGTGAAAGCAAAGAAGTCAGTTTTGATCAAAGATACAGAGATATTTGATTCCCTCTTTATTGTTTTTTAGACACTTTTATCCAAAGAGACTTTCCATACTGTGGACAGTCCCCACAGGAGCAATTTGTAATTTGTGGGGGAAGTGTCTGGCCCAGGGACACAACGACATGCTGACTGCAGTGGGACTCGAACGTACTCCCCCCCCCCCCCCTGATCCGAAGATCAATGCACTATCCCACTGCGCCACAACCTCCCCAATGGACACTCTAGCGAAATCTAGGGAGTACTTTCTTTTACCCTCAGGTCAAAAAGAAGCTTAGTCCTTTGTAAACAACAGGCATGCTTGGTTTCCCATTAAAGTTAAACCTAATTCCTGGCTGCCACTTGCCCCCCTCCTCATGTCTCTCCTTTTTGTCCATCTTCATGTTTCTCCATAATCTCTGTTCTCTGTTCCACCAGTTTTTTATTTGTGTGTTTCCAACCCTTTCCTCTGCTCGTTGATCTGGGATCTGGTGATTTAAGGGAAGCTATGCCAGCGATGTGATGAGTGAACACATGGTGCTGCACCGGGGGGGTGGGGGGGCATGGCAGTGCTTTGGTTTGACTGTTGCCATGGCAGCAGTGTGGAATCGTATCCGGGGGATACAGTTGTATATGGAATTTGTTGCGCAACATAGACGGTGGATTTATGTTATTGCTTTTCTCATAATCTTACACTGGGTATAGAATAAATACACTTAGAGATGAGGAGAAAGGAAACTCATGATTGTGTCGCAGTGGGGATGTATCTAGACTAGCTCAGCATGAAGACTGGAAACAGGAGGAAATTAGAAGTTCTGTCAAAGTGGAAAACAACGACTAAAGACTCAGCTAACTAGTTGATTTTCGTCATCATTTGATGCCATTGTACTTTACAACCTGAGCTAAAATGCAACTGTTCTGCTATAAAGCCTATTTTCATTATGCCACTATGTTTTTTAAGAGGCCCTTTTATGATTTTTAGGGTTTTAGAAAGTACAGAAAAACACAAAACTGTTGGTAAAACAAACGAGATGAAAGTTGTTCATGTGACAATTTATCCCCATCAGCATCCTGTAAGAATATCAAACTGTATGAGGAATCGTCCGGGAGTAAAAGGTTGTAGAAAATTGGGATGCAGTGGGTGGATTTTTGTGGGAAAACCCCTTGATGCAAGTAAAAGGACATGCAACGTTTCCTTTTCTTTACGGCTTCAACAATGTGTCAATGCTGGAATAACGATCTCTCTGTTTGAGTGTTTTTCTCTGAGTTCATTTAAAGTTTCTGACTGTTTTGGTGTTCGGGGTTGAAGCTGTATTTAAATGTCAGCTGTGCTTTGTGTGGGCTGCCATTCTGTTGATTTTTGACACATTGTGCTGCGGCTGTGTGTGTGATGTGACGCTGTAATGGGGGGAGCTTCTCAAGTTTTTAAGGAACTTTTTGCCGTTGTCTTGTGAGAGGTATCATTAAAAGGAAGACTTGTGCTGAAATGTCAAAATGCTTCTGACAATTACTTTTCCGGTGTGATTACATCTCCTGTGTGGTCGTTTTTATTCTCAACATTTCCCTCCCACTCACACAACAGGAGGAGGCGAACAACTTTTGTAAGAGCTGCCAGTGAATATCCTGCAGATCTTTCTGCAGTTTTACTTTACATTCATTGGCAATTTGACTGAATGACATATGAATGTAGAACTCTTTAAATCTGAGGTCCTTTTATATGCTCACAGGGTTTCCGAGTGCCCGACTTAAGTGTTGGTCGTGGAGTATATGTATTATTCACTTCCTTTATTTCCTTCTCCACAGACATTTCTTTACTTCAGAGTTTAATATTAATAATGTATATTTTCAGCAAGGCTAGAAGTAAAATACCATAGTTGCATTTACTTAAAGGGGCCTTAATATGCTCTTCTCGTTAGTATTTTGTGTCTCTACTGACATGTCTCCATGCTTTAATGTTCAAAAAGCTCTTTATGTTTCTCATACTGCCTGTGCTACAGCTCTTCTTTTCACCCTCTGTCTGAAACTAGAGCCCACTCTGCTCTGATTGGTTAGCTGGCCGGCTCCGCTTAGATATGTCCCGCCCCTTAGCCCATCACCTACAATGTGTCGGAGCGCTCGCCAATAGAAGCGTAAGTGTTACATAGTGATGTCACATGATAAAGAAGTAAACAAAGGAGTCCCTGTGGAGGGAACTTTGGGCCTTAGCAGACCGTTTACATGCACACAAACCTATAGAACACACTGGAGAAGACAGAACCCCACAAAAAGCATAATAGGGTCTCTTTAAAGATCTCTAAGGTGTTGTGTTTTTCTTTGAGCCGTCATTTGTGTGATTTTAATGATGAGCTGTGAGTATGAACCTTTAATGCCTCTAGCATTTGAAAGCATTTCAAAGGAAATGTTTTTTGGGTTTGGGGTGAAACAACAGCCCAGTGCATTCTGGGTAAATGTGTTAATTTCTCTGAAGTGAATACCCGCACCTACTGTCGGGTTGTGGTTTGAATGTGGTGCAATGAAAGATGCTAAAGAGATGCATTACGGGTGCTCTGGATCCAGGGTTTTTTAGTCTTCACCTATACTAGATATTAAGTCATCTTGACCTCTGCTGATGATACCTTCAGATAACCTTTAAGAACATTTCAGGATGACAACTCATTTGCATCACCTGTCTTCAAACCCAAAATATATAGTTTGTAAAGCAAATAATCATAGTTTATATGTAAGATTCAGAAACCACAAGAGATTTTGTACAAACATTTCCAGCAGCTCTTCAGCACCGTACTCACGTGATGATTAAACTGAACACCAAGTGTAAAACCCCATCAGATGTTTGCTTTGTTCAGTAGTCAAACATGAATGTAAAGGAAGGAGTGGTGGTCATCTTTTTGTTTGCCAGTATCTCTCAGCTCGCGGCGATATAACCTGCTTCCCTGCTGCTTGTGTGCAGTGAACGTGCTCAAGCTCAACGATTGGCATTTTAATTTGTAATTACTGCTCGTCTTAAAGCGACCTGTTTGGGTTTATTCTTCCCTCTCCACTGGACTTTACCAACATAGAATAGTGACATCATTATACAACACTAGTCTCAATCTGAATGACATTAGTTCAGCTCAATTCAAAAAGGCTTGTTTGCTTGTTGTTGCAGATGGATTATCAGTGAATGAGGCACAGTTTTACAGAGCGTTGTGATACGAATCTTCAATTTTCTTTGCTTTTCCTATCTGTTCTTTTACAGATTCCTTTATTTCTCTGTCGTTGTGTCCTTTATAGATGATAGAAACAGAGCCTTGCTTCACTGGAGAGAAAGTTCTGTTGATTTGTCAGTGAAAAAATGGATGGCTCTGTCTTTATTTGTTATCTTAATCTTGCCGTCAATCTCTATTATCTCTTTCAACACGAAGGTCACTAGCTTACTTGTTGCTCTTACCTTTCAACTGCTTCTTTGGGCGGTGGTGGCAAAGTCCATAGGGACACCGAGGTGTCCCTGAGCAATGCACCATTTCTACACTGCTCCCCCGGTGCTGTACATAATGGCAGCCCACTGCTCCTAACATTAGGATGGGTCAAATGCAGAATGTGAATTTCCTCTGTCTGGGACGTGCAAGGGTATATTCTTCTTCTCGTCTTTGCACATTTTGGCATATCCATAAGCTGAATAAAAACACAAAATCCCTCAAAAATCCAACCTGAAGAAAGGTGTTTTGGTAAAGCTATAGGAAGTTTGAGAATAGCGACATTAAACATATTACTTAGTATCAATACCTCCAGAATCCAGAGGGTAGAGACTTACAAGCCAAACACATACCTCACATTAACCAAAAACCACTATGCACCATGTACACCAAGACAAATTCCTCATATGTGATACTGCTTCTGATTTACAGCCATTTATCGTAGATTCAATCCCTGACATACTTGCTTAACAAGTGTTTCTTTAGCAGCTTTTTAAACAACTGTTGTTTTTACTAGGCAGTGGAAGGTTCACAGGTTTATTGCACACAAAACCTGTCCATGTTTTAAAATTATAACCAACATTTCGTCAGGGAACAACTTTACCTGAAACCATTAATAAGAAGATGTTTTATTTATTTAAATTCTTCCCCATTGAATGCTTTATAATGACTCTAACTTCAATGAAAATGCATCTGATTTACTGTTTTTTTTAGTCACTGACATTTCAAGTTTGCATGAAACCAAAAGCACATTCAGGTTATTTACATCATGCATGGATAGATAGAGGTCGGTAATGTAGTGAGACGTGTGGCTGTGCTACAGTGCAGCCTGCAATAAGGAGGGCATTCATTCAGATGATTTGTTTTAGAAAATAGAGAAATACTGAGAAAATGGCGCCACCGAAAAAACTGAACGCTTATCTAAAAAGTGAGACAAAGATGGAGTCAGAACAAGTGAAAGTAGGCTTTGCTTTAGTGTGTGTGTGTGTGTGTGTGTGTGTGTGTGTGTGTGTGTGTGTGTGTGTGTGTGTGTGTGTGTGTGTGTGTGTGTGTGTGTGTGTGTGTGTGTGTGTGTGTGTGTGTGTGTGTGTGTGTGTGTGTGTGTGTGTGTGTGTTGGAGAGAGAGGTAATTAGGTTTGATTCTTGGATGGAAGAATGCGTCGCTCAGTGTTTTCCCTTCTGAAACTAATCAGACAGATTTAAACACACACACTCCGCCTGGTGTCGGCCCACTGACAATAAAACATCCAGCGTGGAACGTCTCACCCGTCTCTCCGCGGTAAGATGGCGGCAACAACCGGCTGTCATGTGCAAAGAAACTCAAATAGACACACAGCGAGTAGACAGGCTCTTTGTGTTGGGAGTTGTGTGTATGCAGTCGTTTTCTTAACATGCTCTACTTCAAGTCAACATTTAGTGAGATTAAATATTCAGATATAATTCAGAGTTTTTCATTCATCTTTACTTGTACCTGCTCGGTACACTTTACAATAAGACTACCCTTATAAAGGGTTTACGAATACTTTGTAATTATTTTATTAATCATGTTGTGGACACTTTATAAATCATTAATAAGCTTTTATAAGACAAGAGATAAACAGGGCCACTGTGACCGGTTGCTTGCCAAATAGTGAGCCCACATTTATCTGTACTGCTAAGCCTTATGTTGACTACTTAACTTACTTTGTCTTCTTCATCAGCCAGCATCCTTGGTATCTAATCAACTCTGTGAACAACAGATACCAAGGATGCTGGCTGATGAAGAAGACAAAGAAGCTAGGTAGCCAATATAAGACTGTCATCTTGCCAAATAGTGAGCCTGTGTTGGTGTATGAAAACTATGTTAGAACTGGTTTATAAATCTGGTTCTTAATGATGAATAAAGTGTTTACAACCTCATTATAAACCCTTTATGAATGTTTCATAAGGGTAGTCTTATTGTAAAGTGGTACCATATACTCTATAGAGTTGTAAAGAGATGACGTATTTTTTAAGACTGATCCAGAAGTGAGAATCGCAAGGGCTCGCTGAAAAAAAATCATCAATTGGACTACTTTGTTAAGTTTCCGTAACATAATGACATCTCTATGTGACACGCGAGCTTCTATTGGTTAGCACTCCAACAAAATATGTAATAGGCTAAGGGGCGAGACATCTCTGAGCGGTTGACCAATCACAACAGAGTAGGCCAGCTAACCAATCAGAGCAGACTCTGGTTTCAGACAGAGGGTGAAAAGAGGTGCTGCAGCACAGGCAGTATGAGAAAAATAAAGACTATGTAACCTGAGACAGAGCATAGTCCTTTAGCACTGTGAGAGGTGAAAATAAATCAGTTTATGTATGGGAAGCACCTGTGGAGAACCAGTCTCAGATTAATTGAGTGTTTTAAACTGAACCCCTCCACAGAAAGATTGAAAAGATTTAAAGCCCGTCTGTGTTTCCATGGTGCTCTATAGTACGGATGACTCATCAAACCATTGTGCTGTTTTCAGAAAGTCTGGATGTCGGTGAGAGATCACGCAGTCCTTATTGATCCCTGAATGATTTGTTTTGTAGAGTGACTCAGACATGCACAGAGCTTTATCAGAGGACGTAGATCTGAGGCTCTGTTTGTTCTGGAGTCTCGACTTTCATTCTTTTATTGTTGCAAAAAGAAGCTTTACTGAAGATGGTAATCACATACCCCAACACAAAGTACCTGCTGCTTTCTTTTTCATTCTCAAACATAGTCTTCCGTTGGTTTAAAAACGTATGCAATACTTAGTTTTTTTATACTTTCTTTAATGGATATTCTTTAATTGTTGTCAGTCTGAAAAAAAAGGGTTTTCTCCCAGAAATGACAACAACAATAAATGTGATCTGGATTAATAATAAAGCATTGAATCTCAAAATGTACCAGTGCCTAATTTTGTTTTACCAGCCAACTGGAAGTGGAGCGAAGCCTCAATGTTTTATGTAAAAATATTAAATTTGCGGGGAGTTTCTTCCTTCGGGCCAGAGGTTAGTTGTCCCAAAGTGTAAAACAAAGAGGTATAAAAAAGAACTTTATTCCGGAAGCTATCGCACAAAGGAAGAAGTCGTAGCAGTGTCACACCGATGCCCAGTTATTTATGTATTAACTTTGAATGCCCATGTTTGTACTACTGTTTTTTAGAGGTTTGTCTGATGTCTGTGTTGTTCTTTTAGAATGTGTGTCAGGATGGTGTCTTTTTTATCTGCAACCTAAATCTACCTACGGGTACGAATAAATAACCTACACCTGAACCTGAGTGACGATCCCAGATGCAAACTCAAACTATATGCTGCGGTTCATAAACATCTTAAACGCGAGTTGTCGAATGAGATCTGTTAAAGAAACAGACCTTTCAAAGGTAGCTGCTTCCTTTTCTATTGGTCAGTTAAGATGCTCATTTGAGGAAGCACATTTCTTTAAATAAATAAGTCATCGTCGTGTTTGTAGTTTGAGCACAGACTCTTATCAACCCTTCCTCTTTAAGCTTCATATTTTCTGTTGCTTCTTCTAGGCATAAAAGGCTTATGTCTATCTATTCCAAAACACATAATTCAGAGTACATCCAAAACAAATATTTAAAAACACTAATCCTCCGAACATTTTCCCAAACTTAGCAACTGTATTATGTAGTTTACTTCGGATTAAGAACAGTTGATGATTTATCTCCTTGAAGTACACGGTTACATAACACCGCCTGCTGCTGCACTTTTTCTGTTTCAGCTGAGTGTGGTTTGCAGGTCTATTCATCAGCGTTGTGAAACGGTCACGTAGTGAGTCTGTGCTAACCTGAGGGAAGAAAAGAAAATAGATGTTGAACAAACACACGGAGACTTTATTCAGAGCCTACACAGGTGTGTGTGTGTGTGTCTTCAGGTCATTAAGCAGCAACAGTGTCTGGTGTTGACTGTCTGGTTTCAGCGCACCAACACACACTCACACACACTCGCTTCCAGGACTTGTCCTTGGCCTGAAGGACCTCCAGGAACATTCTCTATCCAGATTGTTCCTCGTCGCACTTCAGCAAACCTCATCCTCCCCCCTCCTTAATCTCGCTCTCTTTTTTAATTCTCTGTTACTTCGCCTGATTATGATAATAAGATGTCGCCCGCAAGACTTGACCCATCTTAAAGTACTCAAAGTCGCTCTCACTTTTATTCTCGCTCTCTTAACAAAAGGCTGTGAAAATAAATCAATTACAAGCAGAAATCTGAGTCGCGAGTAGTGGTTTTAGCCATAGCTGCCACCCTGCCCAGTCAAGATAGAGTGTGTGACAGACCTGTTGAGTGAAAACGCCTCAAAACACCTCACTATATGTGCTGTATTGACCCTGTGTGTCTGTGTGTGTTTGTGTGCAGGTCGCAGGGTGCTTCCTTGTTGTCCAAACCGACAGTTGAGCAGCTGTCCAGCACCACCGTCAGCGAGGCGTCCACCGCCATCACCTCCTCCACTGTGGACACCACCTCTGCCTCCAAGGTCAGTGTGTGTCTGTGTGTGTGTGTGTGTGTGTGATCCAGTGTTGCTTTGCTGTGGTTGTATCCAAATCAAGTCATGGCATTGAGACAACGGTGTTCAGTGCGTTTGACTCTCTTTGGACAAGGTGCATCTGAACCCAGAGGCTCTTGTCTGTACGTGATTCAATAAAGATTGTAGGCATTTTTAGATTTGTTGTCAAATCAGTGCATATAACTGCCATTTTTCTGCCAAATCTTATATTTAATTTAGTTTAAATTTGATTGAAGACAAGTGTAAAGCAGTGTTGCTCCCTAGTTTCCCTTCATATTTGCAGTTGTATTCTGTTGTGCTTTCCCAAATCCAGTCAATTTGAAAATGAAATAAAATCTCAGGTCTTCATTTATTATAAAATTCCTCCTGCAGCTGCGCCTTTCAATCATTGCCACGGTTTCACCCAGCCAGGAGAATATTAAAATCCATCGTCAAAGGACACACAAACCTTCCCCTCTTTTCTTCAGAGGTCTTCTTTTCTTCCCTTGTTGTCTTCAATAGAGACATATACAGAGTTCAAACCTTACACAGTCTAGGCGCTTGACGCAGCAGACTAATGGTTTTGGTCGTTGAATAAAGACTAATGTAATAATTGTTTCCTTCCTGATAAACACAATGTCCTTTCCCTTGAGCCAGGGGACAGTCTGACTCTCCGTCCTGAAGCTGACGGGTGCAATTTGGCCAGAGGGTTTCTTAGACTGAAGCATGCCCCGGGCCTTTAGTCTAGGCTAACCAAAATAAGCATCAATGATTACGTCCAACTATCTTTTCCTACACATTATATGCCAGATCTACAGCAAATGAATAAACTAGAAGTCATGTTGGTTTTATTTGTGGCCTGTTACTGACCTTGTTAGCGGCAGCCTTTAGCTGAGTCATGCCAGCTGTGAATGGTGATGATGAATGAGGGTTAAAGGGTCTTCGCCAAAATCCATAGAAAGTCTGCAGGAGTGAAAGCATGTGGAGAGTGAGGTAGAGGTGGAAGGTTGGAACTCGATAGAAGCAGCATAAATAGCAGGTAAATATGATGTAATTAAAAAACACCCTGTTGGGTTCAGGTTCACATTAGTATTTTGTGCCTCTACTGTTTGACATGTTTCTGTGCTTTAATGTTCAAAATAATTTAAACGGACATTACAAATGTCCTAAGATAGGTCAGTGTTGTTTAAGGATAATGTAATATGTTGATTGATGTCAACATTTTACATTTAGTGCCTTTTTAAAGAGGACATATTCTGCTCATTTTGAGGTTTATATTTGTATTTTGTCTCCATGCTTTAATGTTCAAAAAGCTCTTTATTTTCATCATACTGCCTGTGCTGCAGCACCTCTTTTCACCCTCTGTCTGAAACCAGAGCCCAGTCTGCTCTGTTGGGATGTCCCGCCCCTTAGCCTATCACGTTCAACGTGTTGGACCACTACTCAATAGAAGCGAGAGTGTTACATAGTGGTGTCACCTGTAACACAAGTAAACAAAGGAGTCCAATGGAGGCGTTTCAGGGTTTCCTGGGATTTTAGCCTTTGCAGACCATTGACATGCACAAAAACCAATATAACATACTACAGCAAAGAGGAACACAAAAAAGCACAATGGTCTCTTTTAGACTGACTCCAACATGTCTGACTTTATGGATTGTTATTCTCAGTTGGACGACCACTCTAAGTCTGGACTAAAATATCTCAGAGTATTTAATGGATTCCATGACATTTGATAAGGGCTTTTCACATTTCATATTCTAAGCCCAGGGCTATCCTTAGCCCGGGGCTAAGTGCTGTGTGAAAGCCTAATACAGACATTAGGTTTCCCCTCTGGATGGATCCTGATGACTTTAGTGATCCTCTTCCCGTACCGCCACTATCGGGTTCACATTTTTGGCTTATTTTGGAAGATATCACTAAAATGAGTAGATGGAGTGCTATGAAATTAATATATTGATTTGTTGATTCATGACGAAATATAATGACTTTATTAACTCTTGGAGACATAGTGACACTTAAAATATATTGTCTGTCCATCAAATACTTTGATTTAGTACTAAATACCTGCAAAATACTCAGCTGTACTCTCTCAACTATTAGCTTGCAAGTTGTGGACAAGATAGACATCATGATGGTGGTGTTGACATTGTATTCACGGCTGTGACTCTATATTTTTGATAAATAGATTTAGCTTGAAGTGTCAGTTTCACAGTTCATTAGAAAAGAAGAACATCTTTCCTCTCTGTTCCTCTCTTGCGTTATTTCTCTGGCCTTGTGCTGCATCTGTATTGATTTTCGAGCCACATTTACATCGCTGCTCTTCTCGCTGAATACTAAAGCACTGCTCATGTCAGATTTACATTATACCACATCTTCTTCTAACATTAACACTTCACACACACACACACACACACACACACACACACACACACACACACCAATAACAACTGAATGCTTTGTCACAAGATGTGTGAAGAGTAACAATAAAACGTGTCGTGTGTGTTTGCTTGTCCTTCAAGTTGTCATTGGCTCAGGCAATTTGTTGTGGTCGTCGCCAAAATTATGGAATTTTTTTGGAGCGATTTGAATACCAAGCGGAGCTTCCACTTGGATGTTGCGATGTGGTTTTCAGTCTAGTTTGTTCCTTTTGCTTTGATCTCGCTCTCTCTCCCTGTCACTTTTCTTTGCTTCAGTCTATATCTCAAAGCTCTCTTTCACTCGCTCACATGCACGCACACACTCGGCTCCACAGTGGCATGAAATCTCATCCCGCCCCGTCAACAGGTGTGGCGGCACTGAGATTGAACATGTGTCATGGGGTGCGGCACTGAGATGACAGGGCATCTATCACGGCAACTCGTCGCCATTTCCACGCCATGTATTTTCGCCGGCCTTCAGCCCTCCCCCCCAGGTGCTCTGGCTCATCGCCCCCTGCCATCCCGCAGCAGTGCAGAAGTCTTAACAAAAGGATCTGTTCTCAGAAGGAAGGATGAGTCATTTTGTCCTCTTGCAAGAAACAAATCCACAGTTTGGATAAGTCGCATCCTTTTTCCGCCTCTGATAAAACATCAGAGGGAGGCAGAAACCATCCCGATGCTCCCCCGAGTTATATCTCACAACTCTCCTTTGAGCGCTCGTGTTGCTGGATGCATATTTAGTGATGCTTTGTTCATGATGTCTGCACAACCTCTTTGGGATTTATAAAAGTCAGTGTCATTTAGAGATTCCTCTTGTTGCAATTTATGAAGCTATATGTGGCTCATCAGTTCCTGCTTTAGTATATTTTAAGTAGTTCTCTCCTCTTTTTAACATAAAGGCTCATGAAAACCAGGACATACCATGAAATAATAATTTCCCTGGACAGTTTCAGGCTAAATCATTTTTTTGTCACTTAAAAGTTTATGAGAAACATGAAGAAGAGTCATTAAAACTCCTTTCATTATGGAAGAAAACCTTTTATTTTCCCTAGGGAAATTTATTTTGCACAACATAATATGTAAAGACTGTACACAACCATACATAACGGCACATAAAATACAGAAAAATAAACACGATTTGGGAAACGAATGGCTTTCTATCTCCTAGTCATTCAGTTGGACAAAAATGCATTATTAGAATCCATTTACCTCTTCTTCTGGGTTTGGTTTGGTGAGCATGCAAGCCTTACTATCACTCAGTTAAACACGGTGACAAGTGGAGAGCCTGAAGCAGCAGGGGGGCTCGTTGTTCTGTGCAGCTCACATTTTAAAACCCATTGCTTTGAGGGATTTTACACTCTGTTCCCGACCCCAACCTTTACGATTACGTTGTGTAAGGCCTCATCAGTGGCTCGGCTTTAGGGCTGGAAATGTCAGGAAATTTGGTGTTTGGATCAGACTGACATTATTCAACAGCTATTGGATAGTTTGCTATAAAATATGGAACAGAGAGATGTACTTTCCACAAAGCCTCTGATCAGGTTTCACTGACTATATCCAGTTTGTTCTCAGAAAATATTTCAGTTGTACTTCATCTTCAGAAATGTACCAGTGCTGCATTTAATTAGCAGTAATCCGATCGATTTAGACCGACTGGGACGAGGTGTGTAGTGTAAATACATCACCTTGATTTTTAAAGTGGGGAGGAAATCCCTTCTTTAATTACCTCAGCCTCCTAGGTAATTCTTGTCTGGCTGGGGGATTTGAACTGGCAGCCCCCAGGTCTCAGTCTGGTCTCTGCAGGCTTTTAGGTTGTCAGATCTTGTTTCATTAACGTAACAAATAGCTGCTCTGCACCCCGACTCTCTCACTTACAAGACAGAGTGCTACAGCAGGGACCTCAGCCATTTCCACAAAATTACCCTCAGCCTAAAAATAGACCGCCGCATCGCACACACAAACACACACACACACACACACGTATTTGCAGACACACACAGACAAACACAGTAAACATGCATTGACATATGTACACATAAGGGACTACAATGCGGCAGTATGGGAGCCGCTCTGCGTCTTCTCATCATGCTTGGCCACCCCTCTTATTAGTGAGGGAGTTTTCTGTTTCCCTGTGCTGCTGCCAGTCCATACACACACACTTCTGCAGCCGTCACACCAAATCTCAAATTATAAAAGGTGTGTGTGTGTGTGTGTGTGTGTGTGTGTGTGTGTGTGTGTGTGTGTGTGTGTGTGTGTGTGTGTGTGTGTGTGTGTGTGTGTGTGTGTGTGTGTGTGTGTGTGTGTGTGTGTGTGTGTGTGTGTGTGTGTGTGTGTGTGTGTGTGTGTGTGTGTGTGTGTGTGTGTGTGTGTGTGTGTGTGTGTCGTGCCAGGGGGAGAAGCCTTTCTTCTGAGGCTTCAGGAGAGAGGATGGTGTAATGACATTTCATGAATATGTGCACGCTTATAAAAGTGTGTTTTCAACAGGCACACACACACACACACACACACACACACACACACACACACACACACACACACACACAATCATAATGCACAGGAATGCCAAGGAGAGAGAAGCAACATATATGTCTTTAATGTGCCTAAAGAAAGAGGATTGTCAGTGCCTCACATGTTGTACATTTATTAAGTGGAAGAATTATATCTCTATGTGCTGGAACAGTTCACGCTTCACTCAGCTCAAACCCCTCAGCTGGGCAGGTTATTTAAAATCTTTAACTGTCACTATTATTCATCCTGATTAGGAAGACAAATGTTCCCCTGAGCCTTCTGTTAGAGCTGTGAGTTTGCTAGTCCATAAGCACGAGTACAATCCTTATTTCTCTTTTATAAGGCATCATTATTTCAGTGTATATTACACTAACATGAAGTCATTGAATTGAAATGTGCTTTATACATGCACACGTTTTACACAATTCACAGCCTTGGAGAAACTGGGGTCTACTTTGCATTTTTGCTCGGAGACCACCAAGTAGGGTAATCCAGCCCGGGGCGCTCACCCAATGTTTGCTCTGCACAAGACAGGTGTAGAGGGTTTTATACCAAATTATACAAAACCCCTTAAAAGTAATTGAAACCATGGTACAGTTCTTTATTGGTTCTATGGTAAGGTGACTTTTAAGCGGTGGATCAATATCTTGAATAACTACATAGTTCAGGGGAGTCAAACTCAATTTCATCGCGGGCCACATTAGCATTATGGTTGCACTCAAAGGGCCGGTTTTAACTTTAAGACAATATAAATGTATTATATATATAAAATAATTATTGCCTACAATTACAACAATTGTACAATTTATTTAAAAGATGAGTTTGGTAGCATTAGCACATAGTTGTGCACTGACATATGGTGCACGTAGAAACAGAACTACTGTATGTGGGTGCACACTTACATTTCTCTGTCTGTTAAATTAATCCCATGAATTTATGAGATTAATTAGCCTTATTATTTTTTTAGATCAAGCACTATTTAAGTATTTATGATTTGAATTTTGCAATATTTGAATAGTCTGAAAGCCAGGACTTTGAAAACCCCCTGTTCCAGACCCTTGGTGTGTATCACCTGTTCATTGTTTTCAGGGATGGGGAGGGGCGGTGAGGAGGAACACAGAGGAAACAGTGTTCTCAGGAGTTTTCCTCCTGCCTTCACAAACTTTACACACGTATTTACAAGTATTCATCGTCTGAATATAGAGAAAACAAGTTCATAAGCTGCAACTCAAGACCTCAACTCTTTCTCATATCACAAAAGTGGAAATAACCGTAATGCAAGTTTATTTTTAAAAGATAAATCCATGTGTGTCTCTGAATGAGCCGTAGCGACATCGGACTGGCTAACAGAGCGGGTCATTCTGTGAGGAAGCAGCCGTCTGTCGGTTCTGGTTCCGGTGTTTCTTGTCTCTGTTGCTGAAGCAGACTTCGCTCCGTGTTTGGTGTCGCTGTGCGGCTGTAACTAAGCTCTGTCACTCACTGCCTCACTCGACACTGACTGAAGTCGCTTCAGTGCACATGTCACAAAACGAGATGAATTGTGGGACATGTAGTTTATGGGCAACGAGCTCCTGTAAAGCGGCGTGTAGCCGTATAATAAACTTTATATTCTTTGAAAACTCTCGCGGGCCACATACAATGAGTTTGCGGGCCGGATTTGGCCCGTGGGCCTTGAGTTTGACACCTATGGCATAGAGTATGCATTGAGGAGACACTTTTTTAACTTAACTTATGTTAACAATAACCGCACCATCCTCCCAAAATGAACTTTATTATAGTTATTATGACTGTTAAGTGGTTTTCACTCAGCCTCATTATGCTTTTTGGGGTTTTCCCTTTCCTTTGTGTGTTTATGTAGGTTTGTGTGCATGTAAATGGCCTGCAAAGGCTAAAAACCCAAAGTTCTCTCCCCCGGCCTGACACACCTCCATTGGAATCCTTTGTTTACTTTCTGAACATAGTGTCATCACTATGTAACACTCACACGTCTATTGGCTTGCACTCCAACACATTGCACGTGTTAGGCTAAGGGGGCGGGACGTCTCTAAACGGTTAACCAATCACAACAGAGCCGACCAGCTAACCAATCAGAGCAGACTGGGCTCTGGTTTCAGACAGAGGGTGAAAGGAGGTGCTGCCGCACAAAATAAAGAGCTTTTTGAACATTAAAGCATGGAGACATGTCCCAGTACAGATCAAAAATGCAAATTAAACTGAGCATCATATGTCCTCTTTATGTACTGTATATACTTCTTGTAAAAGTAGTTTCCTCACATTGGATAAAAACCTTGAATATAAGGATTTTAAACACCCTAAGCTCGCAGTGACAGAATAATTCCAGTTGAATTTCAAGGACACAACATGTGCTTACTACTTTAAGGGATAAACAGTTTCCTCTTATCCATCTCAACTCCTGACTTTATTTATTCAGAATAAGTTTCATCTACACTAAGACATTCACATCTGGTTGCTGCTCCATACTCTGAAATAATTTGTAGTTATCGCCTCACTCTTTTTGATTGAGGTGTCTGGCTGTCTGGCACTCAAACCACCAGTCCACTCTCTCTAACCTCCTACCTGATAGTCCAGACTTTGCGGATGTCTGCCAAACGTTAAGGCAATCGTGGCTGGCAGTGGAAAATTGGCTACTCAAATAATGGCTATAATTAAGTAACAACTTGGGCAGAAAAAGGTAGGAGAGAAAAAAGATAATGACAGTGTGTGTGTGTGAGGGTCCATTCATTGACTGAATGGTCTGATGAGACTCAGACGGCCTGTAAGTTACTGCAGCGCTATTTCTCCACCTCTTAAATTAATCCTACTTGTTTTTTGGTCCTGGTCTTTTTAACGATAGTTCTGCTTCTGAGAATAATTGTACATTTTTAATCTACCAAATGATTTGATGGTAACGAGCCGCACAAGCTACGTATGCCACTGAGCAAATTAAATGTGTTAAAATGAACCGGGCTAATCTTTGGTTAGCTGAATAATTAACCAGCTGGCAGGATAACAAACACATGGCTGATTGATAGCAAGCAAAATGATTATTCGAGGAAATTCTACAAGGACTTTCTTTATGTCTACTCACATCTTATGAACGCCTCTCCGCCTGTTTTGGTGTTTCAGGGCTCCAGATCCAGTGGAAAGGTGCACAGCTTTGGGAAGAGAGAGCAGGCCATCAAAAGGAATCCCAACGTCCCCGTGGTGGTCCGAGGATGGCTCTACAAACAGGTCAGGACACTCACTCACTCATTCACTCACTGGCTGAAACACACTCATTCTTGTACACACACAAATGAAGACCACTGTGGTGTTTTTTATATCTTCAAATAAATAAATAAATTCATACAGGACTATTACACTTTAAAATTGCAAAAGATAGAGATAGAAAAACATCCCTGTCACATCTCCCGAAACTCCTGGGTGACATCTTCAAATGTTGTTTCATGTCCAAGACCTTTCGTTTAGAGTGACATAAAGCAGAACAATCTTCACATTTTTAGGAACCACAGAGCAATGCCTTTAATTACTGTCGAACAACTGAATGATTGATCAACCATTCCCATGTTCAACTTAAAATTGAACCTTACTCCCTCGCATTAGAATGAATCAAGATACTTCTTTAAACAGCCTCTATGAACACCATATCCATCACACTGTCTTAAATGTAATTTTGAGAGTTTATATTAGAGTTGGGTCTCTTTAAGACACTACATGGATGAGTTCCAGCTCCTTAGATCTTCCTTCAGTTGCCTACTTTCATATTTTCTCTTGATTTATGTGTTTTGCTTTGGCAGCACAGAGCACCTGCTGTTGACCACACACAGGATATTACTGCAGACTATCTGAGCGTTTGAAGTTACTTAAAATATCTGTCTTGGGCATCGTCCCACTGGAAAACACTTGGCTCCAGTGCGGGACCAACAGTGAGTGATGTCACTGGGAAGACTTTAATGACCACACACACACACACACACACACACACACACACACACACAGTCTGTTCATGCAGTGCAATTATACTTTAATTAAAAAACCCTTTTACAGGCTGACAGGAACACACACATCCACATACATATATGCATGTATTTGCATTTCCAAACATTGGCTCTGAGGCAGCAACTTTTCTCTTAAAGGGGCCCTGTTATGCTTTTTGAGTTTTCCTATTCCTGTAGTGTTTATATTGGTTTCTGTGCATGTAAATGGGCTGCAAAGGCTAAAATCCCATAGTTTCTCTACCACACTCTCCCCCCTGACTGAAACACTTGCACTTCTATTGGCTAATGTGAATGCCTCCATTGGACTTTACGTGATAAGCTAAGGGGCGGGACATCTCTTAGCAGTTGACCAATCACAACAGAGAGAAAAAATAATGAGCTTTATGAACATTAAAGCATGCGAACATGTCACAGTAGAGGCAGAAAATACAAATATGAACCTGAAAATTAGCATTATATGTCCTCTTTATCAGATGAGACATGTTTTTGGTTGCTTCTTATTAGCAGAGGTAACAGCCTTTGAACACTCAGTAAATAAGAAACACTATGTAGGAGCTGGAAGGTAAGGTGCATAAAATCAGAATATGCTTTCTACGGGGATGGATGGACTTATAGTATTTATTTAGCCCTCAAATGTTATAATTTAATCATTTTATTTACTTTAAAACATGTAATCTTTATCAAAATACATGGTATTAATGCTTTTTTAAAAACAATTTAAAACTTTTATCCTTTTTTCTACATTTTTCTTGCGTTGGATGAACATCTAGTGGACTGTGAAACCGTAATGTGTTTTTCTTATCTTGGTTAGAGTGCTCTTATCCTGACTAACATTTTCCTCTTAGCTAAGATTAAATCACAAAAGACAAAACTTAAGTGAATCCCATAAATCAATGGGTACTAACAAAATAAGACAGAATGTTGTGTATGCACAAAAAAAAAGGACATTTGTTCTTGTATCCCTTTCTGCATGAGGGCCGTTATCACAAACAACCACACACAGATACACATGACTGGGCCTACACACACACACACACACACACACACACACACACACACACACACACACACACACACACACACACACACACACACACACACACACACACACACACAAGGGTTACAAAGAAAAAGCATGTGTCTGTGTTTGTGGAGATTTCATCCCTTCTGGATCTGCCCTCCTCTTCAAACAGCAGCATTTTCAGCCAGACGAGGGAACATAAAAGACAAAGCAGACAGTAAAGTAGCCGTGTCAGGCCCAGCGAGCTGGAGAACGAGGACAAATGATCCCTCTCTTTACCTCGGCTCATATCCACCTCGCTTTTCCTTTCATTACTCCTTATGTGTCCTCTGTCCCTCGCTGCTCCTCTGTGTCTCTAACTCTCCCGTCTCATTAAACCCCCTCTCTGTATGTAAGATGTCTGTCTACTCTTTCTTGTTATCTCGTCCAATTTGTGCTACTCTTTATCTCATTATTCATTCATTAATAACTCACACTCTTTATCCCTCTCCTCTCTCTGCAGGACAGCTCTGGGATGCGTCTCTGGAAGAGGAAGTGGTTCGTCCTGGCTGATTTCTGTCTGTTCTATTACAAAGGTAAATCTTTTTAAGGAGGGGTTTTTCTGTGTTATGTCTCCTGGACCTAGCACTTGGAGAAAATGGGTGAAATTCCCACTTACGGTTTGTTCCCACACCTGCCTCCTTGTGTTTTCCACTTTTTATAAATCATACACTGAAGAAAGGATGAAATAACAACAAAAAAACTTTAAAATGAGGCAGTAAGTTAAAGAGGCCCGTAGACAGTATGACCCCCCCCCCCCCCCCCCCCATAGTGTGTTATATAGTTTGTGTGCATGTAAATGGTCTGCAAAGGCTAAAATCCCTGTGTTTCCTCCAGAGGGAGATTCTCTCCCACACACTCCCCCCCCCCCCCCCCCCCTTTTGACTCCTTTAATTTTGTTCTGTAACATAATGACATCACTCAGCGCTTTTATTGGCTAGCGCTCCAACACATTGTATACATAATTGACTAAGGGGCGGGACATCTCTAAGTGGTTGACCAATCACAACAGAGCCGGCCAGCTGACCAATCAGAGCAGATTGGGCTCTGGTTTCAGACAGAGGGTGAAAAGAGGAGCTGCAGCACAGGCAGTATGAGAAACATAAAGAGCTTTTTGAACATTAAAGCCTGGAGACATGTCCCAGTAGAGACACAACATACAAATTTGAACGCATCATATGTCCTCAATAAATAAACGCCTCCAGCAGAGACTCCGAATAAAACCACAGTGTTTTATTCTGCAGGTGTCTCACTGGTGTTGTAGCAAAGTTGAAGTTCTAACATATCATGGGACATCAATGTGATATTATATATATTAAACGTAGCTAAAAAAAAAGTTTTTAAAAGGCAATTTTATCGAGCATTTTGCTATTTTAAAAATGAGACATAGATATTTTAATAAATATTCTCATCTGTCTTTAAAAATTGGAAATACAGACCAGTGGAAAAAAGTTATAATAGTCTTTGAAGAACGAGATGTATATGTCTGTATTAGAAATATGACAGCTTTCAACCAGAGAAAGCTTTTGACAAATCTCAAACGTTTGAATTGCATTTTGATGGTTCTGGATTTGAAGTGAACTGCCGCTGACAAAAGAGCCAGAGATTGAATCTGTGCCGGCTTTAATCTGATCCCTCAGTGTGCTGCAGCTCAAACACATGCAGAGACACGGACACACTCTCTGCTCCATCACACGCTCCTTCAACATCAGTCTGCGAGCCACGTCTTTCTTTTTCCTCCACAAACTCTTAACCGAACCAGGAGACGCTCCTCTTTATTCATGCCTTGAAGGATAAGATCATCCTGTTTCCTTCTCTCTCAGTCCAAAGGTTTCCCCTCTCGACATAAACACTTGTTTTTACACAAACAACGGGCCCTCCTGTCAGGGTTGCAGAGGTCATGTCCTTGGTTCAGTTTTTAGGGAAATGTGGGATTTGTAACAGCAAGAACAATTTCTAGCACATAAATTTAGAGAAATAAACACACCAACAAATACAGGACAGGTGGCAGAAAGAACAGTTAACTTAATAAATTCAATTACAGCTTTAATTGATGTGATACATTGACGGACAAATGAGTTGGCAACCATTTCAATGTATAGTTGTACTTATCTTTCATGTTAAAAAGGCAAACATTTTGGGATTTCAACCTCTCAAATGTAAAGAAAGATAATTTCCCCTAGTTTTTATGACAGTTTTATCTGGGTTTTGGATTGATGGTCATGTAAAATAACCATTTGAGGATGTTAAAATGGGTATTTTCACTATTTTCTAATCAAAACACTCCATTTAATTTGCAGATTCATCACTAATAATGAACGTTTCTGTTGAAGCTCTGAACAAAATGTGTTAAAATCCACAAATTGGAAAGCAATAATTAGCAGACTTTCTTTTTACCGATTGGTCAACACTTTGTTAGTACGGCTCTCTGACCTGGGGGACTTTGTATAAGAACACCATTTAACTGTACACCCTCAACTTCTAGAAGAAAACAACTTTAACAAGGGACAAAAAGTGCTGCCAATCGTGTGTGTGTGTGTGTGTGTGTGTGTGTGTGTGCGTGTGTCCGACTGGACAGAGTAGATAACAAGACCTCACCCTCTCGACCACCATTTAGGGAATGTCTCCTCCAAAGGTCCTTGAATTATTTTTAAACAATTACCCGTTTAATCCACAGAGCCGCCTTATCACCTCTCAGCCACACACACACACACACACACACACACACACATATTTTCATACCAATACTACATTATTTTATGACGTGGTAAGCATTGCGTACACACACATCGCATTCTAGCGTCCTGTCACAATGTTCAGAAAACAAATAAGAGCAGATATTTATTCACATAGGTGTGAAATAATTACCATATGACATGTTCTAGCTGCGTGTGTGTGTCTGGGTGTGTGTGTATTTGTAGTTATTTTAAGGTCCTTTATGGAGTTGAAGACCATGATAGTAAGGATGTTTTTGGAAGGTCAGGACATTTTTAGTGGTCCTTTCTTGAGAGAAAGGTTAAGGTGAAAGGTTGAGGCCTGCATTATATCAATGAAGGACAAGTGTGTGTGTGTGTGTGTTGACAATGATCTCAGAATGTGCACCGGATGGAGCGGAGGAATGGCGGCCGGCTGCCAGTTGGAGCGGACCCGCTTTAACTCTGGCACTTGTGGTCAGTCGCTGTTTTGGCACAACACGGCGGTTTGAATGACGGCGTGCGAGTGTGTGTATGGGAGCGTTGTGATACTGGTGGCAGGCAGTGATGAAATTAGTGGGTGATGACTGATATTTAATCTCTTGCTCTTTCCTTCCCTCCATATCTCTCTCGCTACTTTTCTCACCTTCCTCACCCTGAATATCTACTCCCTCTTCCTCCCCTCATACTCCCTCCCTCTCTCTCCCGCTCTCTCTCTCTCCAGACAGCAGAGAGGAGTCTGTGCTCGGCAGTATTCCTCTGCCCAGCTATGTCATTTCATCCGTGGGACCCGAGGACCACATCAGCCGCAAGTATGCCTTCAAGGTACGCCAGCCCTTTTCCTACACACTTGTTCACGGTGACTAACATCTTTCAATCACTTTCTCTGGTGTTGTTGTTTTCAGTTTGCAGTGTGTGTAGCCAACTATTTTTCCACTTTTGGATGCAAAACAAAACAAAAAAAGGAACGATTCCCTCTGAAATGAAGAAGAAATGCTACAGAGATTGATTTCAAATTAGTCAGGAGAACTTATTCCACCAAACTCAACCCTGTTTGTGTGTTTTATTCAAGCAAAGATCCAAATTAGAATAGTTTTGTTGTTTTGTATGACAGATTGGTCCCCAATGTGATGAAGTGATTATACAGGATTGTTGTACAAGTGGAAACAATGCAAAGCATGCACTGCTGGCTGCACACTTCAAAGTCGCACTGATGCTGTTGACATTGTTGTACATGATGCATCAATGCAACTTCAAAAGATTGGAAACATTATAAAGTTTTTATTCCTACTTTAGGCACTTATGCTAAAACTGTAAATCACTAGTGCTATTTGAAGCACTTTTGATTCATCAATGTGGACATTTATTAGTCATAGATGTTCCTTTCCAATTGAAAACCTGCTGCCTCTTTACAACTCAATACTACCATAACGCCTGTTGTTTGACTGAATGTGGACCAGCAGGTTTAGTGGCACGCAACTTTTCCCCTTTTATGAACACATATTTGATTGTGTGCCGTTTGATCACCTGTTTTTGAAGCCTATTATAAATGTGGCTCCCAGCTATGCCTGCATGTATTGAGGTTGTAATCAGTAAACAAGCATCTAAAATACCTGCAAATTCTAATGTGTAATAGATTTTATTTCATTGCTTTGACAGCCCCCGCCTAAAAATTACGATAAGATCTATAATGATTTTTTAAAATGCTCGTTAAACGAACAGATAAACATCTTCCAACGTAGCGCTGCCTGCCGTGCCGCCCCTCAGCTTCGGGCAGCACTCAGCACCTGTTGTGTTGAAGTCAATAACCGCCGCATGTCTGTCAGTGGCTTTATTGAGACGGAAAGCTCGCCTGGAATGGAATGAAGCTTCTCCCGTGCCCTGAGGCTCGAGTCTGTTTGAGTCAAGCCCGACATGTGTGAAGCTGAGAGGCAGGCGTGATGCACAACACCACCTACTGAGTGTTTACCCTCACCAGAAACTGGCTTCCACTTTAATCACGGATTAGAGATGTGTATGTAAATATGCACATGGTTTTTAAAAGTTGTTTGTCATCAGTGAGTTAACACTGACTTTAAATATGGTATAATAAATGAAGGGCATGTTTGCTTAGTTGTTAAAGAAAAGCCCTCCGACTAAAGGTCAGGTTTTATGGCAGCGGCCGCCATGTTTCATGAGCTGTCCTTGAGCAACACAAAGATCCACAACCCTCTGCTTAAAGGTTTTTGGATAAGTATGTTGACCTAGTGTCTGAGTATTATAATAAGTAAACATTTGTCTCAGTTTACTCACTGAAGACAGGACAAGGTGGGTGTCTTCCAATGGAAATAAAGACAAAAATCAATAAGGCACTCAAATACATATTTGGATATTAACCCAAACTATTACCCTGTGGCTGACAAAAGATCAGACCTGTTGGAAATCCCTTTAATCATCAGGGGTAGAAGAACTTCAGGTGGCACATTGTAGAGCTGTGGCAACATTCAGAGACTTTAAGAGTCCATATGTGTGCCAAGCTGGAGTAAGAACAAAATCCAAATAGAGATAGGGTGCAAATTCAACCATAAACAAGGCAACAAGCTCCCTGAAGCCGCTCAACATCAATGGTATTCACTGCTCTGGAAGGAAGACCTTGGCTCGATGTTTTTTAAGCAGGGAGAAGGCAAAAATATACGGCAGGTGAAGTTTGATCCAGGATGAATCAATGCGATCAAAACCAATTAAATCAAGCACGCTGTTATTATACTTATTGAGAGCTACTGGGAGTAACATGGTAAGAGTGTTGGAGTTCAGGACCTTAATGCATCTCATTCCTACTTCGGACAGTCTGTGACACTCTTCCCCCTCAAACACGCTTTGGGGAAGCAAAGGGAAAAAACAGCTCTGAACCATGAATGGTATGGATGGCACCATGACACTTGTCTAAGCTGATACTGGATTTGATTTGCCGTAGAGTTAGATAAAGCAGCAAGTGAGACCCGCCTAGGTGCGTCCTAAAGGTCAAACTTCCCCTACTGCAAATGACAAGGTCTTGGTAGAGATAAAATGACACTGGACAGAAGATGTGGTTTCCAGTTTGGACCAATCCTCTCTACATACCAGTAGTTACGTTGTGGACCCCAATATATTAAGAGCATCCTGGTGGATCTTACATTGGCATTAGAGGATTACAACACAACAAAGAGTTGTGTACTGAAACAGGGTATCTACTCTTGAGTAAAGGCTGAAGTAAAACCAATAATAGGCAACCAGACTGGTGTATGCTACAATCACAATGAATATTGTAACCCGGAGTGTAGGCTTTGTTTACTTCCTGGCAACGATACAAGTCAAAAATATTGCTCTGTTTCTTCACGATTGGGAGGAGGAAATTATGTTTTTCACAGCTCATTAAATGTAATTAAACGGTGAAATTGCTTGTCTTTCACATGAGCAAAAAAAGCTATTTCACAAAGGTAACAAACTAGTTCTCGATTAGCATCATTATATCGTATAGCAGAAGAGGTTTGGAGATATCTTAAGCCTTGAGGCAATCGAGGTCTCGGTATACTATAAACAACAATATTGTATGATATGAGATCATGGTCTGGAAGCGATACAGGAAACTGAACGACGGATGAATTAAATGTTTGGGTTTTTTTTTACTGTTAAAAGAGCAGCTTGAATTCTTGTTTTGGCTGACCTCCGCTGGTTTGACTTCTCACCTTGCTATCCAACTAACTACAGGTGATGTTGGGTGCTTTTAGAGGTAAAAACAGACGTTCAATCCGAGAGGGCAATGAAACACAGTTTTCAGCCTGGTGTTGATTTAAATCCTAATGTCTCAAATAAACCAAAGCCAAGATGTCCACCACAGGAAAGAAACCAATTCTACTCGAGTGATAACATCCCTGCTGCAACTAACACCACCAAAGCATCAAACCAAACTCCTCTTTAAAATAAATGAAAGCTACTAAACCAGGTCTGTAACCCACACCAGCTGGACCATATACCCAGCCAAACAGTGATGGAGTGGGTATTTTATGAGGGTCTGTGAACGCTGCACATATCGACTACCGAATTGACCTTTAAGCTTCAACGACCTCCCATCGTCCTCCTCCTCCTCCTCCCCTTATTCACTGAACCCTCTTCTTGTTCCCATTGGTTGGCTGCTCCGACTGGGACGTCCCTCTCTCCTTGTGAGTGTGTCGCGTCGCCCAGTGACAGCCCTCCCATAAATAGGTATTCTCCCCCTCTCTCTCGTGCTCTCCCTCGTAAATATATCCCTGTTGTTGGTGTGGCTTTTTTTTTGGGTCCAAACGTGACAGAATATACAGCGGCTGTGTATATTCCTCTGTTGGTTTTTGATGCATGTTTTTTGAGAGTAACATGTTGGCTGGTTGTGTTTTCTTTTAGTGTTGTGTCTTTTTTCCCCCTCCTTCTCTCACCACCCCATCATCGCAATATGAATCTTTTGGCTTCTCTGGTGTGGGGCTTATCATTCATCTCTGTGCTGCTCTCACTGCCTCCTCCATCACATCCACTGTACCAGCATGCAGTTTCCTGACAGTGTGGATAAAAACTCTGCTATTTGGAATATCACCTCACTCTACTTTCCCAGTGATGAATAGTGAACAATAATGTACTCTAGTGGATCTTCAGCTGTAGATGCAGTCACTAAAATGTTGACTTTCCCAAGCTTGCTGCTGCAGCTTAGGGGAACTTTTGAAGTAGATCAACCTGTTATATTTTTCCCTAACAGGATTCAAACACTGAATGTTTTTCACGGTTTTAAAACCCAGTATCCCACTTGCAATTGCTGCCTCCATTTGGATGTTTTTCACTTTACATTTCTACAGTTTAGAGAAGGTTACCTTATCAGGAGCTTTGTGGTGCTCTGGCTGCTGAGGCTTATCTTTATGAGCACAATGACTCTTTAAATAGCGTCCCGACAAAGAGTGTGTGTGAGTGTTTGTCTGGGGCTGTCTGCGGGCAAAGAGCCAACACTTTTGTAAGCCCTTCTAAGAGCAATGAGGGAGTGATATTTTTCAGTTTACAGAAAAAAGGGAGGAAGTGATTAGGGGTTGGAGAATAAAGAGAGGAAGCGATAGGTGGAGAGGAAGGAAGTCATGACGGCTAGTTGCGGTGAAATGAGGGCAGAGCTAGAGGGAGTTCACATTTCATATTTTCACACAAAGCATCGTTGAACAATATAGTCGGGAACACTAATAATGTGGAACACCCTTAATACTCCCACACAGGCACAAAGAGAAAGCGACTTGGCTGTGGCTGAATTCAGTGTGTGGGTGTATCGGTCGTGCACTCAGAGCTGAATGACCCACTCAGCATTCCTGCTAAAGAGAGGCAGAGTCTCTGTGTTATTTTAAACCTCTGGTGTTGTGTGTAGGATCAGGTTACTATTGTATGTGTATATGACGATGTAACTGAAATAGGGAAAAATCAATGCTGGGGACAGAGGATTGAATCGACCGGGCTTTTAAATGTGTGTATGGTCTGGCGGAGGTCGTTCTGGGTCTGCATTATAAAGTGTTGTTTTTTGGTAGGGCTGCAGGATTTGGAAATACTAACCAATATGGGATTAATTTAACTGATTTTGCAACTGCAATAGGAGGTGCAGTCGTAGAGGGGATGATCATTTTTGGAACATTCTTCACATTATCTTTGAAAAATGTGGTAATAGTGTGATTATTATTACTTAATAGAATCTGTAGAACATCGTTTTTAGGCAGCTGTTTCAGAATTCAGACTTTTATCAGAACTCAGACTTTTTTCAGAATAATAACTTCCTTTTCAGAATCTTGACTATTTTTCGGACTTCAGATTTTTGTCAGAATTCTGACTTATTCTGAATTTGTACTTTTTGCTGAATTCTCACTTTAATCTCAGTACAGTTTTTTATTAACCGTCAGTTTACCAAAAAGTTTCAGATGTGGCCCTTTAACATGAAATGAAAATAAAGTAAAAAACATAGAAACCCCCAAAATCTTTCAACACTAGAAAGATAAATATTTAGAGTATGTGTAGAATTCACAATACAAAAATACAGATAGTTAGAATACAGCGTAACAGACCAACCTAGCTGAAAAACTATAAACTTAGGACACTATGTACCAAGTCTTTTGCAATAAAATTCAGTACAAGATGTGTGAATGTGTGTGTTCACAGCACATTCATCTCTGCACGTGACTGAACTTCTGACAGTCGTTGCAGGACTCTGTCTCTCGTCACGAAGCCGTCCCATCGCAGCTTTAAGAGCTCTGTCAGTGTTGATGGTGAGCGTGTTGTGACAGCTGCTTCCTGAGGATGCTGTCATTCCTCTCACCAAGCTGTTCGGGGTGTTTTTGGAGACCTTTACCATTGGCTTTTAAGATGAGTGTTTGCTAACAAGTTTCCCTGCCTGTGTCCTGTCATGTTAGTTCATCTCCACTCCCTGACAGTGACAGGCTGACTGGGTTTGGTCCACAGCTGGGTTTTTTTTAAAGTCTGGGCAGTGTTGTGGTCAAAGAGTCTGCAGAATTTCATTTGAACCAAACATCACGCCTGCTGTTTTAACTGGTTTGAAAGCAGGGATATAGGCTCACTAATTAAAATACTGATCAAGTGCTTAATCAACATATACACAGCAGATGGAAAGCACATTTTAGTGGGCGGTGTACCAGTATTTTAAGTTTCGTTTGAATCATTTATAAGGTATAGGATTATTCGCCATACTGATTAAGCCGTTTTCCTCGCTGATGCTCCGTCCCTATGGTCCCCCACCCCGTCTCTTGTTTGTTCACCAAATTCGAGACAATTAAACAACAAGTATACAACTATTTTCAGAAGCTGGTGCGACACCGTGGGAAAGTCACCACTGACATTCAATACCACAACACTGGTACACTGGGAGCTTTCCCCGGCGGTGATTTACTTTAATCAGCATTCTGTGAACTCATTTGGCAAGGGCTTGCATTAATTTATATTTGTCCCACATTCCAGCTCTAATGAAGTTATATAATATTTGACTGTATGATTATGGCTTTCACAGCAGTCACAGTGTGCTGTTTGTTCTGACCAGCTGCTGTGGTGTTTGGTTGGATGCAAACATACATATCCCCAGATTGTGACTGAAGACAACAGAGCGAGTTCATTATGATCCAAGTTCCTGCTCGCTCAATTCATTTGCTTGTCAGGGAAAATAGTGTAAAGATTATTTGGGGAATTGCAGTAATTTAAAGAGGCCATATTATGCTTTTTTGGCTTTTCCCTATCCTGAAGTGTTATAGGTTTTTGGTGCATGTAAATGGTCTGCAAAGGCAAATATCTCTAATTTTCCCTCCAGAAGGAGTTTCTCTCTAACACACTCCCCCCCTCTGCCTGACACACCACCTTTGCACTCCTTTCTTACTTCACTAACATGATGACATCACTATGTTATACTCTAGCTTCTGTTGGCTAGCGCTCCAAAACATTGTGCATGACAGGCCACCGGGCGGCCAGCTAGCCAATCAGAGCAGACTGGGCTCTGGTTTCAGACAGAGGGTGAAAAGAGGTGCTGCAGCACAGGCAGTATGAGAAACATAAAGACCTTTTTGAACATAAAATGATGTCACAGTATAGACACAAAATACAAATATGAACCTGAAAATGAGCAGAATATGTCCTCTTTAAAGGCACTAAGTGTAAAATGTTGACCTCAATCTACACATTACTATAACCTTAAACAATAAAGACCTCTCTTAGGCAATGTCCCGCCTCCAGACGGTGTCAGTTTAAGTTATTTAGTGCATGCATACTTCACCTAAGTATCAACAAAGAGCCAGTACACAAGTCAACAGGACTATAGGACGTTGCGATCAAATCTAAAATCTTTAAGTATGTACTAGGTTTAGCCTCAAGTAGATATTCAAAGATACTGAGTCATGTTATTAGCTGCACAGCCACTAAAATGAGCTTGTTTCAGCAGCCAGACGGCGGTGCTTTCAGAGGGCAGGCAACTTATCAAGCTGTTAGAGAAGCTGGAGGCGATGCAGGGACGTTTGTTTGTGTACATGTCAGCATTTGTGTGCTGCGGTTTAGAGCAACAGAGACAGAACAGCAGGGGTGACAATCTTTGTTTGCATAATTCATTAACTTGTTTATTGTGTACATTGAACTGTAGTATTTTGCAGAGGATGCAGATGGGATGCTGAGTTACAGAGGAACCACATCTCCTTTTATCACCATGTAAACCAATGGAGAAATCACAGTGGAGATACTGCTGTTACTGTAGATCCAACTGCAGCATCCTTACACTCTGATCATGCTGCATTCATTATTCAGGGAAGGAATAAGGGCAGGGAAGATTTGGCGTTTAATTACTTTTCATTTGCATGCATCTGTTGTTGAGTGGGTTCCCTAATTTGTCTTCGGATCCAAAAGAACGAAAGGAAGGAAGAAGGAAGGAAGGAAGGAAAGGGGAAAGTAGGACATTGAAGATGTGTGCTCAGCGGAGTGCAACTCACTTTAAAAGGGTCTCTAATAACCCCGCTTTCACAGCAAGGACATCTTCATCAAGGGTAGAAAAGACTTAGGCACTAATAATTAAACAGCTGTTGGAGACGTACTGTTCCTTGAAGACATTTCTGTTGTTTGATGGTGGGTTTCTTATCCCTGAGGATAGCGGGCCAATTATCATATCAGTGACATCATGTTCAGATATTTTTTAACACAGCTAGATTCAGTTTGAATTATCAAACAGTGAAGGAATCGGTGTGAGCTTCTCAAGGACTTCAGGAACTTAAAGGCAGCAATCTATAGTAGGAGAAGCTCAGATACCAACGGCTCCACTGATGCAGTCTCAGTTGATTAAAATGCATTGCACCTAGAAGCATTTAGATTTTTGAGAAAGAAGCAGCTCTCATTTTCCTCCAGCTGTGAAACTAGTATTACCTTTCTCTCCACCTACACAAACAGAATAATCCTTTTAATATAACTACTACTTATGTGTTCTCTGGGATGTATTGAAGGCGTTTGCTGGATGTAGATGTAGGAAATGGTGCTTTAAAGAGGCCCTATTGAGCTTGTGGTTTTTTTTCCCTTTCGTGTAGTGTGTAATGTAGGCTTGTGTGCATGTAAATGGTCTGCAAAGACTAAAGTCCCAAAGTTCCTCCAGGGGAGTTTCTCTACCACACACTCTTTGTTTATTTCTGTAACACAGTGATATCACTATGTAACACTCGTGCTTCTATTGGCTAGCGCTCCAACACATTGTACGTGAATAGGCCAAGGGGCGGGACATCTCTAAGCGGTTGACCAATCACAATCAGAGCAGACTGGGCTCTGGTTTCAGACGAAGGCTGGAAAGAGGAGCTGCAGCACAGGCAATATGAAACCTGAACATCAGCATTATAGGGCCCCTTTAATATGCTGTATCCAATAGCTACTGTTTATCCTATAAATACATACTTCATACTTTTTATCTCTATTGTGTATATATAAATGACTTCTGGAAAAACAACCGACTGTGCTGTTTACCAGCCGGCCAGCTAACCAATCAGAGCAGATTGGCTTCAGTGAAGGTTTAAATAGAAGAAATAATTCTGTTTACTGTGAGTAAGTTGAAACATTGAACTAAGTTAATCTACAGGCTCACAGACTATTATTCAAGTTCCTGTATACTATAATTGAGTGTGTGCCTCACCATTGTTGGCTGTGCTTTAAATGATTCTGCAACATCACACACATAAATCTTTCATTCAGTCGCACTCCGGCAACAGTGTATGAGATGTAGCGCTGATAGCTCTTTCTAATGTGCATACAAAGACACATCAATCTCAAGTTTATGAATATGCCTGTCATGAGCTCAGTGCTTAAATCACTGCACAATTACCCTGTCATGGTGTCTGATCAGGATCACATTTCACAGAGCTACATTTCATACCATACCTCTGTACCTTATACCTTACTTTGTGAGACATACTATTGAGAAAAAGGAGCAATCATTCATGAAAAGGTTTCTGTTGTTATTTTTGTATGTCCTGAGTAGGTTTCTAAGCTTTAATAGCAGCGGGAAACACAGGTTTGTGACCGACTTATTTTTCCTGACCCTCACATTTTCTATTCTCCATCGTACCAGGACTCTTTCCTCTCATTGGGCACACGTCGTGGCTTTGTTGGTCGTAACTGGCTGGCGTTTTTGTCTCTGTATCTCTATCGTGTGGTTTCCTTCATGCCTCTCTCTCCGTATCGGTCGATGCTTACCTTGATGTTGTTTCTCTGGTTGGACAGCATGACATCTGACCTGTGTCTTTAACCACATCTGATTTCCGTGACCCTGACGCTGACGCTGACCTCTCCTCTCCTCTCTTCCTGTAGGCTAGCCACACTGGTATGCGCTCGTACATTTACATGCAGAGCTCTATGATTGGCTCGCAGGCGGAGCACACGGGCATGCGGACGTATTACTTCAGTGCAGACACCCAGGAGGACATGAACACCTGGCTGAGGGCCATGAACCAGGCTACGATGATGCAGAACAGCAGCAACACACTCATCAGGTACACACACCGTGCACCTCTCACTGCCACACACACATCCCACGCTTTAGCTTTATGGCCATGAACCAGTCCACTTCAGAAGACCAGTAAACATATTCAGAGCTATGACTACATTCAGCCACTTCACGTGTAACTCTTCAATAACACAAACTATTTTCCAGCTCTAGATATTTTTGTGTTCCAAACATGTTGTTCTCCACTTTGCACCATGAGCTCCCCCTTGTGTTTGTTGCCAGTGTTTGGATGCCTAAAGGGGACTTAAAATAGAAATGAGAAATAGTGTTTATCGAGATATAAAGTTGCCCCTATCCCTAATTGGGGTTACAGTATACTAGAAACAACACAACTTCTTACAAATTACACACATACGTTGTACCTTAAAGGGGGCTTTTTTTTGGTGTTCCCTTTCCTGTCACCATCACAACAGAGCCGGTCAGCTAACCAATCAGAGCAGACTGGGCTCTGGTTTCAGACAGAGGGTGAAAAGAGGTGCTGCAGCACAGGCAGTATGAGAAACATAAAGAGCTTTTTGAACATTAAAGCATGGAGACATGTACCAGGAGAGACACAAAATGCAAATATGAAGCTGAAAATGTGCATTTTATGGCCCCTTCAATATACTGTATCCAATAGTAATCCTATGTATACATACTTCGAAGAAGAGTTGCTATTTGTTCATCTATATAAATTAATTCTGTAAAAACAACCCACACAACAAATCTCTTCTCTTCTCCTGAAGCAATGGCACATTAGCACATTATTTTTTTACATGTTTTCTCACTTTTAAAGAGTATATTCTGAAATGCTGTTTCTTGAACAGGCAGCCTCTCTTCCCATGTATTATTCATGTGTTTATGGGAGAGGGCGCTCAGATCAAATACGTCCCTTCATTCTCTGGCAGCCTCGTCTTGTACCGCTCAGTTTTCACGTTTTGTTTTAGGAGAGGAAGTCCCTTAAGATTACAGTATTTGTTAATGAATGACAGGAAGGACAAAAAGTAGAGAAAGCTTCACTTTTTCACCCCATGTTTTCCTATGGAACAAAGTACAACAGTATGAGTATTGTTAACTGGAATTTCGCACCGGTTTTCAAGAGTTTGGCTACTTTTTACAACATGCAAACCCTTTTTTAATAAATGATTCATAAACTGCAAACAACAAGCTATTCTTCAGCTGAAGGATAGGGCCTACTATGGCTCATTTAACACAATCTAATAGGAACAAATGAGTCATTATAGTGCTCTTTTATACTCAATATTTTTTAGCTTTTCTGGAAATTGAGCCGCTGTTTAATTAATTTTCTAAAATAACCTTTCTTGTGGGGGTCATTGAATTTCAGAGACCTGACTGTTTTGGTAGCTTTCAGTCCCAGGGGGTTCAATTATGGATTGTAAAACCTAGCTGTGGTTCCAAGGCTTCACTTGTCAAATGCCCAGCTTTAAATGGATCTGTCTGGTGAATTGAACCCTGTCCTTAAAGTTTGGGATGAGCCTAAAAGTTTCCCTTTTATGTGACAGTCATTTAGTTCAGATTCACTTCAGCACAAGAGATAAAAGACTAAAACCCTGAGATGGTGGAACGGGGCGTCCATAGAGTATCAGGGAAGGGATCAAATGAAACAGAATTGGTTCTTATCCAGTAAAAGCCACTGAAATACTTTGAGAGGTTAGAGGTGACGAAAAATCTCCTGTCATCTGTAGTTATGAATAATTCCTTAAGGCATAAATGCATAAAACTACATGAAGTATGTCTCATTTATTGCTCACTTTCCTTTCTGTAGTTCTAAGGAATGAAACGAAAAAGAAGTAGGTTTAAGAACATAAACATAAAACATGTGCTTTTCAAACAAATACACAACATATAGAGAAAAGACATATATTCAGAAGAGTATCTGAGAAAATGCACAATTAATATACAGAAAAACGTAGAATATAGAAATTTATTATGGCCTTACATTCACACAGGACCTTATATAAGCTCTTGTCTCCACAGAACGTCTGATAAGTTGGAGACGTTCGACATGCTGCAGCAGCAGGCCGTCCCGCAGACGAACCACTTGAACCACCAGCAGGACCCTGACAGCCTGAGACCCGTCGTCCACGAGGTTCTGCTGGAGCCCTTCCACCGAGCCGCAGAGGAGCGCTGCAGCCTCCACAAAGATTCTCCTGCCTCCACCACGCTGGAGCACCCCATAGGAAGTACCACCCTGGAAATGGACACGCACACCTCCCTCCCCTCCACCTCCACGCCCTCCACCCTCCCACAGCTGGACCACATGTCGGCCTCGGCGCCCGTGTCCAGGGTGCCGTCCAGGGCCCCGTCACGAGCCGCCTCCACCCTGCCCTCCAGCGTCTGCACCAGGAACGGCCTGGTCTCCACGCCCAGCCCCATCCTGGAGCCCAACGGGATCGCAGCGGGGACGTACCAGAGGGCCCCGGTGCTGGCCCCTGCTGACTCACACAAGCAGCTGCACAGGAGGAGCACTCTGGAGCAGGTGGAGCAGTGGGTCAAAGTGCAGAAGTCCGAGCACAAAGGGTAGGGCACCGCCATAAGTATCGTTTGTGAAAATACAAAATATTATTGTTTTATGGTTTAAAAAAGGACATGATTACAACCTTTGGGTTTTATTTTCTGATTTATGTTAACTGAAGATGCAGAAATCAGACCACATGTACTTCAAAGTATGGATTAAAACTCCCTTCCTACAAACTGTTTAATAGCTGCAATTCTAGGTATCATGTAAAGTCATACAAGTTATATTTTATTATGTTAGTTCAGCGGATGATATCCATGAAATAGTGCTGCTTAATTTGGACATTTTTCTAAATATGTTATAATAAGTTTCCAGAACTATTCGTTATGTTTGAGCCTAAATTAAATGATTTTAAACCCAAGACATTTGATTAATGAAGTATGGCAAAATATAATGTTATGCCCTGCTGTTTCCTCTCCACAGCCCCCCCTCCAGAGAGAACACCCTCCCTCGCCGCACACCCCCGACCCAGCACAAGTTCACCTCCACAGACGCGTACCAGACGCTGCCAAAGACCCCCCGCCAGAGCCCCACGCCCGCCCGGCTTGGCGAGTACAAGTACGCCCAGGACCGCCTCAGCCACTTCCGCCTCGCCCCCGACCCGGGGCCCAACACCGTGTGGCAGCTGTACGAGTGGCAGCAGCGGCACCAGTACCGGCACGGCAGCCCGACGGCGCCGCTCTACACCCCGGCGCCTGACTACCCTTTTGGCCCACGGCCTCCATCCACCGTGCCTCTCTCCTCTGCAGCACCCAGGTCTGAAGGATCCCCCCGCTGTGTGTCGGTACCACCCACATCTGCAGATATCCCTCCGCCCGGGCCGCCACACGGCAGCAGCAGAACCCTGTCGCCGACACGGAGGCCGCACACGCCGGCTGAGCGTGTGACAGTCAGACCGGCGGGGGAAAGGTCGTTGCTGGACGTCCCCTTCGCTGTGTCCCCCCGCAGGAGCAAATCTCAGATGATCAAGGTAAAATAATGACAGAAGCAGAACTATTCTTTTGCACGTTTTTTGCAAACAACACGTGTAGATAACTGTAAGAAGTTCAGTTGTTGAGGCTAGGATGATAGGAACTTAATTTGTAATGAACCCAAATGTGTTTCTCCACAGCGATCAATCAACTGATAATTATTCAAGTGTCTCCAGAGTATTTAATCAAGTAATTATACAAGAAAACAGAAGGCAGGCAGAACAACGGCTGTGTTGAATAAAGGATTGGTTCTTTAATTGCAGCATGTGCAGATAACGTTGATTAGACATATTAGATAACGGCCTATGGTTGACAGCAGCTTATTTTCCCTGCAGTGCAGCAGGCATGGATTGAAAGAAATCGATCCCGTCTTCCCTGCTTGTGCTCCTCCAGAGATTGGTCCATTAAAGGTTTTTTTGTATTCCCCCACTTGTCAAGAGCACAGTGTCAAATTAAATAGTTTCCCATCCAGAACAGTGCCAGTCATTGTGACAGTGTGGGGCGGGTGTTGGAAGTTTGCTCCACTGAACATTATAATTGTTTCAGTGCCTCGGGGCACGATGGCAGAAGTATCCTTAAGGCATTCAGTTAAAGTACCTCAACTGTATCAGCACTCAGTCACACAGTCAGTGAGCTATATTAAAGAGGCCCTATTATGCTTATTGGGGTTTTTTATTTTCCTGTAGTGTGTTATATAGGTTTTTAGTGCATGTAAATGGTCTGCAGAGGCTACATTTCTAAAGTTCCCTCTATTTCCCTCCTTTCTCTCACTAACCCCCCCCGCCTGATACCTCCATCGGACTACTTTGTTTACTTCCGTAACATAATGACATCACTATGTAACACTTGCACTTCTATTGGCTTGCGCTCCAACACATTGTACATGATAGGCTAAGGGCCGGGACATCTGTCAATGGTTGACCAATCACAACAGAGCCGGCCAGCTGACCAATCAGAGCAGACTGGGCTCTGGTTTCAGACAGAGGGTGAAAAGCGGTGCTGCAGCACAGACAGTATGAGAAAAATAAAGAGCTTTTTGAACATTAAAGCATGGAGACATGTCACCGGAGAGACACTAAATACATATATTAACGTGAAAATGATTAAATTCTGTTGGCAATGACAGAGGTCAAACGTTTTCTGTAAGTCTTCACAAGGTTTCCACACACTGTTGCTGGTATTTTGGCCCATTCCTCCATGCAGATCTCCTCTAAAGCAGTGATGTTTTGGGGCTGTCGCTGGGCAACACGGACTTTCAACTCCCTCCAAAGATTTTCTATGGGGTTGAGATCTGGAGACTGGCTAGGCCACTCCAGGGCCTTGAAATGCTTCTTACGAAGACACTCCTTCGTTGCCCTGGCGGTGTGTTTGGGATCATTGTCATGCTGAAAGACCCAGCCACGCTTCATCTTCAGTGCCCTTGCTGATGGAAGGAGGTTTTCACTCAAAATCTCACGATACATGGCCCCATTCATTCTTTCCTTTACACGGATCAGTCGTCCTGGTCCCTTTCTTTTTAAATGGGAGAACTTGCACAATTGGTGGCTGACTAAATACTTTTTTGCCCCACTATATATATATATGTGTAAAACATTTGTCACATTTATGCAAGCTGAGAAAATTGGCAACTCCATTTGCACAATCCAGAAATTAAGTGAAAAAAACACACAAATATGCAAATGTACGCCCACTCTCTCACAACCCCAATGTTGCCCAGAGATAAAACAGAAAGCAGTGTTTTGTTATCAAGGCCATGTGAGATATGGCTTCCTCTCAAATAACAATTCTAGCCTTGGGCGATGTGAGCTGTAATATGCACTGATAACACGTTCTATATGTTGCTGTTTGTCTTTAAAGTGTAATGCTATTGCACACATTGTCCGTTATGCAATTTTCTCCAGGGTATATGTGTAAAATGTGTTGTCTGTGTGTTGTCAGGCTGCTACTATTGAGAGACGGTCAATGCCTCCATCTGGCTACATCACACACACCGTCAGCGCTCCCAGCCTTCATGGCAAAACGGTAGGTCTTAGCATTAGAAACATAAAATACACTCATTAATATTTAAGCAAACGTTACATTAGGAGTGTGATTTAATATTTCACTTGGAGCAGAAACCTTCATGCTTTGAAAGCTAAAGAGGCTCTTTTGGAAGTGATGTGTAATTACCTCCAAGAAATCCGTCACCAGAAGAGCATTTATTCTCCGCTCTGACAAAATGTGAACAGATATTGATTAGCCCTTTGTCGGCATGGGCCAGTTGTCTGTAGCTAAACATTAGGAAGACATTGCCTGACATCTAGAGTTTGTTTTTGTGAGTTTGGCATCTGTAGTTTGGTGTGGTCAGTTTAACTCACACAGGCTCTGCCCTCTACTGGACTCTTTGGGTGATCCTCTTAACCAATCAGGTGTTTGTCCACTGAATTTGCATAAATTATCCGTCCAATCACGACGAGGCTGCAGGACTGCATGCGTTATTGTGCAGCGATGTTTTGGCACGAAACAGCTTTCAGTTGTCGGGTTTAATCCACTGTACCCATAGTGTCCAGTAGATGGCAGAGCCTGTGTGAGTTAATACAGTGGTTACATATTGTAACCCTAGTTCTATATGCAGTCTGCTAGGCTCATCCTGATTGGCCAGCTACTTATTTATGCAAATTCAGTGGGTGATCGCATGCCTTTGACTGCTGAAGTGTATGACCCAAAGACTCCAGTAAGAGGCTCGATCCGTCTCATAGAACTAGGGTTACAACAAGTAACCATCGTTTTGTCTGATGTGATGTCCCGTGGTGACGGCAGCCGGAGGAGCTCACCCTGCTCCTCATTCAGCTGCGTCGGCACCAGGCCAAGATGGCCGCCGCCCGTCAGCACGCGGTCTGCCAGCTGCAGCGGTTCAACGGCCCCACAGAGCCCCACCTCCACAACCACTTTCTCACTGCCTCCACGACTAGCACGAGCCCCCTTCTCAGCGCTGGCCCCTCTCCTGTGTCCCACTTTGGACATGACCTGTGTCCCCTTGGCATTTTCAACACCCAGGTGTGCCCCCCCCCCCCCACCTCCTGTGGCATGCCTATCCCTTATTTAACTGGTAGAGGTTGCCACTAAACATATTGCAGCTGCATTACACTTAAATCAGATCTACTATAGAAGGTTCCTTTTGTTTATGTAATACGTAGCACTTATATCATTTTAAATATTTGGGCCAGTTCAAGTATTTATTAGAAAGTGACAAGGCTGAAAGGGGGAGATAGAGGGGAAGCCAAACATATTCCTGTAAGTTGGTCATCGATCTTTCCGTCCAACAGTTGAGTCTGAAGGAAAATATCAGATTAAAAAAGGAATTTATTTTTTTTAACTATTTTTACACATTTTTATTTTCTCTTTATTGATTTATGGATCATTTGTGTCAAATTAAAACAATTCTGACTTTAATGCCAGCTTTTAATCAAGAAACCACCAACTATGGATCTACCCAAGGTGAAATCAACAGTTAGACTATTTCTGTAAACACAATCACAATGATGCATGAAGACATTTATACAAATTCTATGTAATATTTCACTTTTAGCAGGCCGAACAAAGGCATCATAACACAATGGACATAAATGAAAGCACTGACATCTATTCTATCTTGTTTATATTTGCAATGTGGGATTGCCAGAAACGGTATTTCAGTTTTCTGTATCTATAACACCTGTGGAAACGTTGACAATAAAGTGGACTTTGACTGATCTGCATCCAGACACTCTTTGTCTAGTAGTTCCCAACTATAAGTACGTCTACATGTGAAATTAAGCTTAAATAAAACTTATCCCAGGATAGATAATGGTGAATAAAAGTGAGAACAGCAACAGTACTCCCAGTATGTCAGTGGCAACCTCTACCCCCAGCTCCAGAGCTTCAGTGTGGTGACGTCGGGCATGGTCTATCTGGTTTCTGCCGTCATCCGCCTCTTTTTGTTTTGTCCATGTGCTGTTATTGGCTGGTCCGTTTCCATACCGTACTATTAGGGAAACTGTCCACAGGCATGTTGTGCTGCTAACTTCTTTGATGTCCAAAAAGACATCCCATGCTTTGGCTGTGGATGTGTCGCTCAGTTTGGCCTTCTGAGTCGTGAATCTTTTGTTTGTTTTTGTGTTGTAAGCTGAATTGAATCTGAATTGTTGTAATGTCTGCTGCTTCAGATGGATCTGGTCTGTGCTGGTGTTTTTGTTTTCTGCAGTGGGAGAATATTAGCATCTCTGAGAAGTTATATGAATGCGTTTTTACTGTGCGTTGTGATGCATGTTGGCACGGACACATGACACAGTCCACACCTCATAGAGACTCAGACATGTACTACCTGTTGACACTAATCAATAATCCCCACCCTCATGTTTGTCCCCCTCTAGAGTGATGACACCTACATGCAGCTGAAGAAGGACTTGGAGTATCTGGACCTGAAGGTGAGGTTTGGAGATGAATAAATGGTATCCGCTGTTGTCATTTTAAATAGATTATCTGCTGCTTTAGTTTCGGTTTTCTATTTCCTCTGTGCCTTTTCTAATTTGAAATGTCTTTAGCTCAAACTAACACACTTATTACTGACTTATTAATTACTACTGATGACCACACTCTTGCCATGATTAGAGAGATTTGTTAAGGCAAACTATCCCCAGTAGATTTCTAACCCTGCTCACTAAAGCAGCCGCCCTTTTGTGACTACGGCTCTGTGTCTTTGTGATTTTGACTCCCAGATCAGAGCTCTAGAGCCCCTGATCCTCGCAGTTCACAGTTTACTACTGCACTACACTGCTGGGCCTCTCAGGCCTCTAATGAACGTAAGCTGTACGTGTGTGTGAGTGTCTGTATCCACTGCAGAAACAATGCTGTGTGTAGTGCGGCTGTGACTGTCTGACCCAGTTCCAAACAAACCCCATCACCCTCCCACTCCGTGATGGAGGATCTCCATCTGTAGACACACGCTCAGCTAAATAAGGCTCCTTCTCTAAAGTGGAGGCGGGGAATAGAGCGGAAAGCTTCATGACAATCTACCCTCTCTCCAGCAGAAGCAGGAAATATCATACCTTTTCATATCAGACAAAAATAATGATTATGATGAAACTCCAGAGAACTTATCTCAGCTGTTTGGTCCCTTTAAATATTCAAAAAGTTACAATTAAGTTTACAGTTTTCTAGACTCAACACTAAGCTGGCTAACGTGTACGAACGCTCTACAACGGCCCAAACACGCTGTAGTTTCAAAAACGATGAATGAAGAAACATCTTAACCAGCTTGACGAAACATGCGCAGTGTTTACTAAAAGCGCTGCAAGAAGCTCAAAACACAACTGAAACGGGGACAATAAAAGTGGTGCACGCTGCTGGGACCGAGCGCTTGTCAACTTCCAGGGATTATAACATTTGTCAACTGTCACTGTTTTTAGAAGTGACCTAAAATCTACGTTTTATTGGCTAATTTGATCACATGACTCCTTCCGAAATGATTTCTGTTCTGCTGTAAGCTAGTCATTTCAAATATAGTGACAAAACACTTACAATTATGAAGCAGGCCCACTCTAACAACAGTGACAGTAACTTCCTGTTGGACCGTTGAATAACTCCCCCTTCCACTAGTTGGTTTGAAACAGCACCATATGTGGCGACCGTCCGAACCAACGCGCAACTGGAGTGGAAATGGGTTGTCAGATGGTTTGGAATTGGCCCTGTGTGTGTACGTATGTGTGTGTACGTATGTGTGTGTACGTATGTGTGTGTAAGTATGTGTGTGCGAGCGCATTTAAGCTTGTGCATGTCCCTCCAGTACTACGTGTAGGGGTGCATGTGTCTAGTCTGTATGTGAGAGCGTGTACAGGTGTTTAGAGCGTTTCGTCCTAGAAAGAGCATCCCATTGCTTCCAGCACCGCATTCATGGCTTGAATGGCATCAAACGTCTTCTATCCACGTGACCTTTGACCCCCCCCCCCTTTTCCCATGTGGTGATGTTGACGATGCTGTTGAAAAGTGGGCATGGGATGGCTCGGCAGTGCATGTGTTGTGGCTGTGGCCCGGTGGTTGAAAAGCCAGCTGCTTCTACCATCGTCTCTGAAACGCTGCACGACACCAACACAGAGCGCCACTGTGTTATGTCTCTATTTTACTACAAAAAAACCAGCACATGTAGACCTAAACTAATAATTTACAAGCACTAACAGAAGCTTTTAACAGTAACATGTGCTGTAGATGAATGTTGTTTGGTTTTCCAGGAGGTTATTATAGTTCTTTAAAGCTGTAAGTAGCCAAAACTTAAAGTGAGCAACTGACCTTCGACAGTGTTTCCTGTTCTTTTGTGTACGAAGTGGACATAATAAACTGTATAGAGGTTTATATGGATAGGTCAATTTGTGCAGGGCTTCAAAGTGTCCATAGCCACTGTGTCCTCCATGGCAAGAGCTGACTTTATGTGCAGAAAATCACTCATACTGTCACACACGAGGCAAAGAGAATGTGTCTCCGATAGTCTGTCTCGGCCTCGTGATACTGTAGTTCGTAGCCTGTCTCTGTGTTCTGTATCTCCTTTATTTCAGCGCCATTGTTCCACGGTTCAGTCACTTTCTGTGACCGTATGACTGACATCTTGAAATGCCCTTTTTCTCCTGCAATTTCTAGGTAGCTGGAAGTCAGAAGGAGTTAGGGAAACCTGTGAAGGTTGCAGAAAGTGACGTGGATGTAAGTAATACAGAGGTCTTTCATTTCGGACACTTTCGATTGGTTTTTAATTTGATTCCTGCTTTTTGTCTGTTAGATATTTAAAGAATGTTCACTAAATTAAAATGTGGTGAAAGTGATGCCATTGAACACGAAATTGGGGACATTTTGTACGTTTTTAACAACAATACTCACATCATACTCTACCTACTTGAATGAATGAATATACAACTGTATTTGTACAATATTCACATGCAGTTTAATTGAGGACCTTTTTAATGTTTTTTGTTATTTTTGTTATTGTTACTTTACTTTACTGACTGAAAATGTTGAAAACAAATGTATCAAGCATTTTAATTAATTAAGTCTGTAGTTTATGCATAAGCTATCATTACAATAACAAACTACAGTACTGTAACCTTCAGTTTGGGTAGAGGGGCTGCACTGACTGCAATGGTTCAGTCAGGAGAAAAGTGAGAGGAATTAAGGCAAAACTAAATATGGTTGTTATGGAAAGACATGATAAACTAATACTCCTGGATTTAAGGGGCACTCTACAACTACTTCAGTTTGATAATCCAAAGAATTCCCTGCATTTTTTCAAACAGTCTAATTTCTCACTTAAAGTATTTCTCAGTAGATGCTTCGTACTCTGCTGCTTTTAAACAATTTATGAGAGCCTTGTCTGCGATGAATATTTGAGCGGATCCCACCACGACATCACCGTGGAGAAAACAACAGCATTAATAATTTATATGATGCATTACAACAACTAAATGTGTGTACGGAGAAGCACTTTGTTCACGTCAAGCGGTTCACTTACAGCAGAGTGTTTTACTGCAGGATGATAGAATGATCCAACCTGAGCCTGGACGCTTGCCTTGTTTCACGGAGGATTAATTAACAGGTTCAGAGTCCCCCGACACTTTAATTAAAAGAGTCAGGTGGGTCGCACGCACTTTGTCTAATGGGCTAAATCACAGTAATTACACCTGAACGTGACCAGGGCAGCAACGGTACTGTGCGTTAAAGGGGCCCTGTGTTTTTTTTTCTCCCTTTGCTGTTGTGTGTGTGATATAGGTTTGTGTGCATGTAAATGGTCTGCAAAGGCTAAGATTCCAAAGATCCTATCACATGGTCTCCACCCGTCCCATAAACGCCTCTATTGGACTCCTTTTGTTTACTTCCGTATCATAATGACATCACTATGTAACACCCGCGTTTCTATTGGCTAGCACTCCATCACATTGTACATGATAGGCTGAGGGGAGGGACAGCTCTAAGCGGTTGCCCAATCACAACAGAGCCGGCCAGCTAACCAATCAGAGCAGACTGGGCTCTGGTTTCAGACAGAGGGTGAAAAGAGGTGCTGCAGCACAGGCAGTCTGAGAAAAATAAAGAGCTTTTTGAACATTAAAGCCTGGAGACATGTCCCAGGAGAGACACTACATACAGATATGAACCTGAAAATCAGCAAACATTTACAGTAAGATGTACAAACCTGCATGCAGTGAAAGGTTTTTTTCTGTATCCTGATTCTTAATACATGCACATATAAATGAACAAAATATTCACTTACACACACACACACACACACACACACACACACACACACACACACACACACACACACACACACACACACACACACACTTTCTAGTAAAAATATTTATGTATCAACAGCTGCAGGAGAATTTGTCATTAAGGAAATGGGCTTGATTACCAGAGGTCAACAGACGACAGAACACTAATTCCAGTTCCTAAAGAAATGCTTTAATGTGTGTACAGTCCCTACAATACTCCCCCCTTCTGAGTGCTCACTCCGCTCTGTGTCTCCCCCTGCAGGTGAAGCTGAGTCGGTTGTGTGAGCAGGATAAGATCCTCAAAGATCTGGAGGCGAGGATCAGCTCACTGAAGGAGGATAAGGTATAAACAGTTGGTAGATAAGGCGTGCATCTTTTTATAGACCCCTTTAATCTCTTTATTATTAGTTTTATCTTGCTTTTTTTTGGCCTTACTGTTTGAATTTCTTCTGTATCGTCTCTTTAGGGTATTTAACGTTATATAAATCTCGTAGCATGTTTTTAAAGGAGCTAGATACATGCAATTATTATTAAGTATTCAGGCTGTCAAATCAGTCACACCATCTCTTTCTGAAACCCAAAGTCGTGAGTCAACAGACCAAATAATGTCAACATTTTAAAGAAATATTACAGGATGTTGCCACGTTCAAGGTACACGGTGCTTTCAATTGAGCTACAATGGAGTTTCAAAACAAAAGGAGGATTCAGGTATGACATAGTTTATAGTGGTGCACATCCAATTTCAACTTTAAAGGAAATTCAATTTAGGAAGAGGTGGGGGTATTGATGTTTTGGACGAAATATTTTTGATTTATTTTATTTACTATTACCAGACCTCTCCAAAAACACTACACTGAAGGCACTACAGTCACATCAGTTATTGGAGGGATGCTGAAGCCACTAAAACGTATATTAAACACAAGAAATATAGAGAACACGAGAAGGAAAACCGAGAATGTCCAGTAAAGTAAAACAAGCTCTTGTGGAAGTGTCTGATTGAGTGTAGAAACCTGCCGCCCTCTGGAGGCATTTCTGAAAAAGTGGACATTTCAGAGCAAACAGGCTGTAGCAGGTCTTTGCTCTCATGCTGTATGACTCCTCAACCCTACAGGATAAGTTGGAGAGTGTACTGGACGTGTCCCACCAGCAGATGGAGCTGTACCAGGATCAGCCGGCCCACGCTCAGAAGATCGCCTACCAGCAGAGGCTGCTGCAGGAGGACCTGGTGTCCATCCGGGCCGAGATATCACGCCTCTCCACGGTGTGTATGCCATCACAGGGTGCAGGATGTATTATTTTGGATGTACCAACTGCTAGCCTCTTCCATATTTCACCAGCCAGTCTTTGAATTCTGCACTCGCAGTATTAATAAGGATGTTTCTCTTACATTCAGATACATATCCAATGTATAAACAATGACACACGTCTGCAAAGTCTCATAATAGTATTTACTATATTACCCTTAAGTGTGCTTTAATAAGTGTGTGTGTGTGTGTCTCTGGATGCTTGTGTGTTTGAATCCATGCAGCTACTTGTACAGTTGTAGTATGCAGCTATTTATGGGAGAATGTGTGTGTGACTCTGAACTAGGGCTCGGTATTTAATATAAAATGACCCTTATAATGAAACCGATTCCAATAGAGTGCCTCATTTGACAGACATCAAGTGGATGAGAGAATCGCACGTCGCATTATATCAAAAAATAAAATAGTCCCAACATTAATTGATTGCTGGTGTCGTTTGACTGGAGAAGAATTGGTACTGGATTATTTTGGTATTGAGATCTGATACCCAGCCCTAGTGTCCAATGATGCCTGCACTTTAGTTTGTGATTTTAAAAATCTCAATTTCTTTACAATTTCTTTTGCAAACTGAGTACCTTGAGACTGTCCTGTATAATGTGTGTGTGTGTGTGTGTGTGTGTGTGTGTGTGTGTGTGTGTGTGTGTGTGTGTGTGTGTGTGTGTGTGTGTGTGTGTGTGTGTGTGTGTGTGTGTGTGTGTGTGTGTGTGTGTGTGTGTGTGTGTGTGTGTGTGTGTGTGTGTGTGTGTGTGTGTGTGTTGCAGGAGATGGCTCATGCCTGGGAGGAGTACAGCCGGCTGGAGAGGTCGATGGAGCAGCTGAGGACGGCGCTGCAGGCTCACATGAACCACAGCGCCACCCCTCAGGTGAGGCCCGGTACTGCAGCTCAGAGCAGCTTCACTGGTTCTTCATATCCAGCTGTTTTCATAAACTGGATAACATCAAGGTTATTTCTGGAGTTCGAACCGTCTGTATTTAATTTGTCCTCTTGTTTGTACGACCTTTTTTGCAAGTAAAATAACAATGGCTTTAAATGTGTGTGTGTGTGTGTGTGTGTGTGTGTGTGTGTGTGTGTGTGTGTGTGTGTGTGTGTGTGTGTGTGTGTGTGTGTGTGTGTGTGTATTTGCATCCTGCAGCAGGAGAAAGGGGAGATGAAGCGCGAGCTGTGGAGGATCGAGGACGTGATGGGAGGGCTGAGTGCCAGCAAAGCCAACTACAAGATCACCATCGACTCTGTCCAGAACCCAGGTCAGTTACATAGCAACCCTGTGGTTATTATCAGACACTGTGACTGCATTTGAAAAATTGGGATCAATAAAATATATATAATCTGTGTCATCATGTCTGTGCTTCTACTGTTTATTTGGTATAAAATTGGTCAAATGCTTCCTCTCTTTCTAAGTTAATGACCTTGATTTCTCCGTGTGTTCACCACCAGAGAGGAAATTAGTGCCTTCTGTGTCGGACCTGTCAGTGCCTTCTCTCAGCACCGAGGTCCAGCCTCCGCCTCGCAGCTCCGTCCCCAACATCCGCTCCCAAACGCTGCCTCACAGCACCGTGCCAAAGTGGGTGAGTGTCCCCCGTCTGCTCAGAAACACCACAGAGTTCACTTCACATGTGATGTATGGTACTACTTTATTTAGTATTTTAAGAAATGATATGGTTACAGGGCATTCACAACATTCAGTTACAACAACAAATATCTATAGCTATATTTATAGGATACAGTAAACAAACAACGGATGCATAATGAATCCTAAATAAAGAATATTAAGTGTAGTATTTAACCGGAGATTTATTAGTGATGTTTTCTGTTGGATGCCTCACTCATTTCCCCATCGAACGTCCAATATATTAACTTGATTTCTAATTATCATGGGGTTTCATTCTACATGTTTAATTTACAAGGTCCTTCCATGTATAGTTCATGAGGCTATCATCTTTGAACCAATTCCTTGTAGTTTATTTGATAATTGTACTCTTTTTTTTTTTGGTTGCAAGAAGAAGAATAAATGAATCTATCTTTTAAATTGTTATATTTACGTCTGGATTCAGTCAGCTTTTGTTCAGGAGATCTTAATTAGCTGTACTTCTTTTAAACACGGAATCCTTTTCCCTCCTGGTTGGTGTCCAGGCAGAGGACAGCGCCCCCCCCAGGCCCCCGCTGCCTCACCTCTACGACAGCGAGGAGACGCCCCCCGTGGTGCCGCCGCTCCCCAAAGAGGCCTCCGTCATCCGCCACATGTCGGTGCGAGGGCTGAAGCGCCAATCAGACGAGAGGAAGAGGGACCGGGAGAGCGGGCAGTACGTCACCAACGGAGACTGCAAGGTAATCTGGCCTTTGGGTACTTCAGGAAACCTCCCTTCTATTGTCTTTGATAGAGTAGTTAAATACCATTTAACCACTATCCACACTATTAAATAAACTATAACACAGGACATCTACATACATTATAACGTGTGCAAAAAGTAATGTGGTTGTATAAAAAAATGAAATCCAATAATGTCTAATTTGAGGACACTTTGTGTAAATGATTCAGGAGTTATTGAATTAATATTAGCAGGAATGAAGAACGAGGCTTGTTTGGATGTTTATTTAATTGTTGTACATTCTGTCTTTCTGTTTAACCTTTCCTGGTTTCAGACTGACATGCGCTCGTACCTGAGTGAACCGGAGCTGCCAGCACTGAGCCACAGCACCGTTACTGAAATGGACTACCACTATTTCCAGAGCAAAGGTGTCTGAAATGCTAAAATACATTCAACAGAAAATAGAGACATTTATTGACCCTCTTTATTAGTATAATACAAGTAGGTATAGTAGATCTACATGTGGTTATTCTCATATTTTTCTCCTGGAAACAAACTGGGGTTTGTTGTACAGGAAAGAAATATGAGAAATAAATTATTAGCAAGCTTTAATTAAATTGATTGAAACTTTGAATAAGCACAAACGGGTGTATTTGTGTTCAGAAAGACACATATTTTCATTAGAAATCTCTTCAGAATGAGGATATATCAGTTAAAATGTGAAAAATGTTGCTTATCTCGCTAATAAATCATCTCTCAGTACTTTAGTAGTGACCCACAAGAGCAAAATGATTGTTTGGCCTTGGGGCTTCTCTTGTGAGGATCTTAATTTAGCATTTCCTCGCTGTGTTGACATTGTTTGACTTATTTCTTTACTTTACAAATGGAACTAACCTGTGTTGCTTCCTGTTTTGTTATAAACTAGGTCTGTCAGGCCCCTCATCTCGACTGAACCAGTCCAACTCTATCGCGTCCTATGTCACCCTGAGGAGGGGTCCCGGGGGCTCTGCAGCCAGGGTGAGTCCAGAAAGCTGGAACTGCAGATATGTGTTATTCGCCCGGAGTAATCCATTCCTTCTGAACTAACCCCACCAAACATCTGTTCCCTTTTCTCATTCACACCCTCTGGTCCTTGTTCCAATCCTCCCTGTATTGTTCCTTCTTCTCTCCCTCCCCAGGAGCGACCTAAGAGTGCCTTGGAGCTCCTGTCGTCTCCTCCGGACGTCCTGCAGCTGTCGAGCGCTCAGCCTCGGGGCCGGATGACCGCGGAGGAGCAGCTGCAGCGGATGAAGCGCCACCAGAAGGCGCTGGTTCGCGAGCGCAAGAGGAACCTGAGCCAGGGCGAGCGCTCCAACTCGACCGCCACCACCCAGCGCTCCTCCTCCTCCTCCAGGCTGCCCTCCAGCACCTCTGACCCGCCGGCCTCCGTACGTTACCCCCCACCCCCGCGAAGCAGCAGCAGACACAGGGAGCTCCACCTGCACCACCACTGCTGCTACGCCACCCTCCAGCCCCCTGGCACATAACAACCTTGCTGGGAATGCTAACACGCTAGCACTCTCTACTCTTTGTAACCACTGGTTGTTAGCACTAACACGCTAAAGGGCGAGCTAGCTTGGTGAATGCTTTAAGAACAATGGGAGACAAAATGAGCACACAGGGATTTGACGGGAATACTTGGCTAGTTTCGGACTGGGACTGTCGCTCCCTGTTTATTTTTTTAAAGGGTTCAGGGGTCGCCCTACTGCCCCACGGTGGGACCTCACTGACACAATTTTGAATGTAAATCCACTGAGAAAAAAGGAGGGGAATTGAAGGCATCGCACTGCCTCCCCTTCTCTGTTTCAATCACCAGAAAGTAGAAAGAAGAGCCCATTTATGTACATCTACATACCGTGTACACTTTTATTTATTTACCGAGGGATATTTTCAGTATACAGTTGTACAGTTATATTTTGTAGAGATTTGGTATATAGAGCATATAGAAGAGTGGGGGGGGGGGGGTAATGTTGGGGAAAATAATCAGGTTGATGAAATGAAGAAAGGGGCGATGCTATAGTGGCACAAATCATGATTACACCTCCCTGCTTTCTTTTCTTCGAATGAAATCCAAGTGCCTTGTTTTGCCGATGATGTTTTTTGCCTTTGTCCCAAATTTACCTCCTTAATCAACATTTTAACTAATCATGGTTTGTTTGAAAGAGCACTTCAGAATCATAGAAACGATGCAAAGAGCTATAGCTTTAAGAGTGCAGTCAGGAAGATGTGCTGGTTTTTAACCAATAGAGGAATACTTTGACATTTAAACTAAATCTAGTTTCAGTATGGGATGCTAACATGCTAACAATGCTAACAATGCCTGAGTGAAAAGGTGATAATCCAAAATGTCAAAGTCTTCCATTGAGATAACATGAGACATAACCGATTGTTTTTATGATTACAGACTAACACCAGACTGCTGTGATTTCTGCCAGCTAACAGACTACATTTCCCATGAATCATTGAGTACAGTTGTCGGTGTAACAGTGAGCAATACATAGTCTCTGCTATCTATTTTCAGTGCATATATCCATAAAGCATATTTTATTTTCTCTACTCCACCAGCATAAAACGTGTTTACACCATTTTATATTTGAATTAACGTACTCATTAATGCAGCCTTTTCTTCTTGTACAGATTACAAGGTTATTTTTTATCCTTTGACAGTGGTTGGTTATTAACATTGCCACGATTTAAAAGTTGGGAAGAGAATAATATATATATATATATATATATACTCATATGTGAGTATTTTTAAGTGGCCTATGCTGTGCTGTTTTATGCATCATAAATATACAGGACAGGTTGAAGCAACAGGGCTGAAACGCAATAAAGAGATAATAATAAATATGGACAAGGAGTGGACAACTTTACATGGGAAATTAGGGGGGAAAGTGGGAATATTTGATTTAGGGTGATTCTTTTCCTATTTTATGTCATTATTTTGGATCATTTGGATACAAAAACGTGGGAAAAAAACGTATAATTGACCAAATATCCAATTAAGTTCCGTAAATGAGTTGTTTTATGAGAGATAAAAGTTCTGGATGGCGCTCCACTCCTTGTTTTCCCCACATCTTGAGAGCTTTTCTGCCACATTGCTTTTACCCTTCCACAGCTACATACAATATATCAGATCAAAGATTTAAAAATATAGATCCAGGAGGTTTGCTCAGTTGAAGAGTATAGAAATATAGTCCTTAGAGAAGTGAACTGCTAATCACCACCTAATTCTGTGTTATCGAGAAGTAACGCACAACTCTTCCCTTTTCTATCATGTAGAGATTTGCACTCGACAATAAAGAGTTCCTTGCTTCTTGAACCTCCTCTGGGCTGCCTTCTTCCTGATCTGTCTGGGGTTTTTCCTGATGAATCTGTTCTTGCATGGTGTCTCTCTCTCTCTTTCTCTCTCTCTGTCCTCCTGTGTGTGTGTGTGTGATCCATTCTCCTGAGCACAACAAGGCATGGGATGCAGTGTGTCTCAGAGCATGTGAACACAGCAGCAGATCTGCAGGCTACTGGAGCGGGCAGGATGCATGGCTTTGATGCTCCTTTGATGATCACTCACAAGTACCCCTCAATACACACACACACACACACACACACACACACACACACACACACACAAACTTAAATGTTGTCAGTAAATCAGAGTATTTTTGTAGATGCAGAAGTTGAGTCTGGATAGGAGAGAAGGGATGTGTTTGATTAAAATCAGACTCATTATCTGCCTGGGTTTTTCTCTGGTGTAGTGATTCTTAAAATGGCACTGTCTAATTCCTGGAGTAAAATAAAGGTTTCTCCCCCTCTATCTGAAGCACAACTCACTGCAGATGTTACATATTTTTTACACCAAATTATATTATAGGAATTATTCTTCAGTTTACAACCGTGCTAATGCTAATGCTAGTTTTGACTTATCCCTATTAACTCCTCTCCTTTCACACAAAGTGTCACTCCCCTTTTTTGCCATTTTTATTGCCCTACCTGACACAGCTTCATGTTGCGTTGTCTTTTATTTAACTTTAATGAAGAATATACAACTGTTTTAAGTATTTTTTATAATCCTTTACTGATCGATAAAACTACCAAGGCTGCAACTATGGAGATTTTGAATTATTAACTATCGAAAAACCAAAGATATAATGTTAAATAGCAAATAAAGCATGGGATAACCAGCACATGTTTGAGATTTAGCATCTGAAGTAGGCATATCTCAGTGTTCTGCTAACCAAATAATTATAAAAAAGGTTGTAAATCAATTTCACACAAGTTCAATATTTGATTAACTGACCATGTATGATCTGAAAATATTAACTGTGCAAACTTTAAAGGATTGAATCAATAAAAGTAGATTTAATGTTGACACTGGGTGCTATAGAGCAGATATTTAAAGACATCTGTATGTAAAATATTACTGACTGGTAGGGGGATATTTTCTATATTGAAATCCTGTTAATCCGTGCCAATAATAAACAGCTCTAAGTCATTTTTACGCCAACACCATTCAAACACCTGTCCAGAAAGAGAGGGTTTGTGATTCATCAAAATGTCCTTATAAGAGTTTAATAATGACTCCTGCTGTTTCCAGGTGTTTGACTGGAAGGAGGAGCGACTGGCTGCAGAGGGTCAGAGCGATGAAGGGTGGAGTCAGGTGAAGGAGAGAGGGAGGATCCAATCAGATGAGTGGGTGACGGCGACAGCCATACACATACGAGAGGTGGATGTGGAGCCTCAGGACTACGACCTGGATATCAGCCGAGAGGTACACACACTCACACAATCAGGACTAGAATGACGCCTTAACATCCATTCTCATCCAATATGTGAAGTTTAATTCTATTAGATATGTGTGAAAACGTCTTAATTGGCATATCAATTATAGGTTAAAGTGGGTTCTGTTAGGTCACAGTGACTTTAAACTTTGACAACCAAAATCCAATCCAAGTGGACATTTGTGTCACATTTAAAGAAATCCGTTCCTGGGATGGACAGACATTAATAACCCCGAAAAAACATCCTGCACAGCTGAGAGGCACATTAGCAGATGATAATCCTCTGACAGCTCCACTGCTCTGATTTGTCTGTTTGAATCGGCGCTTAATTCTCAGTTCGTCTTGGACACCCTCCATAAGTTTTCCTAGCATGAATAGTGAAAATGTGCTGAGCTCATGTTGGATATTAAGCAAGCAAAGAATTTGGATGACCATTTATATGTATTATATTTATTTAAATCATAAAAAGATCATGACATTAAATGAGTTGTCATCCTGAAAGTAGAAAGTCCACACACTGGGAAGCCTGTCAATCAAAAGGGTTTAAATGGTGTGAGTCATTGGCTTCGACAATCAGCAGCCCTGTTCAAATCTAACTTGTGGTAACTTCAGAATCGTGTGCTGGATAAAAGCATTCACATTTCACTGCACGAGAGTTTAATGAAGTGCTTTTGCAAACCATCAAACCTTGTCTAAATGAATTGTTGAAGTATTCTTCCCCATGAAAACTTTCCACTTGTGCTGGAATAGACTCATTTAAAAATAGTTGCGTCATCCCCACATATTGGGATTTTAAGACTGACGCCCTGTCATCTCCCCATGCAGCTGTGCAAACCACAGAAGGTTCCCATCCCAGAGCGCTACGTAGAGTCTGACCCCGACGAGCCTCTGAGTCCAGAGGAGCAGGAGGAGCGCTGCCGCCGGACCGAGCGCATCAAGAACCTGCTCGCAAAATCCAGGTACGCAGCCCTCACTCTGGGTTAATCACGTTTTATTTCAAGTAAATCCAGGGAAGATGTTCAAGGGGGATTATGATTTTAGTGAAATGCACTGACATACAGTGGGGCAAAAAAGTATTTAGTCAGCCACCAATTGTGCAAGTTCTCCCATTTAAAAAGATGAGAGAGGCCTGTAATTTTTATCATAGGTAAACCTCAACTATGAGAGACAAAATGAGAAAAAAAAATCCAGAAAATCACATTGTAGGATTTTTAAAGAATTTATTTTCAGATTATTGTGGAAAATAAGTATTTGGTCAATAACAAAAGTTCATCTCAATACTTTGTTATATACCCTTTGTTGGCAATGACAGAGGTCAAACGTTTTCTGTAAGTCTTCACAAGGTTTTCACACACTGTTGCTGGTATTTTGGCCCATTCCTCCATGCAGATCTCCTCTAAAGCAGTGATGTTTTGGGGCTGTCGCTGGGCAACACGGACTTTCAACTCCCTCCAAAGATTTTCTATGGGGTTGAGATCTGGAGACTGGCTAGGCCACTCCAGGACCTTGAAATGCTTCTTACGAAGCCACTCCTTCGTTGCCCTGGCGGTGTGTTTGGGATCATTGTCATGCTGAAAGACCCAGCCACGCCTCATCTTCAGTGCCCTTGCTGATGGAAGGAGGTTTTCACTCAAAATCTCACGATACATGGCCCCATTCATTCTTTCCTTTACACGGATCAGTCGTCCTGGTCCCTTTGCAGAAAAACAGCCCCAAAGCATGGTGTTTCCACCCCCATGCTTCAGGTAGTAGGTATGGTGTTCTTTGGATGCAACTCTGCATTCTTTCTCCTCCAAACACGACGAGTTGAGTTTTTACCAAAAAGTTCTATTTTGGTTTCATCTGACCATATGACATTCTCCCAATCCTCTTCTGGATCATCCAAATGCCCTCTAGCAAACTTCAGACGGGCCTGGACATGTACTGGCTTAAGCAGGGGGACACGTCTGGAACTGCAGGATTTAAGTCCCTGGCGGCGTAGTGTGTTACTGATGGTAGCCTCTGTTACTTTGGTCCCAGCTCTCTGCAGGTCATTCACTAGGTCCCCCCGTGTGGTTCTGGGATTTTTGCTCACCGTTCTTGTGATCATTTTGACCCCACGGGGTGAGATCTTGCGTGGAGCCCCAGATGGAGGGAGATTAGCAGTGGTCTTGTATGTCTTCCATTTTCTAATAATTGCTCCCACAGTTGATTTCTTCACACCAAGCTGCTTACCTATTGCAGATTCAGTTTTCCCAGCCTGGTGCAGGTCTACAATTTTGTCTCTGGTCTCCTTTGACAGCTCTTTGGTCTTGGCCATAGTGGAGTTTGGAGTATGACTGTTTGAGGTTGTGGACAGGTGTCTTTTATACTGATAACGAGTTCAAAAAGGTGTCATTAATACAGGTAACGAGTGGAGGACAGAGGAGCCTCTTAAAGAAGAAGTTACAGGTCTGTGAGAGCCAGAAATCTTGCTTGTTTGTAGGTGACCAAATACTTATTTTACCGAGGAATTTACCAATGAATTCAATAAAAATCCTACAATGTGATTTCCTGGATTTTGTTTTCTCATTCTGTCTCTCATAGTTGAAGTGTACCTATGATAAAAATTACAGGCCTCTCTCATCTTTTTAAATGGGAGAACTTGCACAATTGGTGGCTGACTAAATACTTTTTTGCCCCACTGTACATACAGTGAGTGTGTTATTTATGAGGGAGTGTTTGTATTCTCTCAACAGTTATCAGAACATGCAGCCGTCCGCTCCGCTGGACTTTGGTGAGCTGGATGCAGTGCTGCAGCAGCAGGAGAGGATCATGAGTGTGTCGCACGCACTGGCCTCCGAGGCCTCGCGCAAGAGCAAACTGGTAGCAGGTTAGTGAACCAACATCCTTATTTACATACCGTCATGCTTCCCCGAGCATCAACCATCACAGCTCCGGTACAAACGCCATGTAAGCCTTTATATACTCCTATTACAATAATGCAAGTCAGACCAGGTTCATACCACTGTGCAGAACCTCAAATCACTTCTCATAAAGAAACACACACACACACACACACACACACACACACACACACACACACACACACACACACACACACACACACACACACACACACACACACACACACACACACACACCTTAGTGTCTCAGACAGACAACATGTGGTTTGTCCCTGGTGTGCAGGCGCCGAGTGGCTGGACAGCTGGTGAGCATGTCTCCAGGTACCTGCCATTTCCCTTTTGGGTGGTGGGTGTGTATGTGTGTGTGTGTGTGTGTGTGTGTGTGTGTGTGTCGTGATTGGTCAGGAATGTGCACAGACTGACCAGAACACTTGAAATCTGCAAATATCTGCTTAACACACAACTTTCTAATCAGATACTTTGGTTAACTTTTTAAGGTATGGTTTAGAAAGTCCCTGAAGCATCTGTGCACAGTCCTGGCTTCTTTATTTTGGGTGATATTTTAGCCGAAGAGCTACAGGATTGTTCAGGAGCTGCTTAAGTGAAATGTGGTGGCCTTGTGTGTGCGCAAGTGGTGTTATGTTGCTTGTGTGTTTTTAAATTAAATACATTTTAAAAAACTTCTGCAGGACCAAAGACATCAATGCACTGTTGTTTGTGTGGCCCCTTTTATTTCTCAAGTGTTGCAAAGCAGTCTGTATCACATAAATCAACACTAGAAGAACTAGAAGAAGAGACGCTTTCTCCTTGTGAAAACATTACAAGTGCTTTTGCAAATGAAATGTTTAATTTGTAACATATTCTATAGACATTTGCACCTTTAATGACGAACAAACAGTTAAGTCTTCTGTGTTTTCTCCTCAGCCAAAGCCTCTGCAGAGCACTGACCTGCAGGACGACAGAAGAGGTGCTCCATGAAGAGGGAGGATCTAATCCACTTTCAGCAGTTGCCGACTAACTTGCAACAAATCTCTTTTTTATGAGTGAGAACAAGACACATTTCTTTAGAGTTGAATCAATTCTTGCTTGTGCACAATTAAGCAATAATAATTTATAACACGAGTGAATTTCTTCTTTTTTAAATCTGCACTTATCCCTTTTGCTGTTTCTATTTTACTGGGTGAATAAAAGCCAACATGCTCACACTACAGTAGTACCGGTTTTACATCTTTTATTTATTAAATCGTTTGGCTTAACATTTTTAGCTCAATTTCTGCTGAATATTTTCTATATAACAATCACAGTCATCAATTTAAGTGCCTTAAAATATCTGATTAATAATTGAAACAGTCAAGGAAAGTTAATAAATTACATAAAACAACTGCTGTGCATTTCCTTGATTTGTTGTTTTACACCCATTTCTTATTATGCTCAAAGGTAGATTTCATAAGCTAAATAAACAAGACCCCTAATGAAGAGGATATTACCGACTTGGTAGAGACCTGTCACTGACCAGGTCGATGCCACAAAGGCTTTTTCATTTGTTGTACTCTAAATGGGATCATGATTTTAAAGAATCTGTATTTGAAACAGAATTGCAAGTTTGTCTCATCTACTGTCCCTCTATCCCACTGGAGTTATTGTTGCCAAAACCAGAGTAGCACCCTCCTGGCAGCTGAAATGGTAGCCATGCTCCAGCCATGCTCAAAATGACGTAATGTGACAAATACATCAGTGACTTAATTTGCCATGCTATATACATTATGTACATTTCAACACAATGGATCTATGCAGGATGTATGCGACCCATTATGTTTGCATATCGTTTTCAGCCTTGGTTTTTTTTTCACATGCACACGTTTCATGAACATGTGAACAATACATTGAATATTTAGGGATGTTTAAGTGTACTCTGGCTGGCACAGAAGCAATGACGAATCTGCAAACCCCAGCCTGAATCCTGGATACAGTGGCTCAGAAAACTCAGCGTTGAACGTGTGCAGATGTGTCATGGCATTTGGTGATACAGTGTAGAACGACAGCGTGCCAGCTGACCAGTCTAAGAACACCTCAATCGTTTTGGAGTTGAAGTAGGGAACTGATATGTAGCGCAGACTCCAGGACTTATCATTGTAGCCAAGGACACATTTGTTTCCTTTTGCTTTCCTGCTGACTCCTTTATAAGCCACTCCAATACCATTCCATTCCCCAGTCCACTCTACCTCCCAGTAGTGACAAGCACGCAGACCCTTATTTACTGAGAACTTGCCCCCAGTCTGAGAATCTTTCTGGCCTGTCAGGATATGGCTGAGCTGTTTCCATTCGTGTCATTTTTTTGTGAGTGAGTGGGCAGTATTCAGATCCATAGTGAGCTCACATACATCTAATGAAAAACAAAAAAGGGAAAAACACATTCAGTATATCTACTGTCCTTCAGCTCGTAAAACTACAGTGCTATAAGATATTGCACAATATTTAAATCAGATACAAAAAATAAAAACGTACATTTCTTCAGAGATGACTTTAAGTAGCATTTCGCATTGCCATTAAATCTAGAAAAAATATCAAGGTGATGATTTTTGTATGAGAAACCCAATAAATGAGTTTACTAAAGACAAATAGTTGAGACATTTGACCCATTTATACCTGATGGTGAGGTGCTTAATGTCATTCTGTAAACAGGACAAAAGCTCCACCCCCGTCTGTCCTGGATGATTGTAACTCAGATCAAGTTCCTTCAGATTAGATTAGATTCAACTTTATTGTCATTGTACAAGTACTAGGACAACGAAATGCAGTAGCTGGGGTTGATTTTAATAGCTGTAGCCTTTATAGCCACAGCCAATCTCTGTGATGTCACACAACCAAATATATTCATTGTAATCCATAGAATGCAAATCAACACTGTTTTCACCAGAAATAGAATACAACTGGCCATACTCAGCATTTTTCTAATTGATTGCAATAGCCAGCTCCAGCATTTCTTCACAAACCTCAGTTTTTCCAGCTGACATGTTGGACTTGCCAGTCCAGTAGACAACAGCTCTACTCCCGAGTCTTGCAGGTCATTGTCGCTCAGGTCCAACTCTTTCAGATACGAGTTGCTTAGAACATCTCCAAGTACTTTGCAGCATTTCTCTGTAAGGCTACATTCTTTTAGCCTTTGAAATGAGAAGCAATTTAATACATTTACTCAAAGAGTTTACATGCTACACCTTTATCACTGAAACATCAACAATCAAACTAATTACCTGCAAGTTCATACATTTTTAGATAAAAAGTATAAAAATATTGCATCACACGATAAAGGTGCATAGGATATGGTCATTCACTCACAACGCTACTCTGGACTCTTTGATGACTGGCAACAGCCTCAGGAGACCTTCCTCTGATCTCGAATATTTCCTCAAGTCAAACTCATCCAACTCTTCCTTTGAAGTCAGCAACACAAAGACCAGAGCAGACCACAGTGAAGGCGACAGTTCAATCTCTGACAAACAACCAGAGCACAGGTATTTCTGGATTTCCTCCAAGAGAGAATGATCATTCAGCTCATTGAGGCAGTGGAAGAGATTGATGCATCTTTCCTGGGAGAGATTGTGCCTGATCTTGTCCTTGATGTACAATTTTCTCATTTCTCTGAACTCCTCTCTATCGTGGTCAGAAGGCTCTTCAGCAACATCTGATTGGAGGTCTGCGAGAGGCCGAGAAGAAAACGCAGAAACAGATCAAGGTGTCCGTTCTCGCTGTGCAGGGCCTTATCCACTGCACTTTTGAGAAGGCTTGTTGCTTCACTAGGAGCCTCGTGGCCAATTAGGGTTTCCTGTGGCTCAAACAAGTTCTGATTGAAGCAGATGAATCTGTGGAAAATGAACATTGCTGAAAAAACTCTGATGCTGATGCACAAAGCAGTAGACCATCTCCTGATAAAATCCGTAGTCATTCTCAGAGATCTGTGTGAACACACCTGAATATATTGCAGCATCAGCAATGTTGATGTTGTACTCTTTCAGTTCATTCTCATAAAAGATCATGTTGCCTTTCATCAGGTGCTCAAAGGCCAGTTTTCCTAGTCTCAAGATCATCTCTTCATCCATTTTCCCTGGGCTGGTGGTTCCTCTTGTCCTGCTGTGTACTTTTGAGTTCTGATCAACGAGTTGTATAGAAGAAAGTGTGTGTACATTTGCGTCAGTGTTTTAGGCAGTTCTCCTAGTACACCACAATCCTGCTTTCTCCTCATTTCAGTTCCTTCTAAAATTCTGCAGAACGGTGGAGGATATCCAGCTGAAGACTGGTATGTGACACATGATATGGAGGCTCCTGGTTGACTTAATGTGTGAGATAACTTTACAGGCCATGTTTTGATCAGAGATTTTCTTCCTGAAGTATTCTTCCTTCTTGGGGTCGTTGAAGCCTCGTATCTCCGTCACTCGATCAACCAGAACGACTGGAATGCGATGTGCAGCTGCGGGTCTTGAGGTAATCCAGATGTGTGCCGATGGAAGCAGGTTCCCCTGGATGACATTTGTCAGTAGCTCATCCACTGAAGCTGGTGTCATGTCATAATAGCAGGGCTTGTTGTTGTCAAAATCCAGGGGAAGCCGGCACTCATCCAACCCATCAAATATCAGCATGAGCTTGTATTTGCCAAAATTTGAAATTCCTGATTCTTTGGCCTCTGAGACAAAGTAGTGAAGACACTGCATCAGTGTGAAAAGTCTGTCCTTCATCAGATTCAGCTCAGAAAAGGAAGATTAATGTGCAGTTGGATATCATGGTTAACTCTTCCCTCGGGCCATTCCAGATTCAACTTTTGCACAGAGATTGTTTTCCCAATGCCAGAGATTCCTTTTGTTAGCACTGTTCTGATAAATCTGTCCTGTTCGTGCAGAGGCTGAAAGATTTATTCACACTTGATTGGTTTGTCTTTTGTTGTTCGCCTCTGGTTTGCAGCCTCAATCAGCCTGACTTCATGCTCATTATTTACATTCCCACCGACTCCCTCTGTGATGTAGAGCTCAGTGTACAACTTGTTGAGAAGTGTCAGCGTCCCGTGCTGTGCCACTCCCTCATAAATGTATTCAAACTTTTTCAATTTGTGTCGGAGCTTGCGCTGACATCAAGCTCACCGTAGATGTCTGATTGTATAAAGATGAGAGTATAATGTTAGTGCATTGATATTTAGTGCTGAAATCTGTTGGCTACGAACAGAACAACAATTTTTCCTTTATTTCAGAAACTGGCATCAACTTATGTATTTGAAAAAACAACACTTCACATTCTTGGTACTTATGTTTCTCCAGTTTGTGAGCAAGTTCTTTCTGGCCCATTTCCTTTAACACGTGTAAGGTGATCTTCAGAACACCCTCACTGGCATCGTGGTCTGGCTTTATTTCTCCAGAAGTCATGGTGTCCTCATTCTGCATTTCACTCTCAGAAGTGGGCGATAGATGAGGAAAGAGCATCCTTTCATAGCTTTTAAGCTCTTGCAGGACAATGTTTATGATGTGTACGTCCACTGACTTGGGAGAAAGTAGAATGACTAAAACTTTTATGGAAAAGATTTACAGCCAAGATACATTGACGATATTTCTTTATCACCAAACATACCATTTCTACTTCATTAACGTGAAGATCTAAAGGGATAAACATGGCATGTGTATCCATCTCTGGACGGTCATGTTGGTTCCTTTGGATAAATAATGATTGTTATTTTAGAAAACAGACACTAGGTAGCGCATTTTGTCATGGTTTGTAATCGACAGCATTCAAAAAGTTCACAATGTGATTGTCGAGACGGAGAAGCGTTAGCAGAATAAGCCGTTATTTTCAAAACCAGAAACACTTTAACATCCAATTATGTAAACGAACCAGAATCACTGATCCACGGGGGACTGGGATTTTTCTTTTGTTGTAAGGGAGGGTGAATAGACAGGCAATAAAAACGAGCTTGAAAGATAAAGTGGGTATATACAGCTGTCGAAAAAATTAAGAGACCGCTCCAATGTTTCTTAAATCTTTATCTCTACATGTATGGCAGCCATTCCAGTGTCTGTTGATTTCCAACACAGAGAAAAATTGCCAGCAGTTTAGAGAAAAAATGTAACTCAAAAGACGTACCTATAAAAACAAGAGAAACTGAAAATGCAGACGTGGTCTCTTAATTTGTTCTGCGGCTGTTTATATTCAGAAGGTCAGAGTGAGATAAATAGTGTTTTTTCGGGCATTACTGTATGTTCTTGTAGAAACAACATATACAAGTATGAAGCTGAACATCAGAAACAATGTGTTCCTTAAAGCTCAGCATGCAGCGCAATGGGAATTGATGTGTCATTTGGACTGTTTAGTGTTGCTAAATCCAACCTAAATGAATAACCTTCATCATTAGGATATTTCACTTGGGACTAAAGTCTTGGACCTGCAGGCTGATGGTTTATTCCCCAGAGCCGCAACACCAAAAACACAGAAGTCATGACGAATCTTCATAGAGACGTTACTTTTCAAGGACAGGCAGGATAAGGCTTGCGGTTTCTTCAAAATGAAGTGAACAACTAAGCAAAGAAAAAGGACATTTCAGCTCAGAGTCCACTCCACAAAAGACACTGAAGTTTCTACTCTTGAAAAAAACATTGCATCTGTATCACTATAGTTATTGTTTCAGTCGACACTGTACCGATTCACTGACGTGACAATCTCCATAGCTACAGTTTACCCATTAATTCAGGTCAATTTAAATTAAAATAAATACTCAATCAAATAAAAGCAATGACACGTTTACCTCCCAGCATCTCCCTTGTTAAACTCATGATGAATATTCATGGAAGCATCACCTGTCATGGACATAGATGAGGTTTCATACGTCCAAATGAACCGTGCTAATGGAAAAAAAAGATGTAATGTATGTTGAATAGGTTATGTTGATGATTTAGGGGATTTCTCTAAGTAGAGCTTCCACAAATGAAGGTCGGGAATAGAATATGTACCCATCAGCCACTTCTTTGGTGAAGTCATGACGAATCTTCATGGAGTTATCACTTTTCATTGACAATCGGCCCATCAGGATACTTTTCAGTCTTCTCAGCAGTGTCCATGTTTGAAGTTAATCCCCTTAATGTTTCTTATAGAGACGTGTTGTATAGTGGTTAAACTTGGTTGTTCGTTTTGTAGCATACATTAGGGCAGGGTTTTTAGAAGCAGGACGGTTAAAACATTTCACAAATAAGTGTAGCAATGTAAACATTTAAATGCAACTCAAAAAATGTAAGAGGAAAATATCTTTTAATTCAATCATAAAGACATAAAACTACAATAAGTGTCAAGTTATATTAATGAGAAAACTATGTTGAGACAATAATACTAAACAAAATATTACTATTATTTGTATATTGTGTCTCTCCTGGGACATGTCTCCATGCTTTAATGTTCAGAAAGCTCTTTATTGTTCTCATACTGCCTGTGCTGCAGCACCTATTTTCTCCCTTGGTCTGAAACCAGAGCCCAGTCTGCTCTGATTGGTTAATCACTAAGAGATATCCTGACTCTTATCCTGTCACCTACAAAATGTTGGAACACTAGCCAATAGAAGCGCAAGTGTTACATAGTGATGTCCCTATGTTATGGAAGTAAACAAAGGAGTCAAATGGCTGCGCTTGAGGCAAGCAGAGAGCATTGTATTCTCTAGCCAGTTCACATTCTCCCTACTAGACAAAGATAAATGTCCTTAGAAAATTACTACAGTATGCATGACAAAAGCTCTGACCAATCAAATAAAGGTTTGCTCTTAATAACCAGGGTCAAAGCTGATTTCTGATATTGTAAAGGGTTGAAGACATTTGAGCTAAATCTACTGCATTTGTTTCTTGGTGAGAGCTTTCCTACACAAAACTATCAGTGATTGTTTAATGAAGAATGTCATACAGAGAAACAGCCACTACACAGTGAGGAAAAGCACGTTAGACCCAAACTTCCTTTTATTGGTTTTGAAACAAGAATTCACAAAATGTACAATGTGTATAGCAACTGTGTTTCATCCAACATAATTCATTGACTGTTTAAAATGACGCTACAGCCTGCTGACTTGATTCCTGACAGCAAACACTCCAGGAAGTCCCCCAATGAGAAGTACTTGTATAGAAAACTATTTTCTACACAGTAAAGCGGACTATAATCATGGGTGATCACATACAGTCAAACAAACGTCAAAATGTACAAATTTGAGATTACAAAAACAAATTCCTCCCTGCACCCCCATCCCCACCCCCCCACAGCCCTACGCTGACTTCACAACGGCCTCTTCGCAGCAGATTCCCGCTCTTCATCACTACTGTTTGAGTCGGACTCGGACTTATCCGAGGTCTCCGAGTTGGAATCGCTGCCTTGGTCCTTGGCGTCTGTGGGTTTCTCTGCACAAGTGGACTTCTCTGGCTCTGTTGCTTTTGTCTGACTGTCCACTGGGGGGTCGGGCAGTAACTCTGGCTCAGGCTGTATGGGAGAGATAACAGGATGGTTTAAAAACCAGTGCAGACCAATTAGAGTGAATACTTCCCCCATGAGTTAAATGAAGGTATACAGTATTTTGATTATGATTCGACAACTTTGAAAATGGTTTGGTGTTAGCTGACCAATTTGGACTTTTTTCAGAAATGTTCAGAATTTGGGTTGATCTTAATTTTCACCCCTTTTTTCTTTTAATGTCCGTTTCTTTAATAACTGTATTGCATTTTTATTTTAAAATTATTTTTTACACAGCTTCGATTTAAATCCAGATATATATTAAACATTTTGTTCTTTATGTTACATTACTTTGTGTATTTCCATACTGGTTAATGTGAGATTCTGCTACACAACCTTTCATTTGAATTCAGATGTATTGTAGATATTTTATAGTATTCTTCTTTTGCTACGTGTTTAAATAATATGTTTGATTATTATTGTAGCAGGTAAACCATACAAGGAACTAGGTGTACATGCTGCATACAGGGACACAGTTGCACACAGAAGATACGTTCAGAAATAGAACATTATTTACATTAGATCTGGATATACTAAAAACCTACGTAAAGTCTCTGCTGCAGAGTACTCAGTTTAGTTAAAGTGGATGAGAGGCAGCTTTGTGTTCAGATGTGGGGACTGTTGATACCGAGCTGACATAAATAACAGCAACATGTTATTTATTCTGTTTTACTGCTGGTTTCTTTCTTTTTATGTTACTGGCCCTCACCTCACTGAAACCCAGACCACAGTGTCTCCGGTTCCGGCCGGACAGCTTCCCATCCATGCCCTGCTGGTACTGCATCTCCAGCTGCTCGTTCATCCTTCTGTCTTCAAACCCTGCAGAGGAGACACCAGTCACAGCAGGCACACCCAGCCACTACAGGCCTATCCGTGCATGGATAGCTCTGTTTGGCCGATGTGTAGTGGGGAAGCCAGGTTAATTGCATTGGGCATCAGGATAAGGCAGCATGGGTAAGTGTCACAAGAACAGTCGTTTGGAGATCTCTTACATAATATAATAGCATTTTACAAACGTTAGATGAAGAAGCTTACCACTGCGGACATGGGACGTCGACTTGTGGTCGCCAATCACGAGTCTTCCGGTTGGTTCTTTCTAAAAAAACAAAGAACATAAACAAACCCATTTCAAATCAATCATCAGAACTACTCTCAAGATAATAAATGTATGACTAGCAAAACAAGCTTTTCTGGTTATCATTTTATGCTTTGGACTATAGGCCTACAATAAGGTGATCTTCCATAAACAAATCAAACCTTGCCGGCGCCCATCAAACGTAAAAACTTCTGCTTCCTTTCATCGCTTCCAAGGTCAGCGGATGCCCATGTAGATCCATCCTGCCAAGGCAAAACATTGTCATCATTTGGATTCATACACTCAACATGAGCAGACTTCAATCAAACACAAACTGCAAACACATGTTTTTTTTTACAAAGCAAAAAGGACTGTTTCTAAATAACAGGGGTAACTACTGTGCACAATTTGTTCAAGTATATAGTACACTTTGTTTCTGTCCCTTTAGATGTAGTAGTATATAAGAGGGATTACAATCCTTTTTGTATTTGATCCTGTATTTTTTTTTTATAGTGTGTAGTCTTCTGAATAAATGTCTATTCTACTGAGGATATGTATATTGTTTTAAAGCAAAGAAACAATACGTCCTGCATCCAAAATGTGGCTATATGATCCAACCAATAGGTTGGGAAAGGATATGTCAATCACAGTTTATTATGATTTGGACTCTCTTCATATCACACCTTGCACATACAAGCAGGTTATGTTGTTGGTCAGTAACCCTTGCTGGGTAAAGCACCTTCAGTCTGAAGACCCTTTACTTGCAACAGATGTCAAGTCAGCTTGATTTTATGTAATTTCAGACATTACGGCACAATGTAAAACAGGGTTTCTGCAAAATATTTACTAGTCAACCTAAATAGACGAATAAATGTTGTATGGGCTGCAAGAAAAATATTTGACGATAAAGCATTACAAGAATAGCGTTATCGAACCAGCTAACGTGATGCTAACCTTATCTCCACGTCTATTTGCTTTTATATTAGCGTTACATTCAAGATGTATTATTTGTACTCACGTCATTTGGAGAAGCTGGACGTTTTGTTCCGTGCCTGTCGTCTAGAGAACTCATTATGGACGTTTTATTTAGTAAATAAGTCAACGAATAACCATGCTACCTAGCAAAGGCTAGCTGGATTTGTCAACAACCCCCCTCGTGTCGTCACTTCCGGTTATTTCTTCTTCTTTGTTTTTATTGTAGTTGGTCAACTAACTCCATGCTGCCGTCTATTGGTGTTAAGTGTCATAATCACCATTGAAACATGCATTACATTAAGAGAGACAGCATTTATAAAATAGTAGCCTCTGATATAGTTATATACAACTTGCTCTGAGATTGCTCTGATTAATTGAGCTAAAAAAGCTTTAAGAACGACACAGGTTACGAGTCAATTAGTGTTAAAATAATCAATGCTAATAATAATAATAAGAATAATAATAAGAATAATAACAATAAGAAGAAGAATGATAAGAATAAGCAGTAGCAATTTCATGTCATAAACATAACATTGTTAAGACTGTTTTTAAATCTTCTGACAGTTCTTTCAAACAGTGGACCCATAATAACTCATTGTAGCGTCACAATTTCAATTTGCAGCATTATTAGCACATTATCCGAGCTGTGATTTTACGTTTTTAAATGCTATCTTCATTAATTTAGCTTAATATACTGCATCTCCCAAAGCCATGTCACTGTAGGGTGCTGGATAAACCAGACTAAAATGAACCTTCTGGATGACTTTCCTTAAAACAGCCAAAAGGTGGCGTAAGAGTAAGCGGAATAGAGAAGCAGCCCTCACACCTCTGACAGGACGGCAGAATTCAATTTCTGTAACACACTTCATTGAAATATTAAATGAAAATGGAAGTTTTCTACGTTTGCACTCACCTTTAATAACATTACAACGTGTTGTAGATTAAATAAAGGTGAGCCCAAATACCTCAGTTTAATATCTTATATTTATGTGCATTGTTTTCTTTAGTCAAACATTTATAATCCAACTTTCAAAAATTACCAATTTCGGTTATGCTTCAGATAAGACAGTGGCATTTTTGAAAAGAAGAGATTCATTTTTGATCGTAGATTTTATGTCAAATATTATTCCAAATGAGACTTTAGAATTGTGTTTTTAAAATGATAATCAATTGCTTTAATTACATATGCAAAACAAAAGCAGAAAGAAAAGTAGTTGTGTTTTTAACACAAACAAGCTAAAAAATAACAATACAAATGTGCCTTAGTTGTGTGTTTCCATCCGTAGTGCAAAACAGTCAATAGTTAAAATGACAAATAAAAAAGAAATGAAATCAACGAGAGCAATTATTTATTCATTTAGTATTCAAAGTGGTGTCCTGCACGCGCATACCTGCACACGCACACATAGGCAACGTGCACACATTGAGCGAAAGAAGACACGTGAGCGTAACAAGTTTAAACTGAAGGAATAGGGCAGAAATAGATAAATGTAACTCTATAATAAATATGTAATGAACAATACACATACAGACAGTGAGTCAGAAGCAGACAGACAGAAGAGAGAGAGAGAGAGAGAGAGAGAGAGAGAGAGAGAGAGAGAGAGAGAGAGAGAGAGAGAGAGAGAGAGAGAGAGAGAGAGAGAGAGAGAGAGAGGAGGGGTTATCCTGCCTCTCTCTCTCTGCCCGGCTCTGCCCCGCACTCTCACTTAACCTCCACACAGTGCCGGACGGGGAATAACTTTCAATACTTTTATTTTTTAAAGATCCTCCGAATGACAGCTGCTCAGTGGCGCCTCTAAAGACGACGCAGAACAAGAAGAGTTTGATTTCCACTTCCAGATCCTCTGCGGAGGAACAGAGGAGTTTACCAAAGTCCCGGACACGCTCCAGCGATGGTGACTTTACGCACGGGATTTGAAGGCTGTTTCATCTGACTGCTCCTGTTTGCTGTCAACCGCTGAAGCTCTTCTTCATCGCCCATAGTCTTCAAGTTTGCCAGGAACACGCAGAAGAAGTGAATCTAGGTAAGAGGAGTCCCTGTTGCATCACGGACGGCCAGCCGGTGCTTGTTTTTAAAAGTCGGTGCGCACTCTCTGTTATCTCTGTTGACAACAAACAGCGATGACAGCAGCAGAATCTCGGAAAGTCTGGATCGTCTTTTGACCTTGAGTTAGACCGTGATTAGGCTCTGTCGACCCTACCTGAACCGCAAAAACTTACTTAGAGTCTTTTCCTTTTTAGAAAAGTTTTGTATTAGTGTAACAACTGTAATTGAAGTAGGCCTATGATATAACTGACTAAAAATTCTACAATTTCCAATAGAAAAAAAAGAAGCATAAAAGTAAGGTTACAATTAAAAGACCATGACAAAACAATCGGAAATTATAATGTCCACTTTCACCTGTAAATTGTCAGCTATTTAACGTAAGTTTTACTGAATGGCACACATGCAAATAATTGGAAAAACACGTTATTATACCAATAATTTCCCCCTATAATGTCCAATATAAGCAGGTCAAAAAAACCGTGTGGTTGTCAGGTTGTGAGATGGTTTTGATTTTGAACTCCTTTCATCCACTTGTGATGAGGTGTTAAAAGAAAAACATATATATCATTAAATCTGTGCTCCTGCAAAACCACTCAGATGTGAGCAGAAACATGACTTTTAAACATGTTAATCAATTCTGTCTTTTTCTCCAATTCAAGCTGTTATTAACAATTAAATATTCAGGGTTAATTTCAGAAGATGCAAAAGTAAAACTGAGCAGGAAAAGCACATTTAGTGTTTATTTACATTTAGTTTAATTGTGTACACCCTTTGCTTCATCCCTGTCATGCACTTTAAACAGAAATGATTCAATAATTTTGTTTCAACGGAATATTTTTTTTTATAGATAATTAATAAACATTAAGAAAGACTCTCTGATCATAAAAACACCTGGATAAAACCCCTAGATAATAACACACAAATTAAGAGCCACTGAACTTTGTTTTTAAAACAACTTTCTTAATTAAGTTTTCAAGAAAGAGGATAACGTTTAAGATCATCCCATTCAGATGTAGTCTGTGGATGACAGTCAGTAGTTTCCTCTTCGGCCACACAGCGGTAGCCTTTCTGTCCATAATCGTGAACGCTGTGCCGGACAGTCTGTGCGCGTCCCCGGCTCGGCTGCCCCTCCACAGACCTACATGTTGTGCTTGAGATTCCCACACATGTCCTGGAATATAATATAGATACAAAGACTGTGGATGGGAGAGATAGTAGGGCGTCTTTAGGGCCAAAGTTAACTTTCTCTCCGCAGGTCACGGCGCCTGACCCTAGAAGAATGCATGAGTCATAAATTAAAATAGACTCGGAGTCCCAACACGGATCCATTAGGAGACAATACCGAAGGAAACAAGACAGTGTCCCAGTGACCTGAGGCATTCATCTGTAAGTGTTTTCTAACTTCATTTTCAGTGCGATCTGTGGCTTTCTTTGTGTTAAAGTTAAAGTTTGGACCGTGCGTTTTAACTTTCATGGTGCTAAAAAGAAGTGTCCGTTTCACTTGTCATATATGCAGCCTGGTAGAGTGGCAGAGGTGGTTATGTGCGGAGTTAATTGTGGGCGAACTTGAGCCATGCATGCATACTTGGACATTTTTTATCCGGAGTAAAGCGCATGAAGCTCGGACAGTTCTCCGGCTCAGTCTGATCTCCGGTGCTGCCCTGTGGGTTCACGATGAGGATGTGACGGGGGTACAGGAGGACAAGGCGCACGACATCAGCCTGTATCAGACTGATAGAGTCACTTCAGGGTGTTTCCCACATTTAGAGCCACACTACACCTCTCGGATAAGCTGCTGCTCGTCTGCAGATAAGGAGCTTTTAGAAAGACGACAGAAAGAGAGATCACACATGCGTGACACATGGATCAGAAAACCACTAAAGAGGAAACGCACAGTTGTTTCTCTAGATTGAATATCAACAACTCTTATTATCTCTTCTATATTTGTAGTTTTGCACAATTTTCCCAGCGTCAGATTTAATTGTTTTTAGGCATGCACCGGTTTTTGTTTTTTTTGCACACCAAATCACTCCTCTATTCAGATATATAATTGCCCGGCTTGACAGATCCTCCAGTTGCCAGTTCGGACATGCCTTCAACAGCCTGCGCAGTAAATCACTATTTCCAACAAGTTGCTTAATTGTTTGGACTCTGGCAGAACAATTTATAGACCAGCAGCCCCCCCCCCCCCTCTCTCTCTTGTAAGTGAGAGTGTCTGTCTGAAAAACAATCCGAGCGAGGGGGGGTCGCTAAAGTTGATCTCCTATGGCATTTTGTTTTGAGCAGGTGCTGCGGGTTGAAGTTCCCTCATAAGGTAAAGTGGCATTAGAGTGTCCAAATGGCAGACTTATATATAGGTTGCCAATTCAGCACATTGTCCCGGGCTGCATTGCGCGCTCTCTGAGGGAGACCTGCAGCTTTTTCCTTTTTTCTTCTTCTTCTTCTTGTTCTTGTTCTGTGGGGATCCGCGCTGACAACCGGGCAGGCCAGCCTGCACACAGCCGGGCACTGTGTGGTCCGCTAGGAGCCTGTCAGCAACATATTAGGAACCGTGCGTAAAACGACC